>NW_021604712.1:6705128-6744121 GCF_004785775.1 Grammomys surdaster | reverse complement strand
CCTCCTCTTCTTCCTCCTCTTCCTCCTCTTCCTCCTCTTCCTCCTCTTCCTCCTCTTCTGTTTTTACATGTCTTCCATCAAGTCCAGCTAGTCTTGTGAGTGGAGCATGCTCTAAAATGTGGTCAACAAACCAGGGGCCATGTTGCTAGAGGAAAACAGACTCCTTCTCCAAGCAGCTACCAAATGCTAACAGTTCCTCAGCTGGTTGGATTTCACGTCTACCTCCCTCACTTCTGTGCTGGATCTTGTCTGTTTGGAGCTTGTGAAGGTCTTGTGCCTGCTGGCATAATTGCTGTGAGTTCATCTGGTATTTGCCCCGTTGTATCAGGAAAACACTGTTTCCTTGACGCTATCTAAAACTTCTACCTTTTACGTTTGTGCTTCTAGAACTATACAATAGTGATGCCCTAATTCCAAGTGTGCTAATATGTTCCTCTGCTTACTAAAATTTTCTGCTAAACCTCTATTCTGAATTTTTCATTTTATTGGACTTTGCACTGTAGAATTGATGTAAGTTTATGTATTGTGTGTGTGTGTGCGTGTGTGTGTGTGTATACATAGTGTACATACACACACACACATATATATATACGCACATATATACATACACACACTATGTATACACAGAGGTACACACACACACACACACACACACACACATACACAGAGTACTATGGGAAGTAAAACCATGCCAGGAAGTTTGGTAAGGCTAAGCAGCTTGAGACCTAAAGACTTGGTAGGCACACACCTGAGACTTAGGTGACTCCCTGCTCCCTGCCAGATCCTGTTTTAGAACATGTGCCACACTCCTCACATAAAGAAACATGTCTTATGGTCACATAGGCCCAAAACTGAGTTCTCCATGCTAATTAAGGTACCGAGAGGCCAGGAGAGCTTAGCCAATAAGCTTCCCTTCCCAGACATTCTTCCCTGCAAAAGGTATTGAATCTCAGGTCTACCCTGAGAAGTGAGTATGATACTTTATGCTTCCATTTTCTGCCATGAACAACCAATAAATAGTTTAGAACCATGGACTGTCTCTTTCATCAAGATCCACTGTGGGTAGCCATGGAAAAGGTGTTCACCTACAGAGCCACAGCTTAATTCTCCTATAGAAGGCCTCTCTGTGTTCCCAGACACAGCTGCCACCAAGCCTGCCTCTGACAAGCTAAAGACAATCACTGCTGGGCAACCCAGAGCTACCCTTTTCCCTTGGCTCTGAGATAGACACTGTCCTCAGCCCATTCCATCCCCCCATTCTTTTCTCTGCTCTTCTGCAACTCCCAGAAGCCCCTGGATGTCTAAGAGTCTAAGAACCTCATAACCCCAGGCTTGTCGTAGGCTGGGGGACCCTTGAACCAACTCCAGCTTTCCCATGTCTCAGACTGTGCTTTCTCACCCCCGGAACAATGTATTGGTGCTTCCCTGCAGTCCTACACCCACCTGGGCTGCTGCTTGGGATAAGCACAGTCAAACTTCCTGCATTATGCCTCCCCAAGAGACTGTGCCTAGTAGTGGGGTGAATGCGGACCCACATTGTGTGTACATAATATATAAAATATAGAATAATTGTAAAGAACAATAATTATGAGGAGTGTGGCACAGGTTCCAGGACAGGTATCTGGCAGGGGGCATGGAGGTGCCTAAACCCCAGGTGTGTGCCCACTGAATCTCTGGGTCTCAACCTGCATATGTATATACAATACTTGTTATCTATATCTATATATCTATATATCATATATGTAAGCATATATACACATACATGTGTACACGCACATATATATGTATATACACAGTCAACCCTCTATGAATATTCTGCACTTCATGAGGCATTAGTTCTCAAAGCAAGCATATTTAAAGGTCTTTTTATCTAGCAAGCCCAACCCCTGTACTTCCTCAGGGGTTCTTGATTCTTCAGTTCAACATCACAAATGTGAACCACTATTTTTTACTTTCACTTAGAGCCAAGGAGTGAAGGATATAGGTAACATAAATTAAAAAGGCCACAAGTAATTGGTTTTCTTGATATTTGTATGTTTTTCTTAAATGCATACTTCCAGAGTGTTTGCAAACCTTTGATTAATTTCTAGAATTGTAGAAAAAAGTTGATTCTGAGAGTTAACAAGTAGGACACCCAGTGACAGGAATTACCTCTTTTGGAGTTGTTGGCCAGTGAGTTCTCACAGATGTCCAAATAGTGCAAGCTACTGCCAGCACCCTTGGATGCCTTTCAGCATTTGACAGTATGATAAAGACGTTTTATTATTGAGTCATAGAACATGGTGAAATCTAGCTGACGCTCACTTGGATGTTCCATCTCTACTGTATCTTTTGTAGTACCTGGAGGTGCTATGCATGCTCTTGGAGCGGAGATTGTCACTGTCAACCATACGCAGCTGTGAACCCTGCAAACTACTACAATGGCCAGCCTGGCAAGACACGCCCACTGGTGCAATAGTGGTGTGAATGTTCAGGGGAATCATAAGCCCTAGGGGAGAACCTAGGATTGTCATTCTGCTAAATGGAAATAGTATTAACCCGACACACAAATAGATGAGTGCTTCTCATCTCTCATCAGAGAAACTTCTTTTGGCAGGAGATGGCAATTAATACAGAGCCACAACTGATCAAGGCACAGAGAATGGGAGATTGAGCAATGCTCAATCCTCAATGGGACATCTATATCATCTCCTCTCCTCCCAAGGCTCAGATACCACTTCAGCAGAGGTAATGGAAAGCATGTAAGAACAGAGAGGTGGTTGCTGACTTGAAAGGAAACAGTGTTTTCTCGACAGGGCAGGGAAGTGGCAAATATGAACCCACATAGGCCATGAAAGGATGCACAAGACCTGTGCAAACTCAAGTCAGACAAAACTCCACCATGGAATGGGAGAGGTGGGCATGATGTTCTACCTCTAGATCAAGACTGTTGGCAGCAAATGACTGCTGGGCTAAGAAGAATTAGTTTTCTTTAAGGACGCAGTCCATTGTGCGTTGAGTATGCTAGAGTGGAAGGCCACACATTCAAGAGTGTGTGAATTGCACAAATTGTACTTGAAGAATTAAAAATCAAAGCATAGAACACGAAGTTGGGTGTGTGAGGAGTGGTGAATGAGTCTGCAAGGAGGAGGGGGTGAATATGAGGAAAATACATAGTGTAAAATTCAATGAAAATGAATTCAATGAAAAATCAAAGAACTGACCCAGGCAGTGGTGGCTCACACCTCTAATCCCATCACCCAGGAGGCAGAGGCAGGTGGATCTCTGAGTTCAAGGCTAGCTTGGTCTACAGAATCAATTCCAAGACAATCAAAGCTAACCAGAGAAATCTTGTCTAACCCCCCTCCAAATCAAAGAACTAATATACATATAAATGGTGTACATATAAATCATCAAAAACAAAAGAACAGTTTTGGGAGATACTACCAGAGCATTTGCCTAGCATGCATGAAAGTATGGGTTTGATCTCCTGAGTTATGTAAAAATAAGGCATAATGGTATATGCTTGTAATGTCAGCACTCTGGAAGTGAAGGCAGGGGAATCAGAAGGTCAAGGTCATTCTCAAGTGCATAACAAGATTGAAGACAACCTAGGCTACCTGAGACCCTGTCAAAGAGTGAATTATATCATGTGTCAAAGATCACAGAGCTCTGGAATATGATTTCTGGCTTTCCATTCTGGCTTTGGCACTCACTCAAGTATGGTTTCTTTCTGGCTAGATATTAAGCCTCCTGGGAATCACCGTTTTCCACAGTCTTCCACATAGCCATGGGCTGGTTGTGACTAAAAGGATGAGTTAATATGTAGATAACTCTCATAAAGATGTTAGGCCACAAGATGGATTATGCCTGTTGTTAGGGTGACCTTGAACTCTTCCAACAATCCTACACAGTTGCTAGGTCAAGTTCATGTCAGAGTCCATAGAATTGTTATTGAAGATGGGGATGGATGCACTCATCACTATGGTGCCACAGAGATGACACGTGTAAACATTTCAATGTGTACTAAATAACTCATTAAATAGAAACTCTTTCCACAAATCACGGCTCTCCCATCTTTTCCACACTGCTCGAGAACCTACTGGGCTATTGGATTTAAAAGTTCTACAGAAATATGCGTGATTGAATTTGGTCTATTTTGCAGCTGCAGAAGACTCCTGGTGATTATTCTTCAGATATCTGGGTTTCATCAGAACTCAGAGATTGAGTGGCAAGAACTGATCATGACAGTCTGCCAACCTTTATAGAAGGAGGCAGGTGACAGGTCTTTCCAAACACAGCAGATGGGCTAAGAGCAGTTGTGCAGAAGCAGCTATAAATGGGACAGGTGGCTTGCACAATACTAGCTGTGTGTGATGGCTGGTTTTATTGCTCTTCCTAATGTTGTCTGTGGCCATTTTACAATAGGTTTTATGCCTGCTCTTGCTGTAAATCTTGCTGTAAAATTGCTCTAATTGCAAGGGGAAGGTTGTGAAATGAGAGATGGAACCTCAAGCATCAGCTCATGAGAGACAGGAAAAAAGTACACTGAAGATGCCAAGAGATAGAAAGAAGGAGAGCCAGGGGGAGAATTAGTGGGCTACTCGGTCATTACATGGTAGAATTTGTCTCTCTCCAAACCAATTTAGCAGTAAGAGAGGATGTCACTTCTAGGTGAATCCACCAGGTGGCACTACCAAAAGCGTTTCTTGGCTTTTCTTCTTAATTTCTTGGAGTTAATTTAGTAAGTTCACTATTTTTAGAGAGGAGAACATTGGTTTCAGTTTTGGAAGTAGAGTTCATCCTGTTATTTTTCTACCAGCCCTGTGTTTAGTACACATGTGTAATACAATTTCGCACTAGAAAAGACCCTTTTCTCAAGAGATATGAATTGGATCCTCTTGGTTAGATATTTTTCCGGGGGCAATTTTGAGTTAAATGTCCAAGATTTAGGGATATGTGTCTGTCTTCTGGTTAAAATTAATGTACTTGGAGTTTTTCTTTTCTTAGTCTGGGCCTATAAAAGCCTATATATATATAGGCTTTTAAACAATAAACTTTTAAACAATCTTTTCTAAGAATGAAGGAGAATATTAAACTGTTCCTCATTTATTACCTATTCCAATATAGTTATCTGTTCTTACAAAAGTGATTCTGAGATCTGGAACCCTTGGGAAGGCTCTTGTAGGAGGTCACCACGATTCTTAAAATCATGAGCAGAGCATATGGTTAGTATATATTCTGGTTACTGAGACTAAGAAATGTTTTTAAAACTTATCCTTATTCAATCCATATCTTTTCAGAGATGCTGCCTTCAGACTTCCCATCCATGTGAGCATTGTTATCTCTTGTTTTACTAAGAATCAGCAGGAGGAAGTCCGTAAATTTAATATTGTGTTTTAAAAATAGTATCCAGCATCCTCTGAGGTAAGAGAGAAAAATTCATGTGGAGGGATCTGGTAGCAAATAGGTCAGGCCCAATTACTGTTTCTCATGGTGAAAGGCCAGAGCAATCTGAAGGCCCAGGCATATGAAGCTAGAACTCGTATTGCTCTGCTCAAATAGAACTGAATTAGAGATGCCTGGGTACTTCAAAGGGCTCGTTGCTCTCTTACCTATAGTCATGTCTAGAAGGATGATGAACGCATGAAGGGGGTTAAGGCAGAGTGGTGAAACTGATATTTTATCAGCTGGAAATCTTGAAGTGTTTTAAACATTTATTCATGGTGTATGATGGTGTGCGTGCGTGTGCATGCTCTCATGTGCAACATGGCATTTCTGTCCTGTGGAGGACAGCTTGTGGGTCCTTCTCCTTTTATCATGTGAGCTTCATGGGTTGAACTTAGGTTGTCAGGTCTGGTGGAAACCTCCTTTACCCATTGAGCCATCTTGTTAGCTCTGGGAGCTTTTTGTGGTTGATTTCTCTGGCAAAATAAAGCTAATAGATGATCTTTAGTCGTTATTGACTAATTGTTTTAGACCTCCTGCCATATCCCAGCAGACCAAGGAACTTCTTAAGGAGCCTGAAGACCTACCTGGTACATGTCTGCTTGGCTTCTATTTCCATTTGTACCTGGACAGCAGAACCGAGGGTCTGAAGACAAAACAAACAGCCTGAGCATATGAGGTGGGCAGAGGGCACATTTTTGTTATCTTCTCTAGCTGAAGCACACTGAGCAATTTGCAATTTCAAGTTTGGCTACGTGTCCCTAAATTACAAGGATACATTCTGACAGAGGAATTCTTAGGCAATGTCTAATGTCTAATCATGAGAGGGTGTAGGCCTTAATGGTCTAGGTCAGTCAAGGTCTAGGCCATGTGGTCTCTTGGTACAATCAAGAGAAGTGGAAAATACAAACATGAGCTATCATCGTGAGGGATGTTGTTTACAGCAAACGGTTTGGATAAATACATTAAAAACAGAAATAATAATTCTAGTGGGAAATACTTAAAGTAATATTGTAGCTGTTTATTATCTTTAACCCAAATTTCATCTCCTGACTGCTGGTCTGTGTGCCTTCCTTTTCTATATCTGGTAACTTAGAAAGCTGACTCACACCAAGGTCCCCACATGCATCGCACTGTGATGGGACAATGGCTTTGATGAGAGTGGGTGATGGGGACGTTTTCTGCCCTGTTATGACCTTATAGAATCACCTTTGCATATGCAGTTCTTGATGGCCTGGGGTCGGACTGTGTTTTCTGAGCCCTGGTGGTAACAGTAATGTTCGGAGTTGTCCAAGGTCAGAGGTACAGAGTAGTGTCTACTTGTGAAGTTGACCAAACGAAATATTGAAAACCATACTGATCTGAAAGAACCCATGACAAGACCAATCAGTAGGGCCCTCGTCTTGTCACGGTGTCTTTCCTGCCCTGTCTGATTACACAGAGAGTCCCAGACTCTCTTTGGTTGAAAAACAATGATCTGAAGTTCAAGAACTCCCTAGGATGGGCTATGAGGGAAAGGGAAGAGAGAGCAGGAGGGCTGTCTGCATAGCCTCTTCTTTTGTTTCCTTTTACTGAAAATAGATTTTTTTCTCCCATAATAGATCCTGATTATGGTTTCCTCTCTGTACTCTTCTCAGATTTCCCTATCTCCCCTCTCATCTGGATCCACCCCTTCCTGTTTTTTATTATAAAGCAAATAGGTTTCTATAGGATTATGATATATTATAATATAACATAACATCATATCATAACATAATGAATATAATATAACATAATGTAATAGATATAATATTATATTATAATGTTATAATATAATATGATAAACCAAAAACTACCACATTGAAATTGTACAAAACAACAACAACAACAAGACAGAAGAAAAAGAGCCCAAGAGATGGCACAAGAATCAGAGACCCAGTTGTTAACACACTCTAGAATCTTACAAAAACACTAAACTGAAAGCCATAAAATATATATACAAAGGACCTGTAGAGTAAAAACAGAGAAGAAAAAAATATGAAAGTAAAAACTAATAAGACTTTTTTTTTTTAAAAAAAGAGAAAATTCCTGATAGTACTTTATGAGACAAGAAACAGCCAAAAGTGGCTTTGTGTGTGTTTTCTGTTGGCTATCTACTGCTGGGCTTGCCTCCTTCCCTTAAGAGTAGTTTGTTTCCCCAGTGGGACTTCCAAGGCAGAACTAAAATTTCAGTTGCAAGTGGTTATCAGTTGGAGATTGCTTCTGGGATGGGGATATGTGTGTACTCGAGAACTCCATCTGATGTAGCTCCATGCATGCCCTCTGCGTGCTGCCTCAATCTCTGTGAGTTCATAAATGTATCAATCACGCCGATTTAGAGGACCCTGTTTTCTTAGTAGCCTCCATTTCCTCTGGCTTTTCCTTTTCTGAAGGGTTTGTGGGTCCCTGAGCAGAGGGATTTGATGGAGACATCTCTTTTGGGGATACATAAATCTAACTTTTATTTGTCAGATGTAATGTCATCTCCAAGGCTTACAGCTTAATAAACTCACCCTTTCTAGCTCTTTCTAACTCTGGCTGGCTGATTCAACTCAGCTATTCTGGCCTAAACTCCTCTCCAAGCTGACTGATTGAAACTGGCTTCTTTCAGCTTCTGACTGAATTGTTCTGCTTTGCTTCAAACTAACTCTCGAAATTTGCTACAATCTTCTGGCTCCTTCTCATTCTCTGGCTCATTCTATCTTCACCTGCAACCTAACTCTATAAAATTGTCCTGGCTGCTTCCTCTCTGTTTTTCTATCTCTCCATCTTTTTGTTTCTCTGCCTCTCTCTGTCTCTTTGTCTTTTTGTCTCTGTCTCTTTGTTTTTTTTTTTTTTTTTTTTTTTTTTTTTTTTTTTTTTGTGGTCCTCTTCAAGAGCACCTCTGTGATCTAAAGGCAACTTCAGAAACAAGATCTTACATTGAGGTAGAGTCAGGAACCAGATCTCAGCTTTGTGAGTACGACCCTCTTTGAGGATAAATATTAACATGATGAAGAACTGTTGGATATAATCACATCAGTCAAAGTTGTTCACATCTTCAAATCAAGAAATTGGGAGGTAGAGTCAGAAGGATCAAGAGTTTAAGGCAGCATCAGCTACATAACGAATTCGAGGCTATCCTGGGCCACATGGGCCCTTGCCTTGAAAATAAAAACAACTATTTAACAATAAAAAAGCAACCAAATAAAAACTATTATATATGAAAAGAGTGGGAAGAGTAGAAAAGAAATAAAAACTATACAATTTAAAGGGAATAAATCCTCCAGATATTCCAATACAGAGAATACTAAAATAATTACATCTTTCCATTGTTGCAATCACCTAATTTTCTTCTTGGTAGTATGAGAAATTCTTTTAGTTTTTCCAAACTGCCATTTGAAGACACAGATAAAGCTCGCAGTAATGCTTGTAAAGTGTAAGTGTTGTTACCAAAGCCTGCAAACCTCTGCCAAGTTTGTTTCCTGTAGAAAAGACAAGCTATGAAATTTGGCCTTTATAGTGAGGCAGGCACAGTCCATCCCATTGCTGCCCTGGGGATGCTGGGCTAAGAGGGCTTTGCTGAACCAGCCAAGCAAGGCATCTTGATATTCACCACTACTTTTTAGTTCATTTCATAAAATATGAAACAAACTTAAACTGCTAGCCATGGTGGTACCCTCCCTCCTTTAATCACAGAATTTAGGAGACAGAGAGATGGATCTCTGTGAGTTGCTGGCCAGCAAGGGCTACATAGTAAGATCTCGAATCAAACAGGGAAACAAAGTCACAAACAAAAACAAAGAAACTTTCAACTTTCATAATGTTAATGCTACAGGGGGCTTTTTGCTCTCAGTCACTATGCAGATTCGGCCTGCTGATAAAGAGTCCCTTCTGCAGTGCATAGACCCAAATATATATATATGTATATGTATATGTATATGTATATGTATATGTATATGTATATAAATATGTATATGTATATAAATATGTATATGTATATAAATATGTATATAAATATGTATATGTATACATATATACATATATATATATACATATATATGATATATGATCTTAAAAGGTTATCTTTCCTTTTACTATATCCATATTTGTATCTATTTTATTGTATCCGTATTTGTATCTATACATCACAAGGATGGCACCTGGCTTCTCATGAACTGCTACCTGGTCAGGTGGAACCTTGAGCTTATGTCTCCACCTACTCAGGTATCGTGTACATGTTTGAGCATGTAGGCACAACTCAATTTAATTTAGAAAATACTGCACAAAACTTGCCCATTCTCATCACTGCAGATATTCAAAACAGAGCAAACTATGAACATGCTGGTTCAGCTGTCAGCATAATGAAACCATCAGCTAAGAGGGGCTAGCAGCTTGGGACTGTTGGAAGCAAACTCAGCATGGTGCCTGAATAGGTTTCTGCATGCTTTCAGGTTCATATTTTCAAAATTGGACATCATTCAAATGAATTGTTTTCCTAATATATTGTGAACATACTGAAGAGTCAAAATAGAAACTCCCATTAAGAGCGTAATTGTCAGTGCGGTGGGTGAGGAGATTGGAACATGTCATGTCCTTTTCGGGTTTCACATCTCCACTAATGCTATTTTCCTGGTGACTGACTTTAATCAAATTCTCCCATCTTCTTCTGACCTCAGTGAAACCATCTTCATAACTGGGTTGGAAGGAGGAGCATCTAATTAAGATCACATTCGTACTTGAAGTCTCTCTGCCCAGTGGGGATAGATAACATTGTCACTCAGTGTTGGGAGTGGATAATGATATTAAATGCTTTCCCCACAGGCAACACAGTACAACCAGGGCCTGAGCTGCTGGATGTGTTGACTTCTGCTTCCTTGAAAGAAGGTGGCCAGTTGTATTTTCAGGGACTCAGTAGCAAAGTTAACCAAAGGGATTTGTTATCCTTTGCTTCTTCTCTGGCAGGCGTGGTCTTTGTCAACCTGGGGTCTACATTGAACTTGAGATGCCAGGTTGATTGAGGAATAGTTTGCAAACAGTAAAATATTCTGGATTCTGGTGTTTGACCTGAAGATTTTGACCAAGTATACAGTAGTTTGGTAACTGTATAGTTTCCTAAAAAGTGGAACACCAAAGAGAGAGCTTCAAAGTATACAGTCCTTTTGCAGAAACAGTCTCTTTGGGAGAGGTGTTCACAGCAAAGCTTCTCACTTCCTGTGAGTGCTTGCCAGTTTCTTTCCATCAACTCTTGTTCCCCAGGCTATGTGCTTTTCCTGGACTTGGTTCAAGTTGGATCTTAGACCATGGGCATGGTCACCATCACTTGAAATTAGTAGGGCTTTGCCAACTGACAAGGTGAGATGCATTCCCTTGACAGTGACAAAAGCTTGTCCTCTGCTCCTGCTCACCAAGTTCTTGGCAGATTTTTCTTACCACTAAACACAGACATTATGTATATTAGGTAGGTAATTATTGCACTAATATGATAAAAATTACCCCAGGGGAAACCATCCAAGGCAGAAAGGGTTTATTTAGAATTATAGATGTAAGAAAGATAGCCTATCATGGCAAGGGAGTCAGAGTGTCAGGAACAGGAGGTGGCTGGTCACATTGCATCTGAAGTCAAGAGCCAGAGATGAGTTAATACCTGTACCTAGCTTGCTTTTATCTCTTTATTGCATTTAGGGTGGATCTTTCCACTTCAATATACCTAACATATGTCATCCCTCACAGACACACCCAGAGATTTGTGTCCATGGTGATTTTAAATTCCATCTAATTACAGTCAGGATGAGATACCACAGTGGGTTCAGCAAGCTACAGGAAATAGTAAGCTAGACTGTGGGGACTACAGCTCATGGAGGGACTTGGAAACATTTCCTGTACTGAAATACAAGGGAAAGTTCCATCTATTTCCCTTCAACTGTTACCCAATTCAATCTCATACACATTCTCTTTATTGTGAAATAATATCTTATTTATTCTGAACAATAAACAATGTATAGGAGAGACACATTAGCTTTCACTCACCTCGACTAACTCTAGGCTTGAAAGAAACATTAGAAAGAGGTATTTTGTTAAGAAAACTAGGAAAAATCTTTTTATGATATGCCGTTTTAGCTCAGAGTAAAAGTTTTAGAGATAAATGAACCTGTCATTTATAGTTTTAAAAATAGACGACAATGTCTCTGGAGAATGTTTTTTGGCGACGCTAAAATCACTTTCCAGGGATGCTCAAGAGGAATATGGCCAGTATGAACAGTGTTCTGCTGTGAAATATCTAGATGGGGGAAAGGTCTTTGAATCTTAGAGTTAGGAGTGTTGTTTTGTGGTAGAACATTTACTTAACATGCCTCATAGCCTGAACTTCATCCCTAGCCTCTGTCCCAAGTTATCTATATAGGAAAATTTGTGTTCTAGACCTGTTTGAGTATTTACTATAAAATATTTCATTTTTCTTAGTGTTAGTTAAGATTTTTTTTAAAATTAAAGAGCTGGAGAGATATCTCAGTGGTTAGGAACACTTGCTACTCTTACAGAGGATCTGGGATTGGTTCCCAACATTCACATCAGATAGCCCATACTGCCTGTAACACCGCTTTCTGGGAACCCAATTCCCTCTTCTGGTCAATGTCGGCATCATGATGAACATACACTTACTCAGGCAACCACATATACTCACACAGTTTTTTTTTTTTTAAAATTATTAAGAAAGAATTAGATTTTCAGATTGGGAAAATAGATGGGCATCATATATTTAGAGATTTGTGGTAAGAGGAGCTGGGGACAAACTCTGTGCATATGAGGTTTCTATAGGACTTATGTCTAGGAGTGGGATCAGATGGGTACCTATCTGACTATATTTGTTGTCCATAATCAGCAAAGTAAAGCAGGTGCTGCTCACTGAGGGGGGTTTAGATGGTGTCACTTGGAATACACTTGCTACTTGGTACAGATACATAGACTTCGATCATTATTCTTGCCCCATGGGGGCTTAGCTGTGATGCTTTGATAGTATTTTATGATTATCAAAATGATATTGATGATTCTCATCGTTTGAGAAATCTGCATTCAGGCTTCACCTCCATGCTAAAGTTCATGCGTAACCTGAAATCAGTATCTGTGTCATTTCATAGCCATTTACAGGTATGTTGGGCAGAAAAAAAAATGACTTGAAAGGTCCTTTGTGTTCAGTAAACAAGTACCTTTTCAAGGTCTGTTTGGTGCCTCGTGTTTTTCATAGTACAAACCAAAAGTGCTAGTTCATGGCCTTAAGTCTGCAACAAGGAAATAGGTGTGTTAGATCAGTCTCAGTCTTCAGATACAGAGCTCAACTTTAACACATCAAAAATATGTTAAGTTTTTTTTTTTTTTTGAGACAAAAATGTGAATAAAATGAGGCTATATATTGATCAGGATTGACCAGGTGCTCATGAGAACAGTGTTGTGACCAGTGGCTGGAAGGAGCCTAACCTCCCTTTTCCCTAGAAACAAGCAATGATTTAATTGCTTCATTCACTAGTTCTCCTAGGGCAGTTGTCTTATAGAGCACACTATCACAGGTGACGATACTGGGGAGGATGTGTGTGCATTCCGCTTGGTGACCTTCCTTTTACTTATCCATATAGCATAAACCTTTTTATTTTTTATTTTTTTATTGGATGTTTTATTTACATTTCATATGTTGTCCCCTTACCCTATCCACCACCCACCCAGGAACCCCCTATCCCCTCACCCCTCCTCCTTCTTCTCTGAGGATGTAACCCCTGCCTACCCCCCCCTACTCCCACCTCCCCACCCTCAAAATTCCCACCCTCTGGGGCGTCCAGCCTTCATGAAGTCAAAGATCTCTTCTTCCACCTATGCCCGGCAGGGCCCTCCACTCTTACTCAGCTGAAGCCCTGGATCCCTCCCTAAATGCTCCCCGGCTGGTGGTTTAGACCCTGGGAGCTGTCATAAACATAAGTTGTTAAGCAATACCAAGATGATTTCCTAAAACTGAGAAGTGGAGGGAATTGAATGAGTGGGATGGTCAGTCTACACATTTACACCCAGCACAACTGTCAGATCCTGCTACTTAAAGCTCTACCTTGTCCATACAGCTCTCCTGAGCTTCCCACAAAATGGAGAACTCACTCCCTTTCCCAGCAGGGCTTCCTTTTCTCTACCTGATCTGGGGAACCTGCTCCCCACATCTTCTTCCTAAGGAATGTCACACCATCCTTGGCAAAATTACAGGTTCAACTTCCTCCCTCCATATGAGAGCCTGCTCAGTGAACACCTGGGATTCCTGGAATGCCTTTCCATGCAAAAGAGGCATCCCCAGGAGGTTAAACTCCAGCCAATGATTTATATGCACCCTGAAGACCCTTCCCACTCTCCAAAGTTTGTATATAGCTCTCCCTTGTTTACCCTGAACAAAGTGTGTGCCCACAAGCTGTTTCACTGAAGAACGTCTAAAGAGAGCTGAACTCTGTCTGAAAGAGCTGTAACGCTGAAGTCCTCAGAGAAGGCCTTCTCCCCCTGCCCCTAATTCCCAGCCAAGACCCTGCAGAATCCATCCATTCGAGGCTCATTCTCTACCTCCCTGTATGCCCCAGTGCCTGGACACCCTGGAGGGAGGAAGTGGAACGTGGAGCCACACACATCTAGATGTGTAGCTTCAAGAAGACACTCATCCACATAGCTCAATAATCCCAGTTCGGCCCCATGGCTTCCATTCCAGGATTAGCTGTGCTAACTCTCCTCATCCAGCAGGCCCTGCTTCCTTCCCTCTTGCACCAGCCCTTGATTTACAAACTGAATTGCAAATGGGTTAAATAATCCTTGAGGGGATTCCTAGGGACTTCTACCTGTAGGATTATTGCAATGAATTTATAGGTTGGCGGGGTCTAGTGGATTTGCATTGGAAGTGGAGAGTAGAGAATTCTCATACCCCTAACTTTATATTCAGCACCTTTTTTCATGAGTTACTGTGCCCCAGACATGAGAAGACACCTGCACTTTTAATCATTTGAAAGTTATAACCCTAACATTGTCTCTCAGCTGCATCTGTTTCAACCACTTGTTCTACTTTACTTCCCACTGTGCCAACAAAATGGTGATTTTACAGTGCTATTGCACACACCCTCCAAAGGCTTTAAGGGAGTTACTGATGCATGTACTACCTACATAATACACTGAAGATAAAGTCAACTCTAGACCCTACGCTTCGAGGGAGAGCTGACCATACACTTATGGGCTTGCAGCAATGTGGGGAAGGTAGTTGAGAGCTGGCCCTGTATGACCCTCTATGGCTCTCCTTATTTGATGGCTTCTGGCAGCAGAGCAGGTAGAAAAAGGCCTCACCTTCCTTTGGCGGGGCTGGCTACTAGGAATGTGATCATGCTTCAGACAGAGAACATATAGACAACACAAAAGGGTCTTTCTTTTGTTTCTTTTTTCTTTTTCTTTGGGAGGGAGATCATGGAGGAATAGGAGGGTATGGGAGGACTGGAAGGTGATCATAATTGGGGTACATGATGTGAGATTCCCAAATAATAAATAAAAAATTTGCTCCAGAAGTCCTTGTCTGTGCAATGGAGCGTTGCAAACACTGGACAGGGAAAAAAATCAACTCAAAGGCAAGTCTAACTTCCCCCTCTGCAGAGTCCATCATTGAAATTCACTGACGTGCAGGCCTTAATATACTTAGCACATGGATACTTTTCCAAGTTAACATCCAGCTAGGTAAGCAATTTCCTTCTTTGAAATACCCTGGTTAGCATATTTGTCTGTATGTTAGTTATTCTGTGGGTGTGGCAAATGTACAAAGAACATGTTTATATCAGTGATCATCTGGTGTTCTCCAGGAGAGCTGTCCTATAGTCTTGGTGTGTGGGTAAATACTAGCCAGCTCAGGACTTAACGCCAGAAACCCTGAGTGTGGGAACTCAGTCCTGTCAATGTCTGGGGTAATGAACTTGAGCATATCATGTGACTTCTCTGGGCTCTAATCTTCCCCTTTTTACTGACCACAGTGGTACTCCTGTGAGGATCAAAAGCTTATCTGTGGGACAGACACAGAGTGGTATGGCTGTCCTGATGGAAACTGAGGAGTGGAATTAGTCCCCTTATTTATGACATTTTCAAGCCTCAGTTTATCTCATGTGTTCCAAGCAGCAGCTCCACTGTGCTGACTAGTCTCTATGTCAACTTGACACAAGATAGACTTTTTTGGAAGGAGGGTCTGTCAATTTAGAAGATTCCCCTTCTAGATTGGCCTGTGGATAAGCCTGAGGTGCATCTTTTTAATTGATAGATGTAGGAGGGAATCAGCTCACTGTGGGTGGTGCCATTCCTGAGTAGGTGGTTCTGGGTATTATAAGAAAGCAAGTTGAGAAAGACATGGAGAGCAAGTCAGTAGCACTCCTCCACGGCCTCTGCCTCAGTTCCCACTTTGAAGTCCCTGCCATGTTTGAGTTGCTGTCTTAACTTCCCCAGTGGTGGACTGTTATCTGGAAGTGTAAGATGAAATAAACCCTTTCCTCCCCAAGTTGCTTTTGGTCGTAGTTCTGGTGTTTCATCACAGCAATAGAAATCTTGAGAAAGACACTCACAAACACTTGATAATATTTCGTATTATTGGCATGGCCAATAGCATCTAGATAGATGGTTCTCAATCTTCCTAATGTTGTGACCCTTTAATACAGTTCCTCATGCTGTGGTCGTTACCAAACAATAAAATTGTTTAATTGTTACTTCATAGCTGTAATTTTGCTACTATTATAAATCATAATGTAAATATCTCATATGCAGAATATATGATACGTGACCTCCTAGGGAGTAGCCACCTACAGTTTGAGAACTACTCATTTAGCCCACAAGAAGATTTTAGCTCTGTTACTATCTCATGGGGCTTCAGCTGCAGTCCCTCATTGACTGAAACTTCATCAAACAGTGTGCGACCGTATTTAATGTGGCCAAGGGGCTGTTGGCTACATTTTCTAGATGCTGAGAGCTTTGTTCATGAAGGCACTTCAGGGTGTGGCTCACCAGTCTGTCCCTTTTGAGTCAGGTAGAGAGGGTGGCAGCAGTGATTTTCCACACAGCGTGATGCGGACTGCCCCTGCTTACCGGTGGTGCAGTCTCAGTGGCAGAGCTAATCTCCCAAATCCCCCATGTCCTGGAACTTTCAGAGAGCCATGCAGAAAGGGAGAGGGTAACATCTTCAGCACCTCTGCATTAGAAAGTTTGGGCTAACCCTGGTATTGTTGGTGAATGCCTTTAATTTCAGCACTGGCAGGCAGAGCAGGTAGATCTCTCATTTTGAGGCTACAGAGTGAGTTCCAGGACAGCCAGAGCTACACAGAGAAACCCTGTCTTGAAAAACAAACAAACAAAAAAACCAAAGCAACCAAGGAGGAAGAGGAGAAGAAAGAGGAAAAGAAGGGGAGGATGAAGAAGAGGAGGAGGAAGAAGAAGAGAAGGAGAAGGAGAAGGAGAAGGAGAAGAAGATAGAAGGAAGAGCTGAAGTATGAATGCATGAACACTCCCATACAGATTCTAAGGACATCATCCCAAAAAGAGATGGCCAAGACTGTGCCTTCATATCATGCCTGCTATGAGCCTGGAGAAAAATATTCTTTGAGTTTGCGTTTTTCACATTTCAAATGGAAGTGCCTACATATATCTAGTGTGTTTGTTGATGAGATTAATCTGAAGGTATGTACTGATAAAGTTGAAAGCAATTCTGAGAATGGGGATCGTGTGACAGACTCATCACTCTTGCTATCCTGACCATAGGCAGGCTGGGAACACTTTCCCAGCCCCCACCCTCCTGTTCACCTGGGTGAAGTTGAGTAGACGTGTGTGTGTGTGTGTGTGTGTGTTGGGGGCAGAGAGATTAACCTTCAGGATGTTGTTGAAGCATGCACACTGGACCCCTGCTATCAGGGAGGCAGAGGGTGAGGCTGAAAGCTGGTAGGAAGGGGCCTTCTGTACCAGTGGCAGTCAGAAGACCTCTGTTATTAACTTCAGCTAAGTTATCCCATCCCTGTTCATTAGGCTTCAAGATATTCTTGTATTCATACAAAGCGAGGACCTGCTCCCCACCTCCAGTGCCTGCAAAATAGATCTGTAAACTAGGAAATCAGATTACAGCAGATATCAGAAAGTGACACAAGACAGGAAAACAAGAGAAATTAAGTTTCAGGGTGCAGGTTTTATCAGAGGAAGCCAGAGGTAAGCAATACCTGCTTGTTTCAGAAGGCCTGTGCTTGAAATCAAATGAATGCTTGCTGGGGGTGTGTGGTTTCTTGTCGGCTCGCTCTGATGTGTGAGGTACAAGGGGCCACAGGGTGAGTATCAGGATGGAAACGATAATTATTTTTCATAGCAACGTCTTCTCAAGCTTCAAAGAAAGAGGCTTCTTTCCTAGCACATGCAAACTTCAATTCGGAATCGCAGGAAGGTAATTTTCACATGCAAATGCATATGAGTTGAAATGAGCAGAGGCGAGGAACAGACTGTTAAAGAGACACGGTTCCCCTTTTCTTTTGGCAGGAAGCAGCAAGGGCTCAAAAGGCGCAGCTAGTTTTGAAGGAGGACAGGTGGCAACCCAGCGAGTCCCTTTTCTCTTGTCCTTTCATGGAGCTTTCCAAGAACCGGTTTTGTCAGTGATTTTTTGCCTTGATAGAAAACAGAGCGAATCAGGGGACTTTTGGACATGGGGTCAGATTTGGCTGCAGCCACTTTGCTGCGGGACCTAACAAAGTCACATAGATTCTGAGAATTTGGTTTTCCTCATTCAAAAGGATGCTGTCAGGTCAACGAGTATACACTGTAAAGTCCCCAAGAGTGTGAACCACTGACCGTAAACCCGGGCTAGGGGTGGGGGAGGCAGCATATATTCTCACACTTTCTCAACTAGTACTCTCAACACAAATTCCTTATCCAGCCATCTTAAAGAATATCCCTTTCTAAAATCAGACTAAGACTCTGGACTCAATGAAAGACAGGTAGCTGGGACACACAGCTTTTTTTTTTTCTCTTTTCTGTGCCACACGGGGACTCCCTCTGCAGTGCCTGCTCTTCCAAGCTTAGAATAAGGGGTTTCCTTAATGTGCCTGCAGGACCATGTGCGTGGAGTAATGCTCAGGTATCCTTTCACCTGCCTGCCCTGTTTAGAGAACATAGGAAGTTCTGCTCTGTGTCCCCACCCCCTCACACTCCCAGCCTCTGATCCTGGTCCAGCTCTGGAACTCTTTGTGTGTGTGTGTGTGTGTGTGTGTGTGTGTGTGTGTGTGTGTGTGTTTTAGGACAGTGCTGCTATGTCTGAGCACCTCTCATCTACCTGGAGGAACAAATTTCACAAGACTCCACAGGAGGGCGCTGCCTCTGTTCTCCTGACTTTCTGGAAGCTACGAGGGCAGACCCGGTTATCCATGGGATAGAAACAGGAAGTAATGGTAAGAAAAAAAAGAAATACCACATTATAAGTATGTGACGAGTAGATGTGCACGTAACGAAGGCACCGCTTGCAGTTTTCCCTCCCCTGCACTTGGAATTAAAATCCTCCCTCTGTTCCTCTCAGCTCAGGGATTCTCCTGGGCTTAGAAGAAGGATCAACTTATCTTAGCATCTTGCCTTTGGCCCCTTGAAAGCCTTTCTTTGAGAGGAAGCAACTTTGTGTTTTCAAAGGTTTGGCTTACTGTCTTGTTTGAATTGATGCAGAAAGGGGTTTAAATGCTCACTTTAACAAGACGTCACGGGCATTTTGGAAAGGGCTGTTGAGAAATACAGCCTTGCAACATTCGTTACATCTTCTGCTTGTGGTTAGCTTAGAATTACCCAAGAGGGTTTCACTTAAATATTGAGAACTCTGGGTCAGAAATGGAATGAGATCAAGTGTTCTTGCCTTCCCTTCCAGCCCACAGTCTCTCAGTATGTTTTGCCCTCGCAATCTGTGACCATTAAGAAGAACCACAAATGCCAGCCTCTTAAGCACCAGAGGAAGCAAGCAAGTCCAGGCAATTTTTCTTTTAGTCTGTGTAAATAAACGATTGGTTTCTTTTCTGTCTAGTCATCACCCCCTGCTGCTGCCCACAAAAATACTCTTCTCAGTGTCAGCTAAGACTGAGTACAGACATGTTGCTACTTGGCTGGGCTGCTTGAATGTGGGTCCCAAGGAGTCAGTTGACCTTGGGCTGCCCTCACAGGAAGTGCTGAGGTCAACACCAGGGTTTCAGTCATCTCACAGACATGTCTGTTGGTCAAGGAACCCTTTAGTGTGCAATGTACAGATAATGAAAGAGCTCAATGGTTAAGACAGTCCATGCTGCGAATCTGAGGACTTTGGATGTCATCACCCACATAACCAGTCTGACAGACCTTCTCACAACCGTAACCCCAACTCTGAGGCTGTAACACAGCACTGAGGGGAGTGGAAACTTCCAATGAGAAAAACCAAAACCAAAACCAGAGGAGGAGGACAGCTGACCAGCGCTGGCTCCCATTGGGTACACAATAGCATATGGCACCTACCACATGTACACACACACACACACACACACACAAACACATTAAATAAAATAAATATAGGTGATAGAATCCTGGCTGAATTTGGCTTCAGCTGGGCTGCTCCTAACAGCTTGGCAGATGTGTAACCAAGGACAAAAGTTCTACCTATCTAGCCCGTATTTTTCCATTTGTAAAACAGAACAAGTTCATATAGACACAAAAAGCCCCTCAAGTAACTCTTTCAGTGTCTTTCTGTCAAGGCAATGATGACAGAGGGGAAGACAGAGCAGGCTAGTGTCTCCTAACCTTCTAGTGGTGTTGCCCATTTAAGGAAAAATGATATAAATGACATAAATGATTCTGAAAGGTAATGAAAATGCATAACCGAGGTTCTCAGGACCTAAGAAATGGCAGAAAGCTGAATTTCCTGGATTTTTGTAACATTTACCTTTTACTAGGAGTTAAAGAAGCCAGCAACTTGGAAAAGTAAAGGGGCATGGACAGAAAGAGCCCCAGGAAGAGCTTCCTTTCTGTAGGTGAAACCAGGGGCAAAGCAGATAGGGAACTTCTGCAGAGCAACTGCCCTGCGCTGCCAAAATGTCACAGCATTACCTATAGCTTCACTATTAAGCACAGCAGCAAGACTTGGGAATTAATTCTCATCCTCATAAAGTTGTAATGGGATATCCAAATAGCCCCATCTGCTACAGCAAGAAGAAAAAAAAATATTAAGTACAGAGATAGAAGAACATTTTTACCTGCTGGTAATGGGTCCCCAGCTTATTACACCACCAGTAGAAACCATGGAGGGAGATGAAGGTTCACCTCCATCCAGGAGTAGTGAGGAATCCTTTCTTCCTTGGATGTTACAAAGATCAAGTAAAGAACTGGTATTTCTATGCCTTCCTGGAAGTTACAAGCACTAACTCTATCCTTCCCAGAGAAGTTTGAAGGAAGGCTAGCAAAAGTACAAGATTAAAATAAAACATAGTCTCAAAACATAACACAAAATGCATTCAGTAGAATGACATGTGTCATATAGTAAACTAGAAGTACTTCAACCCAAATGAAAAATGCAATAAATGCCAAAATCAAGGTGACAGAGACATAAACATCTTCTCATGAAGATTTTCTAACATATGTGATCTTACTGAGCGGGGACAGATGCGTTCAAAATGAATGCCGACAAAACCTTTGACAAAGAATACACAGAAGACTCAATTGAAAGTTGCATCTTGGATAACTGAAGTAGCTCTAATTGGAACACCAGTTGATGGAATGCATGGAACAAAAGTGGGGAAAGGGGAAGAGATAGGAGGAATGGAAGAAAGAATAAGTGAATTTATCCAATTAGAATAATAGAGAAAAATAAACAGAGCTAGTGAAATTATCCAATTATGGTAACGGCAAAGAATATAAACAGCTAAGACCTATGGGAGTCTGAAAAGTATCAAATATCTGTGTTATAGGAGCCCAAGAAAAAGAAGACAAAGAGGAAAAACTTGGAAGAGTATTTTGGCTGGGCAGTGGTGGTACAAACCTTTAATCACAGCAGAGGCAGGTGGGCCTCTGAGTTTGAGGCCAGCCTGGTCTACAGAGTGAGTCCCAAATAGCCAGTGCGACACAGTGAAACCATGCTGTGAAAAAAAAAAAACAAAAAAGAAAACGTATTCTTAAGAAAATGGCTGAATACTCTGAATTTGGCAAGAGACATAAATTTATAGATCCAAAAGCTGAGAAAAAAATGATGAAGTATATGACACATACTCTCAAAAAAAAAAATACCAAGATGTGATAATTAGCCTTCCGAAGAGTAAAAGGAAAAAAGATATGGAAATTGCAAGAGAAAAACCATACATTTTACAGAGGAAGAACATTAAAATGGCCATGGCTGTCATCAGAAAACAACAAAAGTGTTAAGAATGGGAAAGAATCAACTCATCAATGTGTGATTCTGTACTTTGCCAAAATAATCTTTCAGGAATGAGTACTCAACACATTTTCAGAACAAGAAAATAAACCAAATTTATCCTTAGCTAACCTACTCTCAAGAAATGGCTAAAATAAATTCTCTAAGCAGAATGGAAATTCGTTTAAAAAAAAAAGTCTTGAAATACTAGGAAAGAAGAGAAAATGCCACAGGGAACTATGGGTACATCTTGTAAGCTTTCTTTCTCCTGAGGTATATAAATCATGTTTGTTACTTAAAACAAACTATTGCATTGTCAGAAATTGTTCTAAAAGTATGAAGAAAAATTCTTTTAAAAATAAACTAAAAATAGTCATATTAGAGTTTCTATTATGGTGACAAAATACCTCCATCAAAGGGAAGTTGGAGACAAAAGTGTTTATTTTGTCTTACAACTCTTAGGTCATACTCCTTCACTAGTGGAAGTCATGGTGCAGAAGCTCAAGCTGGGCAGGAACCTGGAGGCAGGAGCTAATACCAAGGCCATAGAGGGATGCTGCTTACTGTCTTGCTTCTCATGGCTTGCATAGCTTGCCTTCTTATACAACTCAGGACCACCAGCCTAGGGATGACACTGCCCACAGTGGGCAGGCCCTCCCACACAAATTAACCAAGAAAATGCTCTAGAGATTTGCCTGCAGGGCATCTGATAGGGTCATTTTCTCATTTGAGGTCCTCTCTTTCCAGAATGCCCTAGCCACAATAGAAATACACAAAAAGACTTTAAATGGAAGTGAATGTTTTATGCTTGATGTAATTGATAAAACAACTGAATTAAGCTATAAATCACACACACATACACACACACACACACACACACACAAAATCTCTATTCACAACACCTACAGAAGACACTGAAAAGCTATTTAAGTATATATTCTAAAACCACAATGGACAAACAAAATTTGAATTTCAAAAATGTTTGAGTAACCCATTTGTGCTGGATAGTTTTATGTCAGCCTAAGTCATCTGAGAGGACAGGTTTTTCAGATAAGCAAAAATTTCCATAAGATTGGACTGTAAGCAAGCCTTTAGGGCATTTTCTGAGTAATTGATGAGTGAGGGGCCAGCCAGGTGTTGAGTCATGCCATCCCTGGAGTAGTGGTCCTGAGTCCTAGAAGAAAGCAGGCTGTGCAAACCATGATGAGCAAGCTTGTAAGCAGCACTCCTCCAAGGCCTCTGTAACAGCTCCTGCTTCCAGGTTCCTATCCTCGAATTCCTTCCCTCACTGCTTTTGATGATGAACCGTTATATGGAACTATGAGTGAAATAAATCCTTTCCTCCCCAAACTGCTTTGGGCATGATGGTTTAATCACAGCAATAGTAACTCTAATAAAGACATCATACCAATTCATTGAGGGAAAGGAAAGAAAGATCAAGAGGGAAAATAAACAGAATACAAACACACCCACACACACAGGCATATTCCAGCTACAATGTATCAAAAATCATGTTAAATGCAAATTATGTAAATATTTAAACTAAAAGAAGTTGACAGGATGAATTTTGAAAAAAATATGCAACTGTATGCTGTTTATAAGGAATTCACTAAGAAAATAATTCACAGATATTTTAAAAAGTAAAATGTTGACAAGAGGTAAATAATATGCTTTAAGGAAGAAGAAATAGCTGTATAAATATTGAATAAAGAAGACAACAAGCAAGAAAATGACCTGAGGTAGAGAGGGGGTATGTGGTAGTTTGAATAAGCATGGCCCCCATAGGCTAGTATATTTGAATACTTAGCTACATGGAAGTGCACAATTTGAAATGATTAGAAGGATTGGAAGGCGTGGCCTTGTTGGAGAAGGTGTGTTACTAGGGCTGGGCTTGACAGTTTCAAAAAGCTCACAGCAGGCCTGATGTTGCTCCCCTCCCTCCCACCTTGGCCTACAGATGAGGATGGACCTCTCAATGTCACATGAGCTGGCACACACTCTCCACCATTATCATAGTGGCCCAAACCTCTGAAATTGCAAGGAAGCCCCCAACTAAATGATTTCTTTTATAAAAGTTGCCTTGGTCATGCTGTCTTTTCACAGCAAGAGTAACCCTAAATAAGTCAGAGTATTATGGGACTCTTAAGAAGCTACCAGGAACAGATGGTACTTTTGTATGTACATATAGCAAACAGTAGATGAAAAATAGCTTTTTTTAAAAAAAAAGATGATAAAGAAATCAACATATCTTTTTCAAGAACCCAGAGAATGTATTCCAAGTTTAAAGTTTTTTCTTTTTATTTACTCTTCTCTCATACAATACATCCCAGACACAGCCTTCCCTCCCTCCACTTTTTTCAGTCTCCCTGAACTGTGCTATCTACTGCTCTTCCATTTTCCTCTAGAAAAGGGTAGGCCTCCCAGTGATATCAACCAAATACAGCATAACAAGATAAAATAAAGAGTAGGCACGAACCTTCATATTAAGCCTGGACAAGGCAACCCAGTAGGAGGAAAAGAGTCCCAAGATTAGGTAAAAGAATCAGAGACACCCTTACTCCCACTGTTAGGTGTCCCACTAAACCCCAAGATAAACAACCACAGAATGTATGCCGGTGACCTAGCACAGATGTGTTGGTTTCTTCCAACACATGCATATATTTGTTAAATACATGTATATGGATGTGTGTGAATATATGAATAAATCTATAAATACAACCTGCTGAATTCATTTGTTGTTTATATGTATATGTTTTTAGAGATGACCATTTAGAATTAGATAACTATTTAGGGGCATGATACCTATGAAAAACTAATTCTCCCTCTCTTAGCAGTCATGAATTGCCTGTAGCTCTTCATGCAGGGGTGGGACTAACGTGGATTTCTGCAATTGTCTCTGTTTGTTGTAAATAGAAGCACCTTTGATGATGGCTGAGAGCTACACATATGTACAGGTATAAGGATAAGCATTTAGAATGCAGTCAGGAATTATGCTGGTTCAGTAAAGTGGCAGCAGTAAGTTTTCTAAGATCTACAACCTTACTAGCCGTAGGTAGTTTGATTAGGTGTACAGTACCACGTATGACTTCCCTCATGTTTAGCAGGTCTTAAGACCAATTAGAAGCTGCTGATTACTGCCAAGATATAAGTGCCCCATCATACTTTTAGTGATATCTTGGCATGCAGGTCATTGTTGTGGTTCACGGGTATAGAATTATTGATTGATTTTCTCAATTGGTAGCTATGAAATCTAGTTTTCATAGAGGGATGTTTCAGGTCAGATTCAGCTTGGCTAAGAAAAGAAAGTTATTTATTTATTTATTTATTTATTTATTTATTTATTTATTTATTTTAACATTTCTAATCATTCTTAGTCACCAGAAAATACAAATTAAATCTCCTGTTTGGGTCTACCCTAGATTTTTGAGCCAATCAGCTTCTAGTTGCTGGCCATCCAGACAGTGTCAGGTACAAGCTCCTCCTCCTTGTGGTTTGGGTCTTAAATTAGGCCAGTCACTGATTGGCTACTCCCACAATCTCTGAGCTACCACAGGAACCAGAGAGGTCAAGGACATGAGGAGAATACAGACCAGAGAATCAACCAAGTCGGGCTCATAGGGACAGTGGCTGCTGAGGAACCTACATCCATTCTTAGTTGTTGGATGTTCAGTTTACCAGGAAATGGCAATATATAAGATGATTAGAAAAAGAGGCCATGAATTTGACAGGGAGTTGGGGGACATGGGAGTAGTTAGAAGGAGTAGAGGAGGGGAAATGATGTACTTATATTTTAATTGAAAATAAAATTGATTAATAAACATTTTAAAAATTAGTCATTTACATGCTCTCTTCTGAGAACTCTCTGTTTAAATCCATAGGTCATTTTAAACTTTGGATTGTTTGTTTTCTTGGTGTTTAAATTTTTAGTTCGTTGTATATTCATGACACTGATACTGATCTGCGATATATATATATATAATATATATATATATATATTATATATATATGGCAAAGATTCATCCCCATCCCATAGGTTGCCTTTTCAGTTGATAAACAGTTTCCCTTGTAGTACAGAAGCCTTATAATATAATGAAGTCCTATTTGTTGATTGTTGTTGAAGCTACCTTTATAAATGAAATCTTATGCAGAAAGTCCTTTCTTGAGCCTATATCCTGAAGTTTACTTTCCACCCTTTCTTCAGAAGTTTCATATTGAACGTTGACATCTTTGATACATTTGAAATCAACTTGTGAATAAGCTGAGAGAGAAATCTTTTATCCAGTGTGTATTTTTTGGCATCTCTTAACAAAATTCAGATAGCTTCAGGTGTGTGGACATACATCAGAGTCTTTACTTGTATTCCATTAATCAACATGTCTTTTTTTTTTGTGCTAGTACTATGCTGTTTTTACTATTATAATTATGATGGGTAACTTGATGTCAGGAATTTTGATACTCCTAGCAGTGTTAGTTTTAAATAATTTTCTCCAGTCATTTTGTTGTTGATGTTAAACTTGAAATTTTCTCAAGTACAAAGACAATATATTCCTCCTATAACATGAAAAGAAGAAAAGGTCTTCAAACAGTAAGTACATTTAAAGAATATAGGGTGAATGGCTAGGGGACAGCCCTTAACAGAAATACCACACTGTCATTTTTCAACCTGATAATGGGCTCGGTTTGTGATGTACAATTTGCCCATATGTAGATTGAGTACAGTTAGGTTTTCTGTGTTGTATTTACAGGGATTCTGTAAATATTAAGTGATAAATTTCCTTGTACCATTGTACAGTATTTGGGAAAAATAAAATACATAGAAATTCAAGGTATCTGTATGTTTTTCTTTGATCCACTGACTCCATGGTTTTTCAGGTTTAAAAAGTCATACTTTTTTTTTTGTAAATTTAAATCTTTCCTGAAATCTCTTAAATAAAAATACTGTGCAAAATGCATATGTTAGGTAGCTCATCCTCCTCCACAGGAGACACCCCCTTCCCCCTGCCCTGGATCCATTCCAAATGTCCACAGCACTCCCACATGGAATTCCCTCCACAGAATCCCCCTCCACAGAATCCCCCTCCACAGAATTCCCCTTCATTCCTATTTCCCAGTAGTTCTGTCAGCATTTCATCATGTACTTTTAATTTATATTCATTTATTTTTCAATTTAGCATGGCATTCATATCTATGTTTTGTGCATGTGTGTATGTGTGTAGGCATGTACATGCAAGGGAGGGGGCGGCTTGCAGGGGTTGGTTCCCTTTCTATTTTCCAGCAATGCATTTATTCATGCTTGTTTTTGCTATCTGGAATCTTTTGTGCTTCTGCATGCATTTAAGGTTCCTTTTTCAGTTTCTGTGAAGAACTGCCCTGGAATTTTGATACGGTCAGCATTGAATCTCTAGATTGTTTTCAGTAAGATGGTCACTTTCACAATATTAATATTACCAGTCTATGTATATGGATTGGAGTCTCTCCATCTTCTGGTGAGTTCTTGATTTCTTTCTTCAGTGTTTTAATGATTTCATTGTATAAATCTTTTACATCTCACTTTTTTGGTTAGGTTTAGTCCAATGTGTGTGTGTGTGTGTGTGTGTGTGTATTGTGATTGGAATAATTTTTCTGCTTTCTTTCTCAGTCTGCTTGACTTTACAGTATACTCATTGGATAAGTTGATTTTGCAACCTGCTGCTTTGCTGACATGCTCAGACTTAAGCACTATATTGAATAAGAGTGGATTCTAGCTCCAATCCAAATGTCAGTATATATCTTCAGATAACTGCAGAAACTAGGAAAGTAAAAAGGGACAGTGGTGAGGGTGGGGGCGAAGGAGATGCAGAGAGGAGGGTAGTAAGGTACAGATGCTATGACAGGAGGAATGGGAAAAATAGGGGAGAACTTTATATGGGGATAGGTGAGGGGGGAAGAAAACACTGAGGGAGGGATGGATTAAAAACCACCAAGGATTATTGAAAAAAGCCATGGGGAAACAACACCGTAAATGAGTAAGGAAACATAACAGATGCCTAAGGAATAAAGGCTGTTACCAAAGAGTTTTCATGCAGCACCCCATTAAACTAGGAAAATCTGAAAGATCCCATGTTTGGGGAACTTACAGCCCTCAGGAGTGGACTGAATGAACATAATCAAACTGACCTCTCAACTTTATACTCACAGATTACTGCATCTCTACCTCAGAGAAGTTTCCTTGCACTGGGCATAGCGATTAACACAGAAACTCACAGCTGGTCAAAGTGCAGAGACTAAGAGACAGTTCAGCTACAGAGGAGAATTTTACCACCTCATTTACAGCGAACATGGGGTAGAAAGATTATAAGAATCAGATGTCAAGATGACCAGAGAAAAGCAGTGTCTTCTTGACCTAACAAGATGACTGTGCTCTTGAACTCATGGTAGCTGTGGTTGTCTCACAAGATCAAGCAAGTCGATGGCTTCAAGAGGTAAGAGAATCAGTTTTATTAAGGGTATGGCTCCTGGTAGGTAGAGCACACTCTAGTAGATAGCCCAACATCCATGAGTACAGAGTTGGTAGACTATTTTAAAAAGTAGAACATGAATTTTGGAGGGAATAGACAGATGACAGTGGAGCTGGAAGGAGTTAGTGGGAAGAGCTGGGGATGAATATGATAAAAATACATAGTATGAAATCCCCAAAAATTAATAAACAAAAATATAGTCCAAAAAAGATGGTGATAGGCTGGAAAAATGGCTTAGCAGTTAAGAGTGCTTGTTGCTTTTGCAGTGGATCTGAGTTTGATTCCCAGAACCTACACGGGTAGTTGTGAACTATTCTAGCTCTAGGGGATCTTACAATCCCTTCTGGCCTTCATGGGCACCCAAACTCATGTGCTTACCTCCTTCCTACATACACATCATTGAAAGTAAGTATATTTTTTAAATCATGATATAATTCATCAATATAAAAAATGTAATATAAAATATCTCTATAGGGCATGTAGGTGTCAGAAGATGCCTTAGATGTTCTTAAATCAAAGAACAAAGAAAGAATTGATTAGTGGGTTAGGAAGAGGTTGAGCAGTAGGGGGACACGAAGATGCTCTGTATCTTTCCTGTGTCCCTGTCCATTTACTGGTTATGAGGCTTTGATGAGATACCGTCTCTAGAGGAATGGAGGGATGTTAGAGAACCTCTCTGTAATTTTCACAGAGACTTGTGTGAATCTATATTTATTGTAAGATTAAAAGCTTAATTAAAATGTCTTAAAAGGCTATGCAACTTGATAGTCAAGGTATCTAGAACCAGTGAATTCTAAAATCATGTGTGGCTTTCTGTACAGATGATCCCTGTGGTTCCACAGGTAGAGAGATCAGACATTGCTTCTTTTTCTGCTCTGACTTTCCACTGAAACTATCCAGTGTCCTTTCCACTCTATGTCTGGAGCACGTATTTCCTTACCAAGAGCCTCTGCTTTTCTTTATTGTCTTCATATGCTCATTTCCTACTCATCTCCCAAATGATTTCCTGGGACATGCTGCATTTCCTGGGTTCCCTTTCTGGAGTGTAAGCCTTCTAAAGACAAAGGGGTAGGGCATGTCTCATCTCTACTCTCTTCTCCAGATCTAACTCTGTGCCAATATATGTATTCAATAATGTTAGTGACATGAATCAACACAGCTAACTTCCTCATCCCTCCATTGGATCTTTTGTGCTGAGTCTTAGTCCTTTGTTGGAACCTAGGATGTTAATACGTCCATCCCTCTACCATTTCCACCCACATCTAACCCCCATGTTTTATCATGTCTCACAGTTTTTGGCTCAAGTATATGTGTGTTCACATGTGCAGGGTATGCAGATGTGCATGTGGATGTATGTGTGCGTGGGAGACCAGCTTGCCCTCGAGACTCTGTTTCTGCCTCCTTAGATTCTGGATTACAGACAGACCACAGTGCCTATTCAACTTTTTTTGTGGGTTCTGGGTATCTCAACTGTGGTAGTCACGATTGTACAGCAAGCACTTTATGCATTGCCCCCATTCATTGTATTATACCTTCAATGCTGAAAGCCAATAGTAGTCTACCCAGCCTGACCTCCAACGTGAAAAACGTGTGCTCAGTTTAGAAGTTGCCATTTGATCTTTCCAAATACACAAAGGTTTCCAAAACATTTGTTTAAAAGACAGTTTAAACAAATGAAAATGTATTGTACCCTTACAGTGTGATGGACACTATGCTCCGTGTATGTCATCTATGCCTTACCTTTGAAGAGATGTGTTTATTTCCATTCCACAGTGTAAGAAACTTGAGTTCATAAAGACAAGCTCTTTTCCCAAAGCCACACAGCAGGGACCAAGGATCTAAGTTAAGATCTCCTTGCTCCCTGAGCTCTTTCCAGTAAGGGCTGGAGTATCCCTTAGAAAATTATCTGACAATAATTTTTGCTTTAGGAGAAAGACTAGACACTGTTTTGTCTGACCTTTCCAATTATCTGACGAGCCCAGTGTTAATCAGCTGAGTCAGAATTGATGACCTCAGGATGGCTTAAGCCCCAAACCATCTTCTGATGAAATGATAAAACAAGACTGCTAGGCTAATTAACAAGTTGGAAAACATTATGTGAGCCCCAATGATGCCTTTGCTTCTGGCCCATCCCACACCCTTCCCAAATAAGAAAGCAACTAATTTGCAAAATCCTGGCTTCTGTAAAGCAGCTGTGAGAGTCACTGACATATATGATTAGCATAAAATTAATTCCTGTTGGTGAAGTGTTATTACCACCCCTAATGAGGTTCAAAAACTGATTAGTACTGTGTGGGGTGGTGGATACCAGTTTAAAAAAAAATCTTGATGAAATCTGTGTGGGACATAATTTTCAATATAAAGCCTGGGATGTACATTTCACATAAAGATCATGTGTTTATACCACTGCCTTAGTCTGTTTCAGCTGAAAAATGCCATAGACTTGGTGGTTTACATGCTGTTTCTCAAACTGGGATCCCAGGAACTCCAAGAGCAAAGAACAGGCTGGTTTGTAGTTGGTGAGAGCTCTCTTCCTGGCTCACAATGGCCAAGTTTTCATTTCCTTCCATATGGTGGAAAGGACAAGCAGCCTTCTGAGACTTCTGATAAGGACACTGATCCTGTTCTTGAGGGCTCCAGCCTCAGGATCTCACCAGCTCTGAAAGGCCTACTCCCTCTAATCCTAGCGCTCTAGGGGTGAGGAATTCTCAAGTCAGAGTTTTGAGAGGGCAGGTAGAGTTTTCTCAGTGATTTGAGACTTAGAAAAGTGTATATGAGTGTAAATGAGTCTTTTGTAATATTTGTATAATTCTATATAGAAGACAATTATGATGATTTCAATCCTCTAGGTCAAACATCCTTTAAGGGATCTAAATTTATCATTTCAAATGGAGGAGAAAAAGTGGATCTATTCTAGTTGTGCATGGGAGCCATATGTTCTAATGATGGAAATCAGCTGGGACTCTTACCTACAGTAAACAGCTAAATGAGTTACAAGTTTTAGTTCCAGGCTTTTCTCCACTGTTTTACCTTTGTCAACTAACTAAACATCACACAATATACTGAAGTCACTTACAATAGTAACATAAAGACTTTTGGGACTAATTTTTTTCCATAAACATAATTTTATTGCTTTTACAATATTGTACCATATAGATGGGTGTAATTTACTTGATAATTGCCTGACTGTCAGACTTTATATTTGTTTCCAATTTTCACTACTATAAATAATGATATGATGCTTATCTTACTGCATGCTGTTTTATCTGAATTTAATTTGTTTCCGCTGATTTGTTACAAATGCAATTACTTGGTCAAAGCAGTTTCTGGATAAGCTTTTTTGGGTATAAACATCGTTGGATAGACTTTAAAAAAAAACTATAACTATAATATATTCAAGGACAAGGGAGCTCTCTGGAACCTCTTTGATAAGGGCACTAATCTTGTCCTGGAGGGTTCTGTCTTTATGTGTAACCATGTGCCAAAGGCCTCACCTAGAGACCTATCAAGCAAAACAACTTCCCTTTTAAATGAAGGAAAATACAAACACTTTCAGACAAACTGAAATTGAAACAGTTATTGACTTTTTTGCCTTTAAGCACACATTCAAAAAAATATTAAAGGATTTTTCTAAGACGGGAGCTTATCTCAGATAAAAATATGGAAATACAAGAAATAAAGGGAATCGGAAAATGTAAATACGTGGATAGATTTAAATGTCAAATTTATGTAGCAATACTTACTTAAAACACACGGAGACTAAATAGATGAAGCCACACAAAATATGAAAGCAAGGTAACAGGATGGAACTTTGCAAAGTTGTCTCATGTATGGAAACTGAGTCAAGTAACCATTTTATTGGACTTTAACCGATTGTTTGTTATAATGACTGTATGGTCATTAAAGGAAATGGGAAGAACTCATAACTACGGAGGCAAGAGAGATGGGACTGGGAGATAATTCAAAATATTTTTAAAAAATGCAAGAGTGATGGTAGCAAAATCCTTCAGGATATCGACAACTGGATATTGACAGCTGTCAGTGGGCTAAATATTGATTAAACTCAGCATCTTTGCTGAAGAAGGTGGGGACGCAACTGGATACTTGAGATGTGAAGGCAGAAAAGAGGCAATGGTGGCGGGTGGAACCAAGGAGGAGCTAAGGTCACAGGCTAGGAGAGCACGGCAGGGAATCGACAAGAACAAACTCTTTGAAAAACACCATAACGAAAACTAATTCTGTGTGTGCTAATAAAATGAAACACATAGCTGTACACCCTGTTATGGTTGATTTTAATGTCAACTGGCTACAAGTTAGCATCTCCTGAGCCTGAGGGGAGAGTCTCAGCTGAAGAACTATGCTCACCGTTGGATTGACTTGGCCACGCCCACTCTGAATGTAGGCAGCGACCTTTGGTAGCAGCCCAGATTTTAATTAAAAGGGCGTGACAGAAAGAGGTTTATCTTGCGTTTTGCTTGCTTGGTCTCCCCTCCTGCTGCTGCTGATTCTATCCCTGGCAGCAGAACCAGCCTTTCCAAGTTTTCATTATGGACTAGGGACCATCCAGGAATCTTCCCTGTTTCCGGCACCCACTGGATTAGGAGTGCTGAGGCAGCCTGTCAGCTTTAGTGAGAGGTTGCTACTGTGAAACTGCTTCTAGCCTACTGTTGAGGCAGCAGCCTCAAGGACCAAGCAGCTACCAAGTTCTCAGCTTCTCAGTGTGATTTACCTAGTGTCACTATCTTTGTGTTTCCTCAAGTGCCCCTGATTTCTGACCAGTAGTCTATGCCCTAGTGTGGGCAGCCAAAATATTCAAAATGTTTCGGTCTGGGTGACATAACTGACGGGCACTCACTTTCTAACAGTTCTGGATAGTGCAGGATGGGAAGTCGATATCAGGACCCTTTGCTATTTGGGTTCTGGTGTTGTTGATGTTCCACCTGGCTTTTAGACTATGTCCTCTCATGGAGAGAAAGTAACCAAACCCTCATCTCTGTCTCTTCACCCAAGGATGCTGAACCTTGTCACACTAGGGCTGCACTCTGTGACCTTATCCAATCTTTTGTTGTTGTTGTTGTTAGATAGGGTCTCATTATGTAGCCCTGGCTGGCATTTACTACATAAACCAGATTGGCCCCAAATTCACAGAAATCTCCCTACCTCTGCCTTTGCTTCCTGAGTGCTGGGATTAAACGTATGTGTCACTACACTCTGCCAATGCTTATATACTGTTTATTACTTACTTCTCATGGTGGTTTGGATGAGAAAAATCTCTCACAGTCTTGGGCATTCAAACAATCTGACCCTTAGTTGGTGGCACTGTTTAGGAAGTTTAGTTTTAGCTGTGCTTGAAGAAGTAAGTCACTTGGGGACCTGACTCTGTTGGCTTTGACATTAAATAGGCTCTCCTACCTTATTTGCTCCGTTTGCTTTGTGGTCTCAGTTTCCCGTTCCAGCAGCCATGCCTGGGCTCTGTTGCCTTTCACAAGACTGTCTCCACTGTTATGGACTCTAATGCTCTGGGACTCTCAGACAAAGTAAACTAAACAAAGTGAACTAAATTCCTTCTACAAGTTGCCTGGATCATGATGTTTTATCACAGCGACAGAAAAGAAAATAATGCCGCTCCTTCATCACAATACAGGAAGGTAGGAATGGGTGTAAGGGATCATCACTCAGGTCCTAATGACACCTTTTCTTCACTTCAACCTCTGACCCAGGTCTTTGAGAACAGGCCAGGCCATTTGTAAACCCACACGGGTAGTTCTCCCATTAAAAAGCTGAGGGAAGAAAAGGAAGTTCCCTTCTACTACCAAAGTGTATAGTTTCACCTACTTTGTTTGGCTTAAGTCATAGTCATAGGAACATTTCACTCAAGCGGTCTGCAACTGCAGAGAAAAAAGAGATGGGTTTGCAGTTGTGTGAAGGACCAGGGACCCTCCAGGGAAACAATTCACTATATGAAGCAAGAGAGTAAGTAGATAGCCTGACTGACTTAACAACACTTGATTCAGAATGGACAAAGATGGAACTTCAAGGTGGGGAATGCCTTCTGCTGCCAAAATTGGAGACTGTGGCTGTGTGAAGAGAGAGAAGGTAGAAGAGGGTTCCCTCCCTCCCCCAGTATCTGAGACCCCCAGGTTGGCTTGTAGCACATGTCCCAAGAGACAGAACGGATGAAATACAGGGTGGGATTCTAAGATGGACTCAGTGTTCCACAAAAGGGCTATTTGGGCAATAAGACAGACCAGTAGGCAGTGTCAGCACTGAGCCTATCCCATCCATGAGTCTGGGATGACCCATGGATGAGTTCCCTTCTCCTGAGCTGTGTCTTGATATCCCATGAGCTGACTGGGAAGGAACACAATGGTGTAGCTATAGAGTGTAGAATACAAAAAACTTATTCCACAGTAGTAAGAAATAAGGTTAGACAAAGGGACCATTGGAGAGAAAAGTACTTTCATGGAATGAGAACAGGCAATGCAAAGGGGCCCTTGTACCCACTTACATGTTGAAGCTTAGTATTATTTTTAAGTCTCTGGAACAAAGAGATTTCCTAAGGGGGCATTTTCTATTCAGGTGACTGTCAGGTTTATTGAGATTTTCCCTCCCTTAAGATGGAAAATCTGTATGCTTTTTTTTTTTAACCAAAAATGCCATGTTTCAACTCAGAGCTAGAATAACAAATTGGATCTCCAAATAATGAGATAGAATAGAGTTATTCTTAAATTAAAGAAAGAAAAAATAAATAAGTAATTTAAAAAAAATGGCCATGCTTTACAAGAGGCCATTGCCTTTCCTCAGCAGGCTTCAGTAAAGCCCTGCTACATCTGCCTTCTTCCTGTTCATAAGGTATTTTAAATATTGTGGAGAAATTGTGCTGTTCCTTCCTTCCTTCACATGGTATGTCAAATGCTTAGGAGAGTTATTATGATATTTTCTTCTTTCTAAAAACTGATGTGTTACCAAAGACACAGGAGGTGGGGCCTGAAGCTAACGACAACAGAGGAATCCATTTGTGATGTCCTTCAAGCCAGCTAATCTCGAATCCATTATCTGACTCATAGAGAATTATTCTCTTAGTTTTCTTTATCTGGGTTTGTGAGATTAAATCCATTTCTATACAAGGCAGAGTAATGAAATAAGGGGCTCTAGAACCCCTCTGCAACAGCAGGGAGCAACACTGCAATTGGAAAGTATGGTGGAGTTTATTTGAACAAGTGCATCCCTGTCTTCCACAAGGATCTTGGTGATGGGCCTTCTGCAGGGATTGGATTAGAGACTTCTCTGATTCCTGAAAGCATCTCTTTGTTATTGAATGGGTATGTGTATGTGGTAGGGAAGGGGCTCTCAGCATATCAGAAAATCACAGTCAAGTGTGTGGTTGCAATAGAAGTCAGTAGGTTTTCTAGGAAGACCCCAAGGGAAGTATCTCCCAGCTCCAGTGGCCTTAGATTCTTCCTACTTTAGGCAGGCTAGCACATAATCAGTATTTGGTTTATATAAGACCCAGCCAAACTAATGTAGCTCGTAACCATTGCCTTCCAGACACCTCCTGCCCTCATCATCTGATGCCGACTTGCTCCCATAGGGGCTGACTGCCTTAAGTATTCCTTAGGTTGTATTCCTTGGCCCCATTTGGTGCCCAGCACCCAGTAAACATTCATTACACATTCAGGGGACACAAAAGAAACAAAAAGTATTGCTTTCTTCTCAGAGACCATCATGGCCCCCAAGTGAGTAAATAATTCATCTACTAGTTTTAATGAATATTAAAATGGACTCTTTAATGAATATTTATTTAGGAGATAGATAATATTTACACCTACACAGTGCCTTGCAGATATAAGACACTTAATAAATATCTCTTAAATTACTGAGAAAATCCCAATACAGCATAAAACAGTCTTCCTTCTGTGAGTGCATATGTAAACATCCTCTCCCTTTCATACACACACACACACCACACACACACACACAACACACACACACACACACACTATTTCAGAAGTATTTCTTTCAGTTAGGAGAATGCTGCAGGAAAAAAATAATCCGATTTTAAAGAAGCAAATTCAAGTATAGAAATTAAGTGTATTCAGGGCCTGTCATGCATTGACTTTGTATCCAAGACAGGACATGTCTGTAAAGGGCATGGGTGGGTGCCCTGTCTAACTGAAGCAACAGAAGAGTTGTTCTGAAGGCCAGAGTCCAGTGGATCTGCACAAACTTGTGCTGAGGAGAATGGCACAGAATCCCTAAGTCCCAATGAATACTAGAGGAACAGGGTAGAACTATGTGTGACAAGCTGAGAAGTAAGTCTGTATACACCAAAGACTCTTGCCAAACCCACAGATTGGCTTCTGGCAAAAAAATAAATTGTTTTATTTGTATTCAACACTGGCCTCGCCTGCTGTCTATCCATGACGTGGAGTGCCGATTATGAAACTGTGTGGTAACAGGCCAGGGTAAGAGCCTGGTGAGGGAGGGACTCTAGGGAGTCTAGGAAGATGAAGCTGGGGAATCCAACAAAAATTGAGGTTTCAAGGTTGCGTGGCAGAAGAGAAGGTGGGTCCTGTGGCAGAGCTAAGAGGCTCAGGAGGACAGGAGCAGAGAGGAGGGGCACTTCTGAAGACACAGAAGTGTGAAGGGAGGACAAGGAGGGAAGTCGGTTCAGGATGATGAAAGATGGTCAAGGCTAGATCTTGGATACACTCTCCAAAAGGTCTAGACTGGAACTTGGTTGACACCATGAGGTCATTAAAGGAAGAGGGTCAGAGTAAATGGGTACTCGGACACATTGAGAGGCTAAAGAGCCAGAACTAAGGGAGCGGGAGGTCAAGTGTGACATTGGCTGTGTCACCCAGCTCATACCCCGTGAAGAGGAGCTCAGTGCTTTGACAGACTCAATTTCTATATCTGAAAAAAAATCAAAGGACTTGTCTGTCGAAGTTCATCAGTAGCTGTCATTATCGTGGGACCATGGTAATGGGAAATTCCTTTAAAATTTGTTTTCAGAACAGGAGTGTTAGTTCTGTGGATGAGATAGCTTTTATAATCTCAAAAGAATGAAAAGAAGCCTTTTTAAAACTTGACTTTCCTTAGTGAAGCTGTCAGTTGTTCCCCTCTGCACTGGTAGCCAGGCACTGTCGTTCCAACTCCAGATCCCTGAAGATAACAGTCTCGGTCACCTTGAAGCTCTCATGTGTCCTCTGCCCCTATATCTGCCTGGCCTCTAAGGCAATTCTCACCATATGGCACAGCTGCTGAGGACTGTGGGGGTTCTAAAGTGTCAGACCAAGGGTTGCCACAGCCACTAATTTAAGATTGTATACACCCCCATTAATATTTAAATGCATTACTAAAATTGAAAGAGTTAAATCTCTTCAGCTGATGCTGACAGAGTATTAATTTTATGAGTCACTTAGTTGTTGGAGTCAGTCTCCCAAATGTTATGGCTCTGGTACCAAAAGCCTGTGTCAGGACAATGGTGCTGTGTTCTATCAAGCTCAGGCCAAAGATGCCACCACCAGAAAACTGAACAACTTCTGGGACTCTTTCAACCCACAGTATGGCCAGTTTTTAAAGCTTAAGGATGGAAAAAACATTCTTGAAAGTACAATAAGAATAAAATCAGTTTTTAATTGAATCGCTGCAATATACCAGTAAGGCTAGTTAAGCACATAATTAATTGTTGTAACTATAGCAACAGGATTAATTGGCACTATTAGGGTGGGCACCAGGGGTTCAATGAGAGACTCTTAAGAAGACAAGTGTTAGAGATTGCAGAAAATAATTCACTCCCCTGCAGTGGTTCTCCAGAGAGCCGCATACTCTTTTGCAACCCAAAATAAATCCATTTAATAATATTTTCTTAGATTCATGCAGCTTTCCTTATCCCAGAGGGCCCTGGGGTGCTTTGTAAGCCATGAACATAAATATAGATCTGGAATAATGTATCAGGCCAGATTTTCCCAGTACTTAAACAACTCTCTGGCGGTTTGTTCTGCACCTCTGGAAGCTCCATTACCTTCAGGATACACACAATCAGTAATTTATTAAGTGGGGTCCCCACAGGCCCAAAGCCTGAAAACTCTGGCAAGAAGAGAGGCGCTCCTGAGATGGGGCTCTTATTTATTTATGCCCTACCTCATTGCAAAAAGGATTAGAGCGACCTTACAGAATACACAGAGTACATCAGCATGAAATAAATACAAGCAGGAGATCCAAGCCTGGGTGCATTACAGAGAGAAAAAACATTCTAAATACACAGAAGCAAGTCTTCCTTACATTGTAAGAGGATGGAAATAAAAGGAGTGGCTTGGACTAATTAAAATTTTTCTCTGTAGTTCACGGTCATCTAAGAGGTAAAACTAAGGACATGGTGTATGTGTCTCTATGGTAGTTGACCCTGGAGAATAAAGACCAAAGATGTAAGAAGAGAAACTTATTTTTCTTTTACAAAAATGTGTAGGAAAATATCTTTGCGATCTTGAAGGTAGACTAAAGTTTTCTTTGTATAAAGGTACAAATAGGACATAAAAAAGATGAGAAATTGAAAAAAACAATAGAAGTGTGAATATGAACAGAGCACCTCAGTCATGAGCCTCTCTCTCTCTCTCTCTCTCTCTCTCTCTCTCTCTCTCTCTCTCTCTCTCTCTCTCTCT
>NW_021604712.1:6672324-6705118 GCF_004785775.1 Grammomys surdaster | reverse complement strand
TCTCTCTCTCTCTCTCTCTCTCTCTCTCTCTCTCTCTCTCTCTCTCTGTGTGTGTGTGTGTGTGTGTGTGTGTGTGTAAATCTCATAACAAAATCTCTTGCTTGGAATATTTAACAGATGATAATTTGAAAATGTTTTCAGCTGGACAGGTTGGCTCATTCCCGTAACTGTAGCACCCTGAAGCAAGAAGACTGAATTTCAAGCTCATCTGGGCTCCAGTATGAGATCCTATCACAAAACAAAACAAAACAAAACAAAACAAAACAAAACAAAACACAACACAAAGACAGGATGTATCTCAATGGTATATAGCACGCCTATCAATCTCTAGCATCAAGAAAACATCAATTGAACTCTGTGCTCTTGAAGTCAGATATGGAGACAAATGATTCTAACGCCAGCACTGGAATAGGGCTCAGGAGTTCAAGGATAGCCAGGAAGGACTACATGGTAAGACACTATCAACAACAAAAACAAACAAAAAAAATAAAAAGGAAAAAAGAGAGAAAGAATAAAAGGATACATAGGAAATGCTCAATTAGATCTCTGTACTCTTAAATAGTGAAGAAAAAACGATAAGGAGTATATAGACACAGAATATATTTGTAAATTTACACCTATGTATAGTACAGAACATTTAATAACTGACAACATGATGTCAAATGGTTTCACTGTGGAAAGGAACAAATCATGTAAACAAATAATTCATAGAACAAAATTCCTGAACTACTCAAAAGGGCATTAAAAATACCCCATCTTCAAGAAATAAAGGTGCAAATAAAAACCTCCTCAACTTCAGGAAATAAGAACTCAAGTGACAGTGAGAATGTTTCACACATTGGGTTGGCAGAAACTAAAAATCCTAAGAGACAGTGAGGGTAGAGAAAAGCAAATACGCTTTTCAGGTGAAAGGAAACCTCTTTGGACAGTGATCCGAAACAGCTTGGGCACACTTCCTGAGAAGGATGGTAGGCCCACCATTGGTTACTGTCATGGTCTTCGATAAGTTATTTGGTTGAGTTGAGCCTCTGACTTTGAAAACACTACTATTTGATGATTATATGAAATACTTTCTGAACTTCTTTTTGTATATAACACATTGTCACCAGTATCACTGGTGACACAAAACCAAACCAAACCAAAAAACCCTCAATAAGACTCACAGATGTGGACTTTCTGACTCTCCTTAAGGTATGTGATGGTTTGAAAAATGTCTGCCATAGGCACATGTATTTGAACACTTGGTCCCCAGTTGGTGGTGGTGTTTGATGAGGATTAGAAGGTACAGTTTTGCTAGAGGAAGGGTGTCAGTGGAGGAGGGCTCTAATTCCCGTTTACCCTTCCTGAGTTACATTGTTAAGTTCTTGGAGCTTCCTTCTAAGTGTCAAATGGCCCTAACTCTCAGCTCATTGGCTATGCTCTGTGAACATATCAGTTAGTCAGCACTAAACTCAATGTATGTTGCACTTGAGTACCTTAAACAGCACAGGCTAATATTTTCCTTTTAATTATTTTTTTTATTTCCTGAACCAAGCAAAAGAATGACTCAATCAGAAAGGATTTGAATTTACGTACTGTTATATTGTGCTTTAAGGATTTTCCCAGCCACAGAGAACAATGGAGACTTGGCTCATAAATGCTGATATTAGCTGACCATTCTCTATAAATACCAGTTCAGGTTCCATAAAAATGGGTTGGGCTGATGTTGCAATCACCTTCTCCGTGCAGCTTCCGCTCAGTACTTGGTAGTCAGAGAAAAGGAGCTTTATTTAAATAACTAGTGCCTTAAATTCTAATCCTAACTGTTTCTCTCTGGTGCATATTCTGAGAGCAAGAAACTACTGGTATTCTTGATTTTTTTTTTGAAAAGGGTAAAAGCCTCTTTTTAAAATAAAAATACTTTCTTAAATAAAAAAAGAGTGGAGTGATGTCTCAGGTTTCTGTGTCAAAATCTACTTCCTAATACACAAAAAGTATACTTGGGGAACTAAAGTCAAGATTTTTATCTATTTAATTGTAAATGTTCATATGAAGACTCGACATTAACCGAGGTCTCTCTCTCTCTCTCTCTCTCTCTCTCTGTGTGTGTGTGTGTGTCTGTGTGTGTCTGTGTCTGTGTCTGTGTCTGTGTGTGTGTGTGTAGTCATGTATGTGAAATGGCACAGTTGTAGAAGTCAGAACACAACACTTTTGGGAGTCAGTTCTCCTGTGCCACCTTCTGGGATACAGGGATCAATCTCAGATTCTTGGGCCTACATGTACCTGTACCCATTGGTCAGTCCTCTTTAGTCTTTCTTAGCAAGGGATCACCAATTTATTTTTAAGAAGATTTTTTTGAGATGTTTGTAGAGCAGGGTCTGGGGACCCAGATCTGTCATCCCAGACACTTAGGAGACTGAGTCAGGAGAATCTTAAATTCAAGGACTGCCTGGGCTGGACAGAGTGCTGTCAAAGCTATTCCAAACAACTTGGTGAGGCTCTTGTTTCAAAATAAACAATAGGAAAGGGTTCTGGGGATGTAGCTGAGATGTAGTACACTTACCTGGCATGTGGGAAGGTCCTGAGTTAATCCCCATCAACCTTACCTCCTCACCACCCCACTCCCAGAAAACTATGTGGAACATCTCTCTGTGCAGACAACTACCCAGGGAATGAGGATAAAGGGAAAAATAGGATTACGTCAGTGGTTCCTGACCACTCACTCCACTCAGTTGCTGCTCTGAGCTGGCCCCACGAAGAGTCTGCTGCTCCCACTGTGGGTTTTCCCTCCAGCTGCAACCTAGATCCTTAAGAATGAAAGTGAAAATTTGGTATGTGCAGGATTCTCTTCTCTCATTATTCTGTGATTTCTATTTTGCCTCTAACGAGTGTGACAAGAGGCTTTCCCTTCATTGTCCTCGCAGAAAGGATGCTTGTTCAGATGCTTCCTGACTGAGCAGTCAGCTGATGCTCTGGAATTCCCCCAATATATTCCCCTTCTTGTTTGGGTGACCTTTATGTGACCCTTAGTCCACAAGGGCAACATGCAGACATGCAGAGGATGCTGTGCCCATGAAATCTCAGGTCGGTTTACAAACTTTGGCCATGTAGCCTGCCTTCTCTCTCTCTCTCTCTCTCTCTCTCTCTCTCTCTCTCTCTCTCTCTCTTTCTTTCTTAAAATGTTTTGAAGGGTTACAAGATTGCAAGCATCCTTTCAGAATGACCCCAGAGACTATATGGGCATGCTCAAGAATATATGGGTATGTTTGAGGCAGCAAGTCAGCACGTGGCTTGTATCATGGAAAAATCAGTAAAAGACCTCCATCATGAAAAGGTCAAGTTTGGCGCGTGCGCGCACACACACATATTTCAGGGTGAAGATTGTTAGCAAAGTCCCATTTGCCTTTACATATAAACCCTTTTCTCCTGTGTAGCTTTGCTTCAAGTAATCTCAAAGTCATTAGGCATAGGTTAGATAAAACCAACTAAATAGCTAAGCAAAAATCTCTCTTTACATATCACAACATAGAGCTACTTATCTAACCTGAGATAAAAGTCTTATCAGAAAACGAAGCTCATAAGTCCATTATTTTTTTTTTACAGTTTTATTTTTATCACCTTTCACTAAGTGGCACACACTTTCTTTGCGTTCTTCCTGTGACGCAGACATTGTTTAATTGCTGCTGGCCTGTTTTACAGGGAGAAATCAGGCCGGCCTCTCATCATATTCTCCATTGATGTGTCACCACGAAGCCGGTGCCCCTCATTAATTTTGGTGACTATAATAAAATGAAGCTGTGACTTCTATTCGGAGACCACTCTCTGGAGTGTTGTTAAATCCGTTTCCATGAAACAATCAAAAGAAGGTGGATATAAGACAGCACCCAATACTACCCTTTAAATATGTGGTTTGGCAGACACAGGGGTACATTCCTGTAAACCCAGCACTTATGAGGCTGAAACAAGAGGACTGCCAGTTTGAGTTCAGCCTGGGCTACAAGCCATGACCCACTCTCTAAAACATCACAAACAAATCATTAATAATAAGAATCTTTCCTTGCAGGAAACAAACAAACAAACAAACAAACAAGTATAAAATAACAGCAACAAAAGCTGGAGCTGATTAAAAAAAAAACCCCACTGGTGTGCAGAGAGCGTTTTATTGCTGCTGTGAGAAGAGTCAGTGGAACTTCAGAAGAGAGGTGGTGTGTCTTGGGCAGGGCCTAGGTTACTGAGGAAGTCTTGGTAAATGGTATCTGAGCTAAGTGTTTGCAATGTCACTAATTCTCAGAAAGTTCTTGTAGCCCAGTCTTCTCCCAGCTTGCAGAGATAAATGAACAAATGCTCGCACCTTCTGTAAGCTCTTGGGTATTGATCAGAGAGGCCTTGGCTCTGAGCACAGAGGTTGAGTGTTTCTGAGACTCCCGATCCATCTTGATGGTGCTATGTCCAGGTCCAGGAAGCACTGTCTGATGGACAGTGGGCCGGGAGAACAAGACCATCCGTTGTCACCCTCTATTCAAGAGGAGGACAGTGCTCCATCATCCCACACCCAATTCTGAGGAAAATGATACTGTGAAATGGAAGGGACAAGATAGAGCAATCTAGTCACTGAGCCGTCCAGAGCTTCCAGAGAACCTTCAGTATATCACGAGAGTCCCCAGAACAGGCATCTACTAGTGCTGAGGATGGGTGAAGGTGGAGGGGTGGATGCATGGTGTTAGCTTTGCAGACGGCTCCTGTCACTATGCTGAGACAAGAACACAAGGTGGACAGTGTCCTTGTCTGCCAAGGAGTCTTGCAGAAACTGAGAGTAAAGGATCTCCAGAGATGCTGGGAATTCCTAACAGGTGTTTGTAGTGAAGACACAGTTTCAGACTGTATTAGTGGGTGGAACTTAAGGCAGGTGCCCAGTCAATCCTGGAAAATGTACAGTAATGGATAGGGCATCGCTCATGTGATAATCTTGACCTCCAGAAAGGAGGCACAGTTTCAAACTGATTCACATATTCATAAAGGAATACGTAAGTGAATCATAACACCCCAGAGAGTCGCAGGTGACCCTCTTAGAGCTAACATACAATAAGGCTCCTCTTTCAAATCAGAGTGCAATGTCAGACTACCCCATGGGTAGTGTTGGAAGGAATCTGTTATCCAGACAGAAAGGTGAAAAGATCAACCACTCCCTCGTGCCTGTAAACAAAATTCTAGACAAATCACATGCTTAACAATTCAAACACCATAAAAACATCTGGAGACAGCCAGAGCACAAGTCTAACCTTGAGAAGAGGAACAGGGTTACACAAGAGACGAAATGCACAAGCCACACCGCTGAGTTGATAAATATCCCTGGATCAGCGTCTCTCAAAGGCCAGGGGAGGCCACCTATGGGATTTGAGTTCAGCAGAAGCCTGCCACTTCTCTCTGCTCCACAGAGGTGACTGTCTGACAGCTTCCATCACAGACTCTCTCTCCATCCAGTTGCATCCTCAGTGTCCTCCTGGGTTATGTCTGAGTGTGAAATGCCACCCTTTCCAGGCACACAGGTTTAAACAATTGGCCACCAGCTGGTGGCGCTATCTCAGAAAGCTGTGAAGTCTTTTCAGACACAGTGCCTAGCCAGCAGAGCTTGGGCCACAGAGATTCTAGCCGGCCAGCGTTCTGACCCATGTTGTCTGTGTTCTACTTATCGGAGATATGACGAGTCCCATCTGCACCTCCATGGCTATAAACCGTTCCATGCCTTCCCTGCCTTGGTTTGAGCCTCTCAGGCTGTGACCCAGCTGCTCCTGTGAGCTATTCTGTTAGCAGATGAGGGGTATAACAGGTGTTAGCAGGTTGGACTCACTTCACATCGATTTTTTCAATAAGTTCTAGGGAGGAAAAATTAGTTGAGAGGGATTTTGTTTGGTTTGTTTTTTTGCTTTTCATTGGCTTGTTTGTTTTGAGGCAGGATCTCAGAACCCAGATGGACCCTGAACTCGAATTTGCTAGGTAGTCAATGATGACCTTGAACTTCTGCTTCGTCTGTCTCTACCTCCTGGGTGCTATAATCGTAGGTGTGTGCCAACGTGCTCCTGCATGCTTGCCAACCACACTGGCAACTGAGGGGCTTCCCTCAGACCTCAAGAGGTTTGTTTTTTTATTTGTATTTTCTGAATGTTTGGAGTGAAAATTTATTCACAGGCTCCTTGTGTAATTAAAAATAAATGAAATTAAATATGTGCTGGTTGAGTTTCCGCGGTTTAATTTCCATCTGCCAATGAAATAAATCTGAAACCTGTCATTTGAGTTAATGGTCCAACTTAATATGTTGCTCTTTGGAAGAAAACCAAACTGTGAGGCTCATGGCAGAGCTCTGTGCCTTGGAAGGCTTTTAGGGTCACAGCATGTGTCTCTTCCGATATTTGCCTTTCTAGAGATGTGTGCAATGTGCCTTTGCCCTGGTGTTTTACCTTCCTGGCCTTGGGCCAACATAAAGGGCTGAGTGGCCAGGCTGACAGCTTCCCCTCTTGCAAACAACAGAGAATAAACAAGTGGTTACTTGGTTTGTTTCTAGCTAGAATCAAAGTCCAGCAGGTAGGATGTTTATGTGAGGGGTGAATTGAAGTGGCTCACTGTTTGCCTTCCTCAAATAAGCTGAGTAAACCACTTTTCTGTTTTGCAGACAGCATCCTGGAGACATGTTGGTCTTGGGGCAGAAGTAGACTGACATGGGTGATTGGTGCTAAAACCATAAGCTGAGTGGCTGGAAACATCTGAGGTGAGGCAAAGCTTCAAAGGCACAGCCTCGTGTTTCTCAGGTGCCTTGCCTCCCCACTTCCTGACCAAACTCTAGTGAGCAAGGGGATAATGTGATAGAATCGATTTTTTGATGAAACATCTTAGCCACTCAAAGTAAAAGGATACCCCCAAGGCTTATGCAAGACGGCTAAACAAGCACGAGACTGTACCCTGTCATAGCTCCATTCTGAATGGTAGCCATGGTGTACTTTGACTGAACACCTACTTGTGCCATAGAAAGTAAGAGATGTCCCAAATCCCCTTGGAGTGGTACTCTTTCATTTATTTGGCTTCTCTATTTCAATACCTGCTCTGCACTGGTTCCTCTGTAGCTTTGTGCATACAGCTTGTATGATGCTTCTGTCTTGGGCAGGGCTCAGACACTGCAGACATGGCCAGTGCGTAAAGTGGAGCATAGAGGGAAGTGGACCAGGGGTGTGTGTCGAGTGTCAAGGACCTGGCTGCTCCTTTATAAGGAACACCAAGGAAGGTCACTGAGGTCAGCATGGGGGTGCATGAAAGCAGTGAGGGAGGATGTCTTGTAGGTACCTGGTGAGAGGGTTCCACGAAAAGAAGTGCAAAGGCACTGAGGTGGGAGTGTGTTTTATGCTTTAATGTAGTCTAGGATAGGAGGAAGTAAGATCAGAGAAGTACACTCCTTACAGGCTCCCAGGCCAATCCAAGGGCTTTAACTTCTGCTATGTCGAGTCACATAGAAATCTCTAGAGGCAGTCTTTTGCAGAATAGAGACATGCGATGACATGTCTTATTAAAGATCTATGCTCTGGTTGTCAGTAAAGAACAGAGCATTCAGATCAGCTTGGAAGCTAGGACAATGAGCAAAGGAACATGGCAGGGGCCCCGTACCCTTTGATTTCTCCCATTGTGAAATGGAGTGTGACATCATGTGTGCTGCATTTGGTTAAATGGCAGATAAATAGACATGAAAAGAAGCTGAAAATTTAATGATTGACAAACTGGAGTTCACAATTTGTTTTTTTAAAAAAAGGCATCCAACAGCAAAGGAAACAGTTGGTGAAGCGGAGACCACCTCCAGAACGGGAGAAAACAACTACACATCCAACAGGAGATTAATGTGTAGGATATGCTTAGTACTACAAAAATGAAACAAAACCCCCAATTAACCAACCAAAAACAGGCCAATGAATTGAACAAAGAGTTCTGAAAAGAAGACTACAAGTGGCCAATGAATATTTGAAAAAGTGTTCAACAACTATCAGAGACTTGCAAATTAATGTTGCCATTGGATTCCCCCCCCCCCCAATGTTAGAATGGCTACTACAATGGAACCAAATAGAAGCAAATGCCGAGGGGAATGAGGGGGAAGAGAAACACTTATCTGCTGCCACTGCTGGAGATCTATGCTTGTGTTCTTACCATAGAAGTCGGCATGGAAATCACTCAGAACAACTGGACAAGTAGACTGGCATATGACCCAGCTCTCTGCTTGGGTCTATACCCAAGGGATTTTGAGCTAATATAGTACAGAAAGGCTTACACATCTCTATTCTTGGCTGCTCTATTACTGCCAGGAAATGGAACTAGCCTAGATGTTTATCAAGAGATGAATAGAAACTAACAAAAATGTTGTCTGTATATACAAAGGGTGAAGTGTAAAACCATTAAAGAAATCCTAGTACCTATAGGGTGCAAGGAAAAGAATGACTCCCCCAAATTGTCTTCTGACATCTCTCTATATATGCCTTGGCAGTAAGTATCTCACACTAAGTAAATAAATGTAGTTAAGAGTAAGAAATTCCCACTAAGATAGAGAATTATAGAAGATACCTAATGTTGACCTCCAGCCTTCATGTGTACTCCCATGTGTACATACCCTAATATTGACATCCAGCCTCCGTGTATGTATGCATGTATACATTCCTCATGCCAAGCCCATGCCCCTCGGTTTCTCCAGTTGTGAAATGGGGTGTGACATCAGCAGTGCTGTGTTACGCCCAGCAGATTCTGTGCAGCATGAGAAGTAAATCATGGCATCTGTAGGAATAAGAATGGAAGTGGAGATCACTAAATTAAGGAAGACAAGGAAGACTCCCAAAGTCCTCAATGACTTCTCACCCATAAAAGGGAAAAGAGTATGAGCCAAGGAAATAGTTTCTGCTTGAAGTGTTACCATCAAGTAGAACCTACATTCCAGATAGAGAGATAAAGAAGCAACTTTGGAATTATGTAAACAGACACACACACACACACACACACACACACACATAGCATGCATGCACCCGCACTCACTTGCTTACTTGTGCATGCACCGGGTAGTGGAGATAAGTATTAATGCTGAGCCTATGATCTCTCTTGAGTATTAAAGAACATTGTGCATCCACTGGTGATCAGCAGGACCAATATTGGCCCCTGGAAGCCCTGGAGTGGTTTAGGCCCCAATGAAGAGCTGAAGAGCAGGGGATGTGGGGAGTTAGTGGTCCCTAGATGAAGAGCAGGTAGAATGGGAGAGTCTGAACAGCAGGCCTCTGAGAAGAACCATAGCATGGAGGAAGATCAGCACAGCATAGGTAAAGATTTTATACAAAAATTGGATCATTGGACTGGGTTAACTAGTTGATATTGAACTAGTATCAGGAGAAAAGAGAGGGAAATGAAGCCCTCTGGGCTTAAAGGGAAAACAACTCAGCCTTTATCAGAGCAAACTGAATGCCTGTTTGGAGCTGAATAAATATGGAATCCCTCTGGGCTTTAGAGAATATTTTAAAAGAAGAATCTCATAAGGAAACAAACTTTGAGGTATGAATAAATTAATGTTAAATTATCATATCTTTCTTCACCAAGTCTAATAAAAATTTTTAAAATGGATGAAACTGTTACCAACATTGACAGAACAGAGGGAGGCCTTGGGCTAGAACCACAAAGACCATAGCTTGATGCTCAAGTAAAGAATTCAATGCCTCAGAGAACAACTGTCTCTGAAGAGTTGGCTTACAGTGGACCCTCTTACAAGCCAAAGAACTGAGTGGGTTGAACCACCAAAACTCCCACTGTGAGCCACATTCCCAAAGAAGACCATATCTCTGTAGTCTTTTTTCATGTGAGAAGGAGCTGGGGGTTGGCTGCTTGGGAGAGTTGAATGGAATTGTTGAGGAGTGGCTTCCTACCCAGACAGACACTGTGGCAGAGAAAAGAACTGGCAGAACTAACTCCTGCACTTGCCATGGCTGACCCTGGTCTGTTCTGGCATCCATTAACAAGAGATTGGAGTGAGGACATACAGCTATTCTTTTAGAAACAAAAATAATTTAAAGAGAAGGGGCAGCAGCCATTAAGAATCCCCTGAACATCTGACAGGAACAGTAGATGCAATAAGGGTTATCTACTAATCTGAAAATCAGGGCTTAGAGGGAAAACAACTTGGCCTTTATCAGAGCAAACTGAATGCCTGGTTGGAGCTGAATAAATATGGACCAGATGGAAGGGCCACGTGATGACTGTGTCAACTCAGGGCAGGCACAAAGATACCACGGTGTAAAAAGTACAAAGGAATACTAGGGAAAGACATAAGAGGAAAGCGAGCTAGAGGAGAAACACGCTAGAGGATGGGACTAAAGTCTTAGCACTTGCTTTATACTCTAAATTAGAGTATTAAGAATGAGAATCCATGTCAGTCAAAATGAAATGCTGAAGGACAGTTAACATAACTACACATGGTGGCACACACCTGCAGGCCATTATTTAGGAGGCTAAGCAAGAGGATTGAAAGTTCAAGGCTAGCCACTGTGAGTTAATGTAATATAATTATATTATATATAATGTCTATATCGATATATAAAACATATATAGTAGTTCAAATATAAAATATATAAGAAATATATATTAAATATTATTAAATATATCAAATATATTATATGTTGAATATAGGAAATATTAAATATATTTATACTAAATGTGGTTAATAAGAATCAAATATATTTAATATTTTAATATAATATTTAATATAAAAGGATAGCATTACTGTAAAAGGATATGCATTAAATATAATTTTAATATAAAGGATATATTTTATCTTTTAATATAATATACTTTAAAATATAATTTTTAAAAATAATATTATATATAAATATAATATATTTTAATATAAAAGGATAACATTTGCCATTTTTGTTGGAGAGTTGGGAGAAAGAATAAATTAGGCAGCCAGGGTGTGAAATGTGGTATAGAGACTAAGATGATTTTCTTCCCTTCAATTTTATCTGTATTTTATGTGTTATGGGTAAGATTTTAATTTATTTATAAATTACGCGTAAGTGTATTTGTCTGTATGTGTTTGTTCACGTGGGTGCAGGTCCCCACAAAGGCCAGCAGAGGGCATGAGACTGCCTGGAGCTGGAGTGGCAGTTAGTTGTGAGCTGCCCAGTGCGAGTTCTGGGAACCAAACCCAGGCCTTTTGTAAAGCTGAAGGTCTCCTGACCTCTGAGCATCACATTAGACTTTATGGTATGCTTTTGTCGTTTGAAAGAAAAATGAGGAAAACATCAGTGCAATAAGTCGAAGTAAGAACTGCCTTGTAGGTAGACAAAGCAGATAGCTTTTCTCTCTGTGTTTATCACTGAATTCTTTTATTGGTGTTTCATGACTACTGCCATGTTAAAACATGTTAGGATTTATTTATTTATTTGTTTGTTTGCTTATTTATTTATTTAATGTGAGTATACTGTTGCTCTCTTCAGACATATCAGAATTAGGCATCGGATTCCATTATGGATGGTTGTGAGCTACCATGTGGTTGCTGGGAATTGAACTCAGGACCTCTGGAAGAACAGTCAATGCTCCTAACCACTGAGCCATCTCTCCAGCCCCGATTCTGTTCATTCCTTTGGACATTCTTTGTTACAAAACATGCTAATTCCTGCTTCATTTCCTGCTTAGTAGGGGTCCACTAAGAAGATCTACAGTGGGAAGGAAGAACATACAATCTCTCAGTAATTGTCCACATCATGTTGCATCTTCATATGCATCAGCACAGACATTTATTCCCAGCTCTATTTTCTTTCTTTTTAATCTCTATTTAATCTTACTGAGAACAGTTGTAAGGACAGTCTTACTTATATAAATAACTTATATGAATTAATATTTTATATTCCTTTGAAAATGACTAGGTTATTCTCACTGAATTTGGAGAATGTGTGAAGCCTGGATTTCCTGAAGATGTAGGCTATCAAGTGACCGAGAGATTGTGTTGGGGGCATAGCATCATTTCAGAGAAACTGGGACTGAAGACAAGTTATTAATTCTACAGGCTTTAGTTTGAAGGACTCTATTTTAAGTCACTGTAGCTTTTGGAATGACCACCTTTATTTATTTAGAAACTTTTTTATTTTTTAGGAACTTCTTCCCTAGGGTTACAGATATAAAGGACAAACAAAGGCTGGGAATGGCTAAGTTTAGCCAAATAGGCCCGTGAAAGAGAAAGATTGTTCAGTGGTATCTTTTATCTGCCCTAATTGGTTGGAAGTTTCAGGGGAAACCCAATAGGAGAACTGCTGATTGAGAATAGTCAATATGGTTGCCCTTGGTTATCATCTGAATGACACCATGTTGATGAGTTGAATGTTGAATGTTGAATTCTCTTCTTCAACAGTGGGTACACAGTGGTGGTGGTGGTGGTGGTGGTAAGGCTGGCTGGACTCAACAGTAATAAATTACACATGAGGTCATCATGGAGCAACCACTATAGATGCTATGTCCCTTAAACACTCTCAGCTTCCTCTTCATACTAGACCAGTAAGGAAAACTATCCAGTTATACCAGTAGACCACAGAGGCCCCCAAAACTGAAGTGCTTTTCCCACAGTGACATTGTGAATAGCAAAGGCAAGATATAGACCTCGTCCATCCTGGGATGCAACCACACAGATGTGATTATCTACTTAACCATTGACCATGTGTGTGACAAGAACACACTCTTTGTCTTTCTTTTTACTTGGGTTTTTTATTTATTTTGTTTTGTGTGTGTGCATGGCTGTGTTTTGTATAGGGTGTCATTATGTAGCCCTGTCTGACCTAGAACTTGATATGTAGATCAAGTTGGCCTCAAACTTGAATTGATCCTTCTGACCTGGCTATCCAAGTTCTAAAATTAGAGATATGTACTACCACATCTTGCTTAAGTTTCTTACTTTCCTTTCTATGTTACACCTTCTTGTTTATAAAATTGGGACAAAAATAGCATCCTGTTGCAGGACAGTAGTGAGAGGTATATGAGTTAATACATTCAAATCCTATTCTAGACATTTGCTCGGATTATGCATAACACCCAAAAATATTAGCTGTTGTTATCATGACTGAGAATGTCCTGGCCACCCAATGCTCAACACCTTTGACACCCCATCCAGCACTGAGAAAATAGTAGTAGATGCAAAAAGGATAAAACATGATTTTTTCAAATTGTGTACTGATTTTAAAATTGTGCAGAGCCTAAGTCAAAGATGCCTTGATTGGAAAACACCTCTCAGCTTCTTACTGACATCCCAATGATGGGCAGCAAGACTCTGAGGAGGAATGTGCTTGATGATCAGGAAAAGGCACATTTGCTAAGATGCCACGAGGCTTCCTGAAAGGCTTGAAATGACACATGCTTGGTGACTCATGGGGTTCCTCCCTCCTCTTTTATGGCCTTCATTCTTGGTCCTGTTCACCTTTGCAGAAGTTCCCTGAGCTGTCTGGAGTCCAGGTCTCTTGGTGTTCTGTTGAATATTACTAAGAGTCAAATGATGGAGAGGAGCATCCCTTCTGTGGAGGAGGACAGGGGAGGGCCAGCCCATGGCTCCATGGCACTGAGTGCTGCCTGGTTGAGTCAAGCCACCTCATGGATCAGGTTGACAATAAAGGTGACTGTAGTTCCTTCATTGCTTCCTTGGGTGTAGAAAAAGCTCGAGTAAAGTCCTGCCACTCTGCTTGGTTGGGAAGTGGACCAAACCCTGAGGTCTTTCTCATGTGTTAAGTAATCTTATTAACATGATTAAAATCACGTATGCCTTCAGCACACCTCACTGGAATCAGTTTGGAAACCAAAACCCAAAAGAGGAACAAAGAGCCAGCCTCCTTTTGATTGAGGAGCCAGACTAGAGACTGAAAGGCAAGATTATAATTGGTGGGAGTGCCAAGGGAGACCCCCACAGGAGGTCCAGGGAATTAAGAACAGCTGAAAAGAAAGGCACACAGATGCCAGGAGCTTTCTCACCACCTGTCACTCTAAGTTTCAGGGCCAATCCTCAGGAGTGTGGACACATGGAAGAAAGACAAGAGACAGTTTAGTTTTTCCGAAGGATGCTTTAGACTACAGGAACATTCTACCAGGGCGGCTTTTGAGTCTCCTTATAGAGCTGTTGTTATGCTTGTGAATTCCCAGAAGTACTCTCTTCCTAGATCTACACCCACCCTGCCTTACGGTCAGCTTTTCTTCCTGCCCTTCTGGATCCCAACAGGATTGACCAATAAGCATCAAGCCTCAAATAGCAAATATCCTCTCCCATGTGCTCAATAAACCAACCTTTGAATCACAGAGGCCTTTGGACTCTACAATTAGAGGTTACTTATTGTCACATGGGAGTTTCTCAGGGAGAAACTCAGGGAGTTTCTTTCCCAGGCAATGGGGAAAAACACTCATTGTTTTTGGACCTTTGTTCTAGAAACATCTTAACCCATATATTGAGTCTTGTCATTTGAAGCTTCATCATCACTGTATGAACTTGAGTAGATGTGCTTCTCATGTTGGCTAGAATGGTCTCTACTTGGTCAGCTTACCTGCCACTGGTCATGCTCACAGTCACCTGGCTAGCATATATGAGAACAGTTCCCTCTGCTCCTGCCTGTCCCATCTACCTCTCCAGCCCCTTGTGGCTCTTTCTTTCCTTTTGGCTCCAATAAGAAACTCCCTGCAATTTCTATGGATTCCAGGGTTTCACATTAACAAACAGGCTCTGCCTGGAATTCTCCTCTTACGTGTCATTCTAGACTGAGATTACTCATCTCAGAGGTACCAATTCAGGTATGACATCCTCCAGGAAGCTTTTGTTGAAGTCAGAGTTATTCCTTCAGTGCCCTGGGCATTGTTATCCATCTTCATTAATTCTGAAGCATGAGCTCATTTTCCTGATGGAACTGGGAAACCCCCATAAGTAGTATCATGCCTCCCTGGACCCTGAGAACCCTCCATCACACGGAGTGCTGTTCATCTGCTCTGGTTTCTAACTCCCACATAAAGAGATCTCTGTAAACAGGTCTGTCAGGTCAGCTTGCACAGTTCTTGACCTATTCCTAAGGTTAAGTAGAGGAGGACATGAGCTGAGGCTTGAGCCAGTCAGCACATAGAAGTAGTCTTGAACATAGCAAATGGACACTGACCTTCTGGCCTATTATGAGTATAAACATAATATGCCCCACCTCTTCTCCTGGTCCCCGACAGATGGCTTTTGATCACACCATTCAGATAATCTGTGGTTAGTTCTTCTGGCTTTCAAGGGCACGGGACATTGGTGGGCTGGCTGCTGTGTGCCAGCTCAGGACACAAGGCCTGTCATAGGATCCCTTAGTTTTAGTAAATGGCTTGAGGACTGTGGGTGGAGTGTTCCAAGACTAGGTCTTAGGAAACAGGGGGTAATAAGGATCTTTTGTCCCACTGCTCTTCCCAGATTCTGCTGCATATTTCTGTCTTATGCTTCCTGCTCAAGGGAAGGAAGACAACAGAGAAGCACTTAAGGAGCTGCTCAGAGCAGATGATGTGGAGACTTCGTGAGAAAAGCACAATGGTTAGTCTCTGGGCATGAGCAGCTCTCCTCCCCCTCTAGGATATAATTGAGAGAGGTTAAAAGAAACAATGGCTGTACACTTCCAAGTGAGAATATTCATGTACAACAAATATCACAATGCTCACACATACACACACACACCACGGTTCACTCATCACACAGCTACACCACATAGAAACACTGCACATATTACACGTGACCCATAGTCACACACCACATTCACACTACGTATACCACACAAGTACCCTATCAGGAACCCAACATCCACCACACATATCACACCACGTGCCGTATGATACAATGTACACTAGACCATGTGGACAATATACACACCACATAGCCTATGTGACATACACACAAAACACTTACCACATGCACCACAGACAGTACATGCACCACACCCACTCACATATATATCACATACTCATTCTTCTTACTACATGTATGCCAGACACAAAACACGCACCATGTATGCCACACCACACACAGATACCATATTGCGCACACACATCGTTTTAGTTTTTAGGCAACCTCACTCCTAGCCAGGATATACCCTAGGAACAAAAGTTTAGAGTCTGCTATGATTCGTTCCTTTGAAAGTTATTTTAATTTAAAAATATTTATTTAATACTTAATTTAATAATTAAAAGTTTAAATAAATTTCATTTATTTAATGAGATAAATAATAAAAGTAATCAATTAGAAATTATTTAATACTAATTTTAAAATTATTTAACATTCAATTTAACAATTTAAAAATATTAATTTAAAAATATTTAATTTTCTCTGGCTCATTGGTTGAAGAGGTGAAACTTTTTTCATGCATTAGGGAGACCTGGCTAAGTATGAACATAATTTCCAAAGTGGCTCAGCACAGGAGTGTATGCACTTGTAAAATCTCAAAGTTTCTTTTGTATATACATGGAAGTGAATGCTGGACGCACTGGTTAAAGGGAGAGAAGGTCACTGGGCACTTTGGCAAGGGGAGGGGGCAGCCTCTTCCCAGAATCACCATGCTGTTGAACACAGGGCATTGTGACTGATGTCCTTAGACCGTTCAATAGGAGAGTGTTTGGAATAAATGGACATGTGATTCACCCGTATTATCTGTTCTAAGATTGCCTTCATTCACAAGGATCCTCCAGAGAAAAGCCAAAACAAAGTCACTTTGTTCCCTGAATGCAGGTGGCAGACTGGACCTAGGAAGTATTTTAAAAGCACAGCCCAGACATGAGGCATTGGTACTGGCTGTACTTGTACCAACTGGGTGTACCTGTTCCTAGATGCTCAGAGCCTGACTCGTGTGATTTGTGGGTGGCTGTGGTCTCTGTGTAACACTCTTTCCATTTACCTACCCACCACTGGCTATAGCTGGTACATTTCTTTATTTTTGTTACCATAACAGATTACCCCAGGCTGGATAACTTCCACAGCAGAGCTGATTATCTCACAGATCTGGTGGTTAGCATCTGGGTGGCCAGGGTTACTACTGTCTATGGCTCCCTGTATGTGGCTGTATCCTAATCTCTACTTACACGCTGGCACAATCACTCTGGAAATCAGTTTGGTGGTTCCTCAGAAAATTGGACATAGCATTACCTGAGGACCCAGCTATACTACTCCTGGGCATATACCCAGAAGATGCTCCAACATATAACAAGGACATATGCTCCCCTGTGTTCATAGCAGCCTTTATAATAGTCAGAGCTGGAAAGAATCCAGATGTGCTTCAATAAAGGAATGGATACAGAAAATGTGGCACATTTACACAATGGAGTATTACTCAGCTATTAAAAACAACAAATTTATGAAATTCTTAGGCAAATGGATGGAACTAGAAAGAATCATCCTCAGTGAGATAACTCAATCACAAAAGAACACACTTGGTATGCACTCACTGATAATTGGATATTAGCCCAAAAGCTCACAATAGCCAATATATAACTCACAGACCACATGAAGCTCATGAAGAAGGAAGACCAAAGTGTGGGTGCTTCAGTCTTTCTAAGGAGTAACAAAATACTCAAGGGAGAAAATATGGAGACAAAGTGTGGGACAGAATCTGAAGGAGGGGTCATCTGGAAACTGTTCCACCTGGGTATCCATCCCATGTGCAGTCACCAAAGGTAGATGCTGATGTGGATGTCAGGAAGTGCATGCTGACGGGAGCCTGATATAGCTGTGTCCTTAGAGGTCTGTCAGAGCCTGACATATGCAGAGGTGGATGCTCACAGCTAACCATTGAACTGATGATCATGGGATTCCCAATGGAGGAGTTAGAGTGAAGACTGAAGGAGCTGAAAGGGTTTGTGACCCCATGAGGAGAGCAACAATACCAGCCAACCAGAGCTCCCAGGGTCTAAACCACCAGCCTGGGAGCACATAGGGTGGGACCCATGGCTCCAGCTGTATATGTAGAGGAGGATAGCCTTCTTGGGCATAGGTGAGAAAGGAGATCCTTGTTCCCATGAAGGCTGGATGCCCCAGTGTGGGGGAATTCGAGGGTGGGGAGATGGGAGTTGGGGAGTGGGTGGGAGCACATCATCATAGAAGCAGGAGGAGGAGGAGGATGGGATAGGGGGTTCCTGGGTGGGTGGGTGGGGGCATGGGGAAAGGAGATCTCATCTGAAATGTAAATAAAATATCCCCCCCAAAGACCTCCAGTTGTATCGGATTAGGCCTTACTGGATGTTACATTCTTACCTTTTGAACAATATTGTCTCTACACACAACGGTATGATGAGGTACAGTGGATGCAGTTTTAGCATAAGCATTTTGAGTGGTACAACCCAGGTAATACTTAGAATCTTCCTCATATAATGTTGAAGACATTCATTTCTATCAAAGGAGAAACTTTGAGTTAGAGAGGCATTTTCTGGCTCTATAATGCCAAGAAGTCATTTCCTGTTGAGACTGCTATGTCCTTAAAGGATTTTCCGAATGTATCCCTCAGGGTTTTTCTTAAGAGTAATAGGTCCTTCTGAAGTGCTCAGCCTTAAGAAAGATATGTATGTAACAACCTCTACCTCACAGGCTTAGGGAAAATATTGGGCAGATGATTTTTTTTAGAGAGAGAGGTTGTGGAGCCGTATTGTGAAGGAGTGGCTCCTGGAGTTGACGTGGTCAGTCGCCTCATGAACTCATAGCAATCATAGCTGCATGTGCAAGACCTGCCCAAGATCAAGCCAGGCGACAATCCTGCTGGGAAGGATGGGACTCATGGGGCTCCACCATTTGCTGAGGAGCCCTTGTCACTTGACGGAGAAAGAGGTCACGGTTTATTTGTTTGTTTGTTTGTTTGTTTGTTTAGATGTGGCCTTGCAGGTCCACTGTGCTCCCATGGACATGGTACATGTATGTACCACATACATGTGTAAGTTAGAGTTAGTGGACTATTTAAAAGAGAGGGCAATGAAGCTGGATGTCAGGAGGTAGATGTGTGTGTGTGTGTGTGTGTGTGTGTGTGTGTATCTAGAGGTTGTTAGGGGATGGAGATAGATATGGCATATATATATGTCAGAATTACCAAATCGTTTTTACAGAAGAGTCCATGTACTCCATTTCACAGTGTGGCCCTGGGCTGAATGGCACTGACAGAGTGTGTGTCCACTGCATTTGATTATACTTCTTGTACTGGACAGGTTAGCTGGGAAATGGCTGTGAATTACTTTTTAAGATGCAGCGAAGTGTACATGATCCGACACTCCTGTGTTCACTGAGTTTCCCAGCCTCATCCAGGCAGATGGCCCTGGATTCCTTCCCAGTACATTGGATGAGAAACTTTCTACAAATCCAGTCCTACTCACAGTGCTCAGAGTATTCTGGGAATTCCCAGAAACTGTGCAGCAGAATGATCTACATGCCAGCGTATTTCCAGACGTTAGCTTTGTAGAAACTGCCAGTCACTATAGAGCCATAAGTAGAGGGAATAATGAGGAACTAAACTGAAAGATGTTGCAGTAATCAAAAAGGAGCTCCGACTGGGAGATCCATCCCACTTGCCTTTATATGGCGTTGGGAATCTGGCTGTAAGGATCATTCCAAGAGGTTTGGCAAAGCATTGTGACAGAATCATTAAGTGAGGGTATAATCTCTAAAAAACGCAAACACTCATTGCATGTGTACAGTGTTCACTTCTTAGAAACCAGTCTTCATTCTTTGTTTTCTAATAAATAAAGAGTAACAAGCACTTCCTGAATACCTGCTCTAGGTCCAGGAATTCATTCATCCCAGAAGAAGTGGACTATAGCTATAGCTCTCTTGGCCTCTACTCAATAGATGTTAAACCATTCACTTATGTGCACAGGGCTACAGATGTATCAATACTTTTCTGTGGAGATGAGAGCGAACAAGGACAAGACTGTAGTCCTCTTTCTTCTTTTGGAGTTAAACAAGAGCCAGATGAAGGTAGGAGGGAAGACTGTTCACTGTTCAACAAAATCAGTCATCTGCATGCCTTAGTGGTATCCATTTCAGACATAGATATGTCTACCGTTTGGTCTGCAACAAATGGCTAAAGTTTTGAAACTTACATAAAAGAGAGGTTAATATTTTACAGATTTTGGAGACTGTAAATTCAAATAGGGGAGAGTAGGCCCTGGCAAGGGATTCCTGGTAGACAGGGTGTAGGGATGTAATGTTCAAATCTAGCCTGTTATCAGGCTTCATTCTGAGAGACTGGTGGACACTGAGATATTGTATGAAAACAGCAGTCTTGACAGTGCTGCCTCATCTGGGAAATGAGTCTACACCAAAGGACTGCCACATCCTGTTCCCTGCTCATTTCCCTGCTTTCTGCCTTGGAATCAGAGAACCTGGCTATAGGCTCCTGCTGTAGACTTCTCCCTATTCTAAAGAGCTATGAGAAGTGGTTCCCTCTTCCTCTTCTGCCATGTGGACTGTGGCTCTCTTCAGAGACTCTGCCATGCTATCTGTGCTGAGCCAGAACTCTTTTCAGAGAGCCACCATGATGTTACTCCTCTGTCTACCAGTCCATAGTATTAATAACCCTTCTAATAAACTCCTTTATCCCTAGTAATCTGTCGCTGTGTGCCCTTGTACCAACTATCTCATCCAGAAGCCACTTGGTTAGATAGGAAGCCAGAAACACAGCTGCCTTACTTATTTCTAACTAATTTATCGTCAACTAACCAGAGCCTCACAACAACTACATTAGATCCTTTCTTTTTGTTTTGTTTTGTTTTTCTAGACAGGGTTTCTCTGTATAGCCCTGGCTGTCCTGGAACTCACTCTGTAGACCAGGCTGGCCTCGAATTCAGAAATCCACCTGCCTCTGCCTCCCAAGTACTGGGATTAAAGGCATGAACCACCACTGCCCGGCCATTAGATCCTTTCTAAAGGCATCTCTCCTGATGACCTTCCAGTAGGCTCCATCATCCCAAAGATCTTACTGTTTCCCAATATCCTCAAAGCTTCAACCATGTGAAGAAGTCTTCACGTGGGACACCCTTAAACCATATCTAAACAACAAAGGAACTTTTAGATGTGCGGTGAGAGAGATGTAGTTAGTAGGTTCCACTTGTACAGCCACAGTCATTTGCATATTCCATTCCTCCTTAATCATATGTGGCACAGAGCCCACATATGGGAGGGACCAGCAGCCTCACTATAGACTGGGAATTCCAATGTCAGGCAAGACAATGGCCTAGAGCTTATGTAGACTCTCAGAAGGTCCCTGTGAGGCAGCTGTTGGGGTGCTGACTGTGATCAAAAAGAGCCAGCTGCTTTAAGTGCACAACTGCTCAGAATATACATATCTCCTATCTTCTGTCTTTGTACCAGGTTCACGTGAAGCTTTGTACAGCAGGAAACCAGGAAGCAATCTGAGAGCCCACCAGTATGCTGCTGCTTAAATTAGTCATTGTTGGATCATAGTCTGGGTGATCACACTGCCATAACATCAAGTTGATGGAGAACACAGGTTCCAGCATAGGCACTGAAAATAAGACTACAGGACAGCAACAATATTTTATCTGATATATGTAATATTTGGTATCAGGCATAGCTAAACACATAGTGTAAATAAACAACGCTTAAAATGTTGACTTATTTATGTGTGGCTTATTGATTCCCCCCATATTCTCTGAATTTTTATATAAGCAAGACAAAAACTTATTCTACTCTTCTCCCCATTGCCTTTCTACTACTCCTTAGCTAGATTTTAAACCAAAGGAAGAGCCACAGATATAGAACAAATCCAAACACACCAAAGCTGACATTGCTTGGGGCCTTCCCAGTCCTTCCTGGTCCTGGCACTTTAGAACTCATCCACCTAGCGAGTATTTATTGAGCACATATTGTATTCCAGGCACAGCTCCGGCCATCAACACCATCCCTGCCCTCACTCCTATCTTCTCAATACTTTGCTGAACATCATATCTCTTCCCTTGGAGGTTCAATCTCCCATCCTCCATGTGGCAGAGGGGAACAGAGAGAAGAACTCGAATGAAGATTGTTGAGCCTCCATTGTTATATCAGGTGCCCCATTATAGCCATGTGAGGATTTGGTAGCAGAGGAAGCAATCCCAAAGAAAGTGTCAGCTAGCTAATCTCTCTACCATTAAAAGAATAATACCACGAGGCATCGGTTAACAGAGCAAAAAGGGTTATGCAGGCTTGGGGTTTTCCTTGAGCTAGTAAATCAGGAAGACCCATTCCTTTCAGGCCTCTGTTGGAAGTGTCAGATGGTGATGACAAGGAGGGGACTAAGGTTTCACTCTTCTTTCAAAGGCAGATACTCCAGTGACTTAGTGATCTCTAACTGGATACCAACTTTAATGTTCCACTGCCTCCCAAATGTGCTGGAGCAATGTCTTCAACACTTGAGCTGACATGGACATATTTAAAATCTCAACTGCATCAAAAATGTTAAGTAATTTCTTCAAGATTATTGTGGTGGTTTAAAGAAGAAATGTCCTCCATGGGTTCTTGTATGTGAGCCCTTGTCACCAGATAGTGGCACTCTTTGGCGAGGTTAAGGAGAGGTGCAGTCTTGCTGGAGAAATAGCATCACTGGGAGTAGGCTTGAAGAATTTTAAGCCACACTCCACTTCCAGATCACTCTCTGATTCTTGTTTGTGGTTCCAAGTGTGCTTTCTCAGCTTCCTGTTTCTGCTGTCATGCCTCCTCACCATAAAGGATTCTCATCCCAGTGGAACTGTAAGTCAAAATAAATTCTTTCATAAATGGCGTTTGGTCATGGTGTCTTATCAGCAACAGAAGTGTAACTAACTAACACAGTCATATAGCAATGAAAGGGCAGAGCATAGTCAAACGCAGCGTTCCCCATGACCATCTCCTACCACCTTAAAGGATCATCATAAAAGCTCAAGTTGTTTATTTCATATCCACCCTGGTATTCCCTCCACTTCAATAAGGCACCCAGACATAGGAACTCACCAGAATTTCTAGACTCGTTGGCTTTAAGGATTACTGTTATTTGGTGCTAAAACGATGTTTCCTTTTTATAGAGACAAAGCAGTGATAGGAGACACCCATGCTTCCTTATATCCTCCATCTTTTATTACACCTCGACAGTCATTCTTATTCTGTGATGTGTCAGAGATCATCATCACACACAGGAGCTCTCTGAGCTGGGGTGGAAGGACATGGGTCCCTACTACTGTATTTAGACATAGATGGACAATCAATGGGCATCTTGTTTCTCACTGGGCCCCGTTGGTCTCTTCTTCATTCTCTCAAGGGCTTTCTCAGCTCAAAACATTGTACTTGCTCGTTTGAGGGAAAAATTATTTTGACTGGTCTGTGAACATGTCGCTCTTCTGATGTCAGCCTACAGGTTGGCATTGAATAATGAATAGTTATGCAGAGTCAGGAAATCTGAGCACTCTTCCCATGGGGAGAGGTTAGGAAACAAAACTCTATGGCCCATTATACTGAGAGAAGACTCATCTCTACTTGAAAAACCAAACTAAGGAAGCCACGGTGGTTTTGCCTTTATGTTCATGGAGAAAACTGGCCCTGCAGTTACAGTGGATTTGTATTAAGAGTCATGAGGTGGGCGGGGGGGGAGAAATAAATAGAGCTATCTGGATATCTCAAACTGACAATAGTGTTTTGGTTCAAAATCACCTCTTTGCTACAGGCCACGTTATTCCCCACTAGAGGCTGGATGTTTGCAGTCGAATTCTTGTCTGAAGATGTCACCCCCTACTCCCCTCCCCCATCTTCCACCTAGCCCTTCCTAGTCTTCTTTGTGTACTTTCATGTCATCAACCAACACTGGCAGTTGTTTGATAATTTATTGGTTGTCTTATTTATTGTTTGTTTGTCTTTTCCCCAAGACGCTGTAAGCCTGTGGTTGCTTTGTTTCCTGTAGTAACACACCTGCATGTACAAAGTACGCATGACTGTCTTTTGGTGAGGAGCTGGTTTTCAGAGGAAACAGAGACAAAGTTGTCTGCAAACGTCCATCCTCTAGTGGGAAATGACGTGGTCTGTGACAAAGAATTTGAATTTGAACCAAAACACTATTGTCACTTTGAGATATCTAGGTAGCTCTATTTATTTCCTCCTTGATCTCTCCCACCTCATCAGGGCTCTTAATACAAATCCACCGGAACTGCAGGACCAGTTTTCTCCAGGACCATAAAGTCAAAACCACCATGGCTTTCATAGTTTGTCTTTTCAAATAGGGATCAGTTGTCTCTCAATACAATGGGCCATAGAGTTTTGTTCCCTGACTCTTCCTGATGGGAAGATTGTTCAGATTTCCTGACTCCACATCAGTCCCTTCTGTTGCACAAGTCCAGCCAATTGCTCTCGGGATGACACAAGGGACTGAAGTCAGAGCATGACCCAGTTACAATGTTTATGCGCTGTCCCAGAGAGAAACCAAAGCTGAAATCCGATAACGGAGGATAGGGAGATCTGGAGATAGAAACTGACCTGAATTCTGAATAACAAGCAGCGAGAAGGAAGCCGGAGAGCAAGCTGGCAAGCCTCCAAAGCCCATTCATTGTGTGAATTCCTAGAAGCTGTTTGACACTGGGAAATAGACTCATCCAAATGATTAAACCACAGAGCTTTGAAGAGGCAGTAATACAAACCCAGCAGCTTGGCACTGAGGTCATAGGTTAGCCTTAGTGGGTCAAGCTGTCTTTGTTTTGTTGCTGCTTTTATTGATCCTGGTGCCCCTTTAAACTCTGTGAAGAGATTGAGAGTAGAATGGGTGTCTTCATCCTGTAACATGCTTCTCAACAGCGACAGCAGCAGGACTGGCTCATCCAGCACTAGGTCCACCTCCATAGTTAGCCTCATGGGATAGCCAGCTTCTCTCTTAATGCTGTGATTTTAGAACAGTCTAGTAGCTTACTACACTTACTTAGGTGTCTGCTCACATCTCAAGGGACAGGCAGCATAAGATGTTTGGAGGGGTTGTATTGTACTGAATTGGATTGTGTAATGGAAAGGCAGGAAAGGACTTACTGGATTCTACCAGCTTGCTTCAGGAAGGGCAAACACAGCAGGAAAAAAAAAGCTATACAGAGCCAAGCCTAGTGACTCATGCCCATAATCTCAGCTCTTTAAAAGAGGACTTCAGCAAGTCCAAGGCCAGTTTGGGCTACATAGTTAGTTTCAGGCAAGCCTGGGCTACAAAATGAGAACTTGTCTCAAAAATGAAAACAAAAACAAACAAATAAAAAAGTCACACAGCCTTTCTTTCCCCAGAAAGACACTGTCTCCATATAAAGACATAGGGTTACCATGACTGAGATCCACAACTAAGTCTCCTCTCTGCAGAAAACAAAATTGTACTTTAGGTCACTCTGCAGCATGAAAGAAGGGAGCATGGCATCTAATGACTGCCACACTCATGTTTGTCTAAGGGACAGAATGATACATAGGGACTCACCCAGCATACACATATAAATAACACGGAGTCATGAAGCTCATTGGTCTAAAACACTGAACAGAATTATCAAGATCTCTTAGTTAACATCCATGAGTGTTAAGTATTCTCCAACCTCAAACAATCCCTTGCTTATGATTCTTATGGTTTGTCAGAAATTCATACCGAAACTTTGTTGACTTCTGAGATTTGTAAGTGCAAGACCAAGTTAAAAACTATCTTTGACAATCTGCCGGCAGCAGAGAGTTTAGATTTCAAAGGGGTACTTACTTGGCACCAAGGAGTTAGTACTGTAAGTAAGTCGTGGAGACAGGGTAGCAGAGCAGACTCAGAGGAGGAGTGAGGGGACCTGAGATGCAGTCTCTGGAGAAGATCTAGGACAATACCATCTCTCTAGGCCGTTGTTCTATGTATCTAAAATTCACCTGGCCAGAGCTTACACTCTCAAACCCTGCGAAGAACAAAAATGTCCCTCACACGTTTAGATGTTTTATGCTCAATACAGAGAAGGCTTTTATATAAAGAAAACAATTAATTGAAAAAAATGCCTTAAAGGATGAAAAACACCAGTATAATAACTGACACTTATTTAAAAGTATGTTGCAGCTGTGGCTGTGGCTCAGTGGAAGAGTTCTTGCCTGGCATATACAAAGGCCCTAGGTTCAATTCCCAGGACTGCAATGAATTGACTCGTTCATGTTTGAAAAATGCATGTGCCAGGCCCTGGCTATAAGGCTTCTCACATGGAGTCTTTTCCTTTAACTTTTGTCAATCTAATGATGAAGGTAGCATTATAATCACTCTTTTATTTCTTTGGTGTTGTGTGCTGCTTTCAAGTACATGTGGAAAACTGAGGAGGTTTAGAAAGGGCGGAAGGTGAGAAATTGGAAGTGTGTCGGGCATTAGGTGTTAATGACTAAGTTCCTCATAACAGGTGCCTTTTGAGAAGTGGCTTGGCAGCCTCTGGAGATGTTCTCATCAAACTCTACTCAGAGGAACTCAGGTTGAGTCTCAGTCTGTGTGAGGTTCTCATGCAGACACAGCTTTGTGGACCTAACCCACAGAAGGGATATCTTACAGGCAAGTCAGTGCATTGCTTGCACTGCAAGCTTGCTCTAAATTATACCTTGCCACCTCCCATTTGAGACCTGGTGGACTGACAGATCTCAGACATCCCCCCACTGCTCAGTGACTCAGATAATTGCTGACCTTCAGTGCAGAGTAGTAGAACATACCAGTGTTGAGACTTCAGGTGTTTGCTCACATCTCAAGGGCTGTGTCTCTGGGATAGGATGCAAGATGTTTGAAGTGATTGGATACTGCTGAACTCAACTGTATGGGGGTGGGAAAGAGGAGACACTCCCTGGATACGTTCTGCAGCAGCTGTGGCTGCAGACACAGCTTCATGTTATTTGTCTATAGCAGCCCCAGTTTTCTTTGGCAGAGACCTCCACTCAGCTAAAGCTGGATCCATGGCTTTGCCATGAAAAAGGATTTTATGATGATCCAGAATGAATAAGAGCTGGAGTTTACCAAAACGTTTTAAATCTAGGGTTAAGTGTGAGGTATAATAGAAAGCAGGGCGGTCAAAGAAAGAGCAAGGTTCACCCTGAGAGTGTGGGTGTGGGCATCTGGAGGGAGAGGCACACTTCAGTGTGTTTACAATAGCTATATGCACCATTTGAGTGACTTTTGAACTTATTGTCTTCAAAGGTTTCCTAAGATATTTAAATAAAAACACAGAGTGGTTCTTGGGGGGGCATATTAGCAGGATTACAATCAGTAAGGTGAAAATATTGATATCACTGGAATGAAGAAAAATTAAACTTTGTTTTGGAGATTTCTAGAAAATATCTGGGAAAGGGGTGAAGCTCCAGTCAAGGCTGTATCTACCCAGGCCTTAGCTTGGTTTGCTGATACTTTAATATTTTTAAATCAAACTATGTCTCCAGGAAAAAAAAAAGATATGGCCAATCATCACAGAAAATGTTTAGTGAGCTGGAATTCTGAGCTATCAGCCTGCTTCAACCATGTCCCTATATTTTCCTCTGTCTTTTTATTCTGCCCCAGATCCCAGCCCAGAAACCAAATGGAAATGAGACCTGAAGCATCCACTGAACAGCATTAAAACAAAGGTGTAAGTCTCAGAGATGGGCTTGGGATACAGCTCTCCCAATAACTCATTTATTCACTGGGCACTTGTGGAGCTCTGTGCTCAGCTCTATGGAGACAAAGCTATGTCTAAGAAGCTTTCCTCTGTGAAATCAATACCCAGCACCCTACCCTCACTAGTGTCTCCAAGAAGTCCAGCCAGTTGTGTTGTCTCTTTGGACTGAGAACATCAAATTCAACTGAAATCACTATTTTTTCCTAGCTGAGCTACATAAGCACCCAGGACCTCAGATTCCACTTGTGCATAATGAGAATGGTCTTTTCATCCACCATGTCTCATTCCTAAAATTAAATAATAGCCTTCATGTGTAAGTAATTCTGGGGACTTTATGTAAAGGACCACAAATTTATTTTTTGCCCTCCAGGGTCAGATTTCCTTTCCCTTCCCATGCTGTAAGATTTTACTCCACAGCTTTCAAGGCATGTGTGTGCATTAAAACTTGCTGATTGATCAAAGTAAACCTGTGCTTTTGTTTTGAAAATCAGACATGTTCCATTATGGTAGATTTTTTTTTCCATCACAAAGCTTGAAAATTTCCAAGTCATCTGTGGCTTTGGGCACTACAAATCAAAGCACTGAATGACTGTTCTCACCAAAAAGGCTGCTTCAATACTGAGGGAGATGGATGTTCCGTATCTTCATCATCCCAAGAAACAAGCAAGAGAGCGCCAGGACTATTTACAGAAGTCCTGGTCACCCCAACAGAAGCAAACTAATGAGTCAGCTGTAAAGTTTCTTACCTTTCCTGATAAACTGGGCAACCTCCAATGTGTCACTGAGATTGACTCACTTATGGGTGGTGCCAAGAATAGGCATGGAGCAAGACCTTCTGTTTGTGAGCAGCCCAGTGTCATGTCAACTAGGCTTAACATTGTGTCAGTATTTAAATGTAGGTATTGGCTGATAGTCAAAGTGAGTTTCAGTCTCTAGAGCTAGCTGTTGGGCTCTCCATTGACCTTTCCACCCCCTCTATCTCCTCTAAAGCCTCCTTTCCCTCTTCTGTTTTAATATTTCTTGCCACCTCCTACCTATCCTGCCTTGATGGTTTATAGCCTGCTCCCATTAAACATCCATTAGTGTATTTTGTGTGGATTGTATTGTGTCTCTTGTTAGGATTCCTCACAAGCATGAAGCCCCAGCTTAATGTCAAGGGAATTCTCCTTCCTACATTCTGCACTGGGCAGGTGAGTTAGCAACAATTTCTGGACTTGCTAGGAACTTACATCATTGGCAGGTCTGGACCACAAGATTTGTGTAGTTTCCTGGAATCTCCATGGTTGACATATTTGTTAAGGAATTCATAGGGCCTAGCAAGTTGAGAAATAGATTTAATCTTTACCATTTGACCTCATCACTTACATTTGTTATTCTCCTAGAAAACTCAATACTACTGAGCTATTGGGTCAATGAATGACTTGGCTAGGAAGGACTAGACTTAACAGAGTGGTAAGAAATTACAAGCGATAGGAAATGGAGAACGGACTCTGGAGGCTGCACACCTCAGACTTCAACTAGATCTTATGAAAGATTATATTGGTGAACTTGGAATCATGAGGATGGGTTGATCTTGAAAATTAGAGAAGAGATCGATGTTCAAAGATCTCCTGCATTCTTTATTGGAAAACACAATTGAGAAACCCAGAGCAGAGCTTTTTCATAATAAGGACTTGCACATGACGGGTATCTGATACAAGGTAAGAATGTGTTTCCATGAAACAAACTGAATGAATGAATATCAGATTCAGTGATAGGGATGGAAACATCCTCTCGTGCCCTCTCTCTCTCCTTAATATCTTCCTATCCATGTGATATATTGGGAGACAATAAATAGAACGATAAGACATGGGTGGAAACTTTGACTGGACATTCACAGTGGGACATTTGGGTTCTGTAGGTAGTCATCATCTGCAGGGTACATGATATCTAGGAAGTGCTTTCTCTATTCATAACTTTCTGTTATCTTGGGTCATTCAGTATGTAGTGGTCCTATCTGTGGGGCATTCAATGACGATAGAACATCTATAAAGGAGTGGGGTGTCCAGTTGAAACAATTCACTCGGAACTACAGCCTGTCCCAAGAGTTGATGAGGGCTGAATATTGTTGTATTTCTCCTCTTCTTAGTCAGTCTAGATTTTTACCCTATAAGCCCCAATTATCACTTACCTATTTTTATTTCTTTTAGGATGAATTCACACTCAAGGTCTGCAAAGTACAAACACTTGTTCACTCTTGTCTCTCAACATAGACACACTTGGCCTATTGCAACATAAGAGAATTATGAATGACCTGAGAGTGGAGTCTGGCAGAATGACTCATGCCTATAATCCCATCATGAGGGAGGCTGAGGCTGCTAGCTTAAGGCCAGCCTGAATGACACAGTGAATCCCAGGAAAGCAGCATGATAGTTTGGGACCTTGTTCAAAACCGTACAAGCAAACTTCTTAGTTTGCTAACAGCCCCCAAACATAACTCCAAATCATTTTTAGAAGGTCAGATACTAGGAGTATGGTTGTGTTCTTCTTATATAAAACTAGATGTACTGGTTCCATCATCTGCCAGGTCCTTTATAGATCAGCTTGAAAGCTCTCTGTAGAAAATCAGGGTTTGACATGTTCGATGAACTGTGACATTTGAGGTGAATCTCATGTGCACAAGAACAGAGGGAATTCATGCTTGGGTCTATAAATGTGTTCAAAACTCATGGCTAAGGACGTTAAAGGCCCCAGAGGAGAGTCTTTTGGTGTTGTTCACCTGCTTTCTTCATAATCATGTTTATATCCATACATTTGTGCCGTTCTTAGCCTTAGCCTTCGTCAGAGGAGCTTCTTATTGCAGTGGGTAGAAGTTCACACACATCTCTTACTATGCAAAGAGCTGTAAATAAGTAGCATTGAGTGCTCAGTCACATCTGTATCACTCCTGATACCCAAAGCCAGGGACCACCATGAAGGAGCAGAAATAATATGAAAGCAAGAGCGTGGGAAAGAGTGATATGAAATGCTCCCTACGGACATAGCCTTGCTGTGACATACACAGACTTACGGCAGCTGTGAGGCATACAGGAATCCACGGCCACCGGGATTACCTGCAGAGGATCAAGACAGGTAAGAGTTTTAGCAAAGAGACTGGAAAGATGGCTCAGGTGTTTAGAGAATTTTTTTTCTTTTGCAGAGGACCTAGATTCAGTTCCTAGCACTCAGACAGTGGCTCATAGCCATCCATACTTTCAGGTCCAGGAGCTCTGACACACTGTTCTGACCTCCGAGGGGACCACACCAGGCATTCGAGTGATGTACATACATACATGCAGGCAAAAGCATTCTAAAGAATTTTAAAGAAAGGAATTCCAGCATGGAGAGAGGGATACCATCCCTGTCTGACATTTTTACTGTTGATAGCTGGTGGAGAAGGAAGACTTTTTTTTTTTTTTTTTTGGAGACATGATCATTGTTAAGTTGGCCAATCCAGCAGAAAGCTAACTCCATGTACATATATAGGTATCACCAACTGGACTCAGTTAGTTCAAAAAAAGTTCAATGAATAAACACGTAAAAATAAATAACCGTAAAGGAAAAAGGTGTTAAGTAGAAGCTGTGAAAGGCTGTTCTTGAGGGAAGGTGAAGGAGAAGAAGCACAGGGATAGATATGATTGTGATACATAGGGTACATGTCTGTAAACATCAAAGAATAAGTCAAAATATTACCAAAAACAAGGATGGAGAATGAGGAGCTCTTTTGAAAATGCAAACGAGGAAAGTCAAACACACAGTACAAAGAAAGCAAGCTGTTTTAAACGGAAACAAGAGAGGCCTGAGTTGTTTTCTCACAGTTCACATGACCAGGTCCCACAGGCCACATACTGTGTTGTGCATGAGTTGTTATTCTTTTGCTTTTTTATTTGCTAACACACTTGGCAAACACGTATCCGGAAGGGGCAGAGTTCAGCTGGCTCCCTCACCTGCACATTGTAGTATCTAAGTGTTCTGCTTGCATGTCCCTAAACTTTCATCTTCTGCAAAGGAGCAATTTTCTAACTTTTGTCAATTTAGCTTCTCACAAGGTCAGACTGTTACAAATTCTCGCTGAAGCATGACAGGTCTGATGGGTCGTTCACCTGCCTTTGTTCTGCAGAGCCTCCCAAGTGCCACTGTGTGAAGTTCTCACTTCAGGTTTGCCTCAAGACCCTCGCCATCTGCTAAGTCATGGCGAACTGGTCTCCTGAGATGTTAAGATCAGAGCTATGAAATACATGCAACCCAAGTTTAGCCAAAATTCCAACACAAACTAGTTCTAAGGCCTTTGCCAAGTTTTCTAAGCTTTCTGCAAAGATACAGATGAGAACCAGGTTGCAGAATTCTCTTAAAGGTAAAAGGAGATAAGCTAAGTAGACTGTTTGGTGTAAAAACAAATTAAGATTTGCTTTTGGGTCTTCATCTGAAAGCCACAAACCCTCTTCCTGCATGTCCAATGTCTACTAAGCTTTCACTGCAGAGTTCTCGTGAGCCACACTGATCTTCAGACAGTCCCAAGCTCCTGTTCCCTCAGATGGGCTCTACCACCCGCACTGCATTTTATAATCTATTGGAGGTAATTATAGTCTTATATCTCCAACTGGTAAGTAAACTTTGTATGTATGTATGTATGTATGTATGTATGTATGTATGTATGTATCTATGTATATGTATATGTATGTCCAAAGCCTGAGACAGTTGATTTTCCACAGTATATAGTATTCTAAAAGGAGAAAACAAATGAAATGAATTAGTGAGTATAAAGTGAAATAATGAATGTAGCAGGGGCTGATGAGCACATGTTAAGTCACACATTGTTCTCAGAAGAAATTTGATGGACTGGAGAGATGGCTCAGTGGTTAAGAGTGCTTGCTGCTCCTTCAGGGACCTGAATTCAGTTTCCAGAAACCGTGTTGGGTAGTTCACAATTGCCTGTGACTCCAGCTCCAGGGACTATGATGCCCCTTTCTAGCCTTTCTTGTGCATTTGCATACCTGTGGGTATACAAGAACACACACACACACACACACACACACCATTAAAAGAAAAAAATTATTTGAAAACAGGACTAGCATATATATATATGTGTGTGTGTGTATACACACACACACACACACATATATATACATACACACACACACACACACACACACACACACAC
>NW_021604712.1:6590627-6671924 GCF_004785775.1 Grammomys surdaster | reverse complement strand
TTATATATCTCTTTTGCACACTTATGCCCAAGTTTATTAAAATTTAGCCTTTAATGAGGATGATGATCCAGACTACATGAAAATCATTAATTAGTAAGAAAAAATATAATCTGTTATGAACGTGGGCAAAGGGGAGAAGCACTCACCTAACATCCACTGGAATACAGGTGACACCCTCATGTAGAAGCTGCCTTGTTATTTTTCGAAAGAGCTATTGAGATCATGTTAGGATTTCCATTCTTTAGATAAGGAGGTTGAGGCCCAGAGGAACTGCATAACATGCCTGAGGCTGTATAACCTGAATAGCCAGGAATTATGGCCAAGTCTAGTTCTGTTTGGTATTGCCTCTTTGCTGATTCCCCAACTTGATATGCCTTCTCTACTGAAGGAAAAAAAAATCCTCATCTCTCTTTGCAGGAGAAGGTCCATAGCTGGCTTATACCTGTGTTTTGGGATTAGCACCCACTAGTCCCTGTACTACCTCACCTGCTAAGACAACAAACTCCAGTAAAAGAAACATTCTGACTATTTAAGAAGCCTTTGCGACTAAAGGCACCATAGACCCTGGTTCATATTTAGAGCTGGATGATACTCACAATGAATAATTTATTAGGAACTGGCAGGAAAGATTTTATTGAAGTAAGTACAAGATTGTGTTTCTCAAGACATGTGACTGTTTTGCAATGGGGTATGTAATGATTTTTAGTAGTTCACAGAAATCTGAAGTGCAATATTTCCTTTGAGCCAGGTGTGGTGGTTCAGGTCTGTAACCTTAGCATTCAGGAGTTTGAGACAGGAAGGTCACAAGTTCAAAGCCAGCCTGGATTGTACAGTAAGACTCTATTCCCTCCTTTTAATGTTCTATATTTTTTTGAATCCCCCCCCTCTCCAAGGCCTATGTGTTTTAATTGTCTATTTGTCAGTTTTTGGTACCTCTATTTATTGGATAGAGGTAGAATGTTTCATAAGTGAGGTCTAGTTGGAGAGAATTAAGAACACTTCAAGAAAGTGTGATACCCAGGAGGTTTCCTCTCTCTTTGCCTACAGGCTGTCATGATGTGATCAAGCCTTTTCTACCACTTATTCCATCCACAGTGAATGAGCATGGATATAGGACCAAGGCAATGTGACAAAATGACATGGACTGACACTTCTGCAACATCTGGGTTCAGCTCTTGCAGATGCCAAGATGTTCAGATGCCAATATAAGCCTTTCCTTTATGTGCTATTTATATTAGGGATTTGTCTCAGTGAAAGAACACTGACTAATATCAACATTTATCTACAGCTCAGAATGCAGAGAGATTTTAGCACTCAACACTGGAGGGTGGCTCGATCAGCTGCATAGATTTTCCCTTTAAGGGGTCTGGCTGCATCCACAGGAAGCAGGCTGAGAGATTCAACATGTTCCTTCCATTGTCTTATGTTGTTTTTAGGAGATGGAAAAGCCTGAGTAGGAAGATCAGAATGTCAAGGCTGGAGATGAGATACATAATTTAATAGCAGATATGGCACACTAAAAGATCATCTGGGGTCCTAAACTTTGGGGCTCCACCTGGGGAGCCTCTACTAGCTCTGCTTATCTTCCTCCACGGTGGAAAGTTCCTACTTCATCAGGAACCGATCAGACTGAAAGACACTAGGTTGTGAGTGCTGAAGCCATCTCACAGAATGGTGTTCTGCATCTCCACCCAGCTCGGGATCCTCCCGCACAGATCTGTTGCCTTGAATTGCTTTTCGTGCTGTAAAAGCCAAATGAGAGGCTTTTAAATGATTTCCATTGCCTGAGAGAGAGGAATAGTATCCACAGCAACAAAATCATCAAATTTTATTATGTGTTAGCTAGTGCTATAAATTTCAAAGTTTTGTTTTAAAGGGTCTCATTTAGAAAGATGGGACTGCTTCTGATTGGCTTGGAAGTTTCTATTGTCAAAACATATTACCAGGAAAGTACAATATGTTGGAAAATTACAGGGAACAGCACTTCAGCCCTATTTGGACTTTATTTATAAAAAAACAAATTAATAGTAAATGAATAAAACTTTTAAACCATTATCCCAGTAATAATACTAAACAAAATAACTAATAAAACAGACGCATCCAAACAGCTGTTTAAGAAGAGTCAATGATATTTCATCCATTGTCAAACTTGGCACTTGAGCAAAATAAGGACCAAAGTAAATATTTATTGAATCATGTGAGATTACTCAGAATTCCTCTTGTATAAATAGAATAAGCAAATAAACCATGATTTATAAAAACCCCGGCTAACTAAATGAGCTAATGGCTCTATTCAAAAAATTCTTATCATGTAAACTGTGAATTGACAATTATAATTGAAAATTACCCGTTTCTCTATGAATTTAATATACATATAGTTAACCACCTGCTTGACTGTTACATAGAGTCGTTTAAACGTGCAAATGGATGTTCAAATGTTTGAAGGCTTTTGAACCAAAAGCATTAATTGCCAGTCTGTGTTAATGGAAACACACAGAATAGATGCTTGCTTGTCTCTGTAATAACTATAAAAATTCCCTGGGCTTCTAACACTCTCTACTAAGCACACATGGAGGCTTTTATAAGAAAAGCTCATGGAGAGGCAGAACTCCTCAACCCTGACCAAATAGGAGAGAGGAAGGTAGGAAGACACTTAGGAGAAGGTACGGAGACACATGATCTTATTTTTTTTTCTTTATTTCTTTGTTTTTTTTTCATTTCATTTTTTTATTGGATGTTTTATTTACATTTCATATGTTGTCCCCTTACCCCATCCTCCACCCACCCAGGAACCCCCTATCCCCTCACCCTTCCTCCTGCTTCTCTGTGGATGTACCCCTACCTACCCCCCTCCCCCACTCCCACCTCCCCATCCTCCAATTCCCACCCCCTGGGGTGTCCAGCCTTCATGAGGCCAAGGATCTCTTCTCCCACCTATGCCCAGCAGGGCCCTCCGCTCTTACGTATACAGCTGAAGCCAGACACGTGACCTTATTATATCAGCTACTTATGATGCTGAGGCTGGAGGATGATAGAGCTCAAGAGTTGAAGGCCAGCCTAGGCAATAAAGTGAGCTCTTATCTCAAAAACAATAAAAATTAGAGGTTGGGGTGATGGTTCAGTGGGTAATGACTTGCTATAAGCATGAGGACCTGAGTTCAGATCTCCAATACCTACAAAAACAACTAGGCATGGCCTGATGCATCTGTAACCCCATAGTGGCTGAAAAGGAGACAAGGGGACCCCTGGAGCACACTGGCCCAGCAATCTAGCAAATCAGGAGTGAAACATCGTGATTCAGTGATAGAATACTGTTACACCAAAATAAAGTGGAGAGCTAAGGAAGACACCTCACATCAATTGTTGACCTCTATGTGTACACTTGCCTACACACATATTCACACACACAAACAAGCACACACACCAACAAGAGCAACAAGAAAAATGACAAATGGTGCATCTCTTCTAACATGATTGTACTTAAACAGAGGTCTGAAATCTTCTTAACAAGAACCGATAGCTCTTAGACAGACATCAAGAAGCAGGCTAAGTTCAATATATGCCTTGGAAGCATATTAGTATTCATACAGTTCCTTCCTGTTGTCCCCCGGGCAAGTGATCTTGTGCTTTCTTTTAGTGGCCTCTGGACCTGGTAACTACTTAGGCCTGGAGGCTACGGTGTACCTATGAGGCTTTCCCTATTTGACACCATGTGTCAGTTCCAGGTCCTCTGCTCCAGGCTTTGGTGGATAGAAATATGATGGTGGCTTTGTGTATTCTTACATCTTGTCTTCTGTGAGCTCCCTAGGGCAGGTAGTTTCTCCAAGCCTATAATGGACCATCACGGTGAACACCAAAATGGAAAACCTTACTGACTACCACAGTAAACACTACAACTAACTTAACTCTTCACCCCAGGGACCACTATAGCTGTGGACACTGCAAATGACCACCACAGTGAACACTATAACTGACCATCACCTTGGACACTAGAACATCACAAGGGTCACAAACAGACAGCATAGTGACCACTATGACTAGCTATCCCAGTAAATACAACTGACCATTTCTTTAACCACTATGACTGACTGTCACAGTGGACACTACAACTGACCACCAGAGTGACCACTCTGGATAACGGTCTCAATAAAACTAAAATTGAACACTACATTGACCAACATCATGACCATTATAGCTGACCATCACAGCAGACACTACAACTGACCACTAAATGAACACTTTGACCGACCACCGCAGTGACCACTATGACTGACTGTCACAGTGGATACTACAGCTGACTGCCACCACAGTGACCACTATGACTAACCATCACAGCGTCACTCTGCTTGTTCAGTAGCTTTCTGGACAATTGGATGCAGACAGAAAAAGCATTGTTTTGACTCATAGTTAGGACTCAAGTCTATATAAGTGCCAAGAAAACACTTGGGGACATGAGTGAAGATAAGCAGGGCCTAATGCCTAGGCTTTCGTCTCCAGTGGGGAGTCACAATTATGAGGAATGGGGGTTACTTGATTTCTTCCAGAAAACCCAAGTCTTTTTTTCCTCTCCAGATTTTTTACTATTGTTACTTTACATGAGAAAAAAACAACGTTTCTGGATATTTTCCACATAGTACAGTAAACAGCTTCCCATCTTTTATCAGATGGGACATAAGACATACTCAAGAGAAGAAACGCAGGAGAAAGAGTTAAAAACCAATAGATACTGGCAAAATAACGAATCTTATGGAGAAGGAAGTTTACAAATGAAAAGGTGTCCGTGGCAGGTACTATAAACTGAGGCAGGGAGGAGATGGCTCAGTGGGTAAATGCACCTGCCATCATGACTGATACCCTGAGTGGAAGGAGTTAACTGATGGTTGAAAGTTAGCCCTGATATTCTTACGCATGCAAGTGTACACACACGCTTGACACACACACGGCACACACACACACAAACACACATGTATGCACATGCAAAAACACACAAACATGATGCACACATACACACATGGGACACACACACATGGCACACACACACACATATATGCACATGAAAACAAATGGTATGTACACATGAAAACAAATGCATGTACACAAATGGTACATATACACCTACACAGACACACATGGGACACACGCATGCACAATATTCACACGAGATACACAAACATGGCACACACACACCAAACATGGGATACACATACATGTCACACACACAGACACACATGTCTGCACACACAAACACACACACACACACACACACACACACACACCACACACACACGAAAACAAGACCCTAAACAATAAAGGAAGTTGCTTGTCTCCAGTTTGCTAAAATGGAACCAGGGTTTGGGTTCTGAATTTTCAGGGCAAAAAAGGGGAAGCTAGAGGACAGTGAGAGCTGACTAACTCATGCGGTCTTCCAGACATCCTTAGGAGTGGGGAGGAATGTAGTAGGCAATTCAGAGTTTGCAAGAGCTAGCTGGGGAAGGAGTTAGAGACGACAGTATTTCAAATGGGAAATGATCACCCACCCACAGGTTGCTTGCAAACAACCATATAATGTATAATATGACTCAGCTATTATTATATGTCTGATGTTGGCAAGTATTTAAACCCAGTCCTCAATTCCTCAGAGATGTCTCCTCACTAGGATGCATATATTTTTCATGTCTGCTTTGGTTCCTTCAGTGACACCACAGCCTAGCACCCAGTTATCCTCTCCAGGCTGTTTGAGTGAGTTTCAGAGACTCTGAGCCATTTCCAATTCCAACCTCAGTGGATAAAAGCTTTTCACCAGAGAAGATACTAGAAGACCAGGCCAGCTTCTGAGGACAGTGTCAAGAGAACTCTGTGCATCTATTGTGTAATTATGTCACTTATTTTTAGTTATTTTTCATCTGTAAAAGAATGCCACTTGACACCAAACATGACCTAGGATGGTTATTTTTTAAACTTCCTGCTCTCCCCCAAGCCAAGGTCATTAGGGAAAGAACTGCAAGAAATAAAAGGAGGCAGTCTACTCTTGGAAAATCAGGTGTCTATTTCTTTATGGGAGAGGAGAAGGGAAAGAAGAAGGGAGAAGAAAGAGGAGAAAAATGGAAGACGGGAAGGGAATCTATGCTTATGAGCAGGGAGTTGGAGTCCCATAGGAGACATATGTCCTGGGAGCCAAAGCTGGACCTTGGTCCCTGGGAGCTCTTACAGGCTGAAGTGCAGCCTCCATGACTTCATGGAGCAACGGAGGCACATGGCAGTGGGAGGGGAAGATGAACCAGGCACAGGTCTGGTTTCTACAGAGGTCATGATCTAATCGTCAATGGCCCAAAGGGTCTGATCAGTTCAGTTCCATCCATTCCTCACTTCTAGGACAGCACTCCACTTAGGGACTGTTGGAGGTAGGGAATAATTTGATATAGCAGGTTTAAAGGCAATATATGTTGATTCTGTGAAGCACTATAGTGAGTTGTTATGAATTTTTGGAGCGCAGTCAGACTTGATGATCCGAGACATGGCCCTTTCAGTGTGAGATAGGAGAAGTCTTAGGCAAACTAGGACAAGTTGGTTCCCTTGGGGAAGAGGAAGTGAGGACAATAGGATTCTGTCTGAATAGGGAGAGATAACCCTCCTTGTAACTATCTAGTTCTTGAGGTACAAACTTTCTATGCAAAAGTTGAGAGTAAACTAAAGCAAATGTCAATAAACACTATATATACACCCAAACCAAAGACTGACCCTTCTGAGTGCACTTCATTTACAGAATGCTGGGCATATGCTGATGTCAGATGCTTCTGATTCATGTATCCTCTTTTCTCCAGGGTTCCTGGATTTGAGGTTGAGGTAGTAAGTCTCCATCATTTTTCATGGGAAGGGGCTTCACTGAGGGTAAGCTCTTGACTGAGGGTACCTTGTGACTTCTCTGTTTTAATCAAGAGCAAGGCCAAGGTGATCAGAATCCCACCCTTTGTATATAGGCATTGTTTAAACTATCTCCCTATCAGAAGAGTATCGGGAGGGGAAGTCATCTTCATTTTGCTTCAGGACTGACAATTTATGAGCTGGTGGTTTTAAAATAAGGTTTCAGGTTCATCGAGATTAATTTTCTGGAAAGCATTATATGTATCTGATGCAACTTGTAGCTCTCACAGGGGAAGAGCTGGTGGTGTTCATATCAGCTTACAGTGGATAATGTAAGTTATCTTGTGGCGTCAGGGCCAAGGTGTTTTTTTATATCAGATAAGATAAAGGCAAGTATTTGCTGCTGGAATTTTCCAGTGTTCTGGAGTTACGTAAGAAGGTGAGAGATTTACCAGGAAATTTTGCCTTTATCTCTTTGAAGGAGGATAAAGCAAGATTTTAGCTTATATCACATTCTTCACACACATACACACACACACACACACACACACACACACACACACACACACACACTTCATCGACATGGTTTAGTTTAGAGAAAAGAGAAGATGCAAATTTTAAGTTCCTAAAGAGTTTTTCCCGTAATTGTGGTCTTCTGGGAATTGTCAAGAAAATTTATATTTTCCCTGAGCTTTCTCTCTCTCTCTCTCTCTCTCTCTCTCTCTGTCTCTCTCTCTCTCTCTGTCTCTCTTTGTCTCTCTCTGTCTCGCTCTCTCTCTGTCTCTCTCTCTCCTCCTCTTTGTCTTTCTTTCTCTTTTTTTCTTTTTTCCTTCCTTCCTCCCTCCCTTCTTCCTTCCTTTTAAAAGATTAACTAATATATTTTTAACTTCTGTGTATCTATGTGAACCTGTATGAGTTTGTGTATATCATGTGAGTGCAAGTGTCTGATGAGGTCAGAAGGAGACATCTTCAAGCTAGTTATAAGTAGTTGTAAGCCACCAGATATGGGTGCTGGGGACTGAACCCAGGTCCTCTGCAAGGGCAGTCAGCTCTATTAACCACTGAGCCATCTCTTCAATCCCACCCTGAAGTTTCTTATGTGTAGCTGAATTTGGTCCTTAGCCCCATCTAAGTCATGTGCTGGATGTTCATCAGTGTTATGGTTTTGTTTTTCACTTCCTGTACTGAAGTAGTATACAGAGATGTTCTGCAACTAAGCAAATTGTTTCATTAAACAGTTCTTGTCTGCTATCTGTTTATTGTGCAACATATATCAGGTACTGAAAATCAGGCTTACTCTTTGTGTCCTTCCAGCTGTGGGATGGGTCGATGTGAATAGCATATAGTCTCTGGAGCCTATTAACAATGCAATTGTTGATGACTTTTCTTATCCTTATGTAAAGGTGAAACTTCTATCAGTAAGAAGCGACTGTATGCATGTGTACAAGCAGAAGCATGACTTATGTGTGCAGATATACGCATTTGTATGCTGCTTTGAAGCTTGTTATCCATGATAGACCATTGTTCCAAGTATGAGGGAGGGAGGCAGCAGTATTTTGCCTCTTCCCGCTGACACTGTATGCCATTTGACCAAAAGATTAAACCATTTGAGGCAATTCCAGATATTTATATTGATAGCTAGAACAAATAGTGCTGATGTATTGACCAATTTACATATGAACAAATAGATAGATTGTGCTTGATGAGGAAAAATAAAATCCAAGAATCGAAATCTTCATGTTCTGCAATATGAGTCTTAATCTATGAAGAACAAATGCTACTTATAAGTTTATATAATTGTCATTGTTTTGATATGGAACATTTTGTGTCTTTTAGTCCCTAAGTATATGATCCAGGGTAGTATAGAGACATGGTCATTACATCATGTGGTAAATTAATATAAAGAGAAAGACAAACTCTTTGTGGATACTGTCTCAGTTCACTTATTCAGTAATTCCCCAATATTTCTGAAAAATATCTAGGCTTTTTTCCTGTCTGGAGACAGAATGGGCAAAGGCTGGTGGGAAATGGCTTCTCTTCTGGTAAATTCCTATGGAAGTATTTCTTGCTTTTGTAAACAAGCTTATAATCTTACCTGAAATAGACCCAGGCCTGGAGGTGATGAATACAGATGAAGGAAACAGCAAGAACAGTGTCTGCATGTGTGCATGTGTGCACGTGAATTGATCTATGCGCACACATATCAGCAGATGTCTCTGTGTACATGCATGTACGTGTGGGCATCCATAGCAGTGGTTGAGGCCATCCCAAGGACGAGGGAGGCAGCAGTACTTTGCCTCTTCCCAGTGGCAGACAGATGCTGCCTGCAGCAGGTCTTTTCCTGCCATCAAGACTTACAGTGTTTACTTTTTTCATAACCAAAGACTCGTTCTAATTTTAAGAGCAAATTCTTTAGGTGGGCATAAATGGCTACTATGAAATACAAGTTTTCCTGCGTAGAAAAACTTAAGTCTTAATAAGTAATCTCTTGCTTCGCAATATTAGGGAAAAGCATATTTGTAGTTCAAAATTGTCATATGTACTTTCTCACTAGATACTAAGAAGTGGGAGTATGAACAATGAGAATGGAAAAGGAGCCAGGAAGAAAATCCAGAGAGTTTAATACGCAAACACACAAGGCCAACCTGATTTCAGGTTGAAGCTGATCAGACTTGGAATTTGATACAAAAAAAATCGCCTAGTGTAGTTTTTCCTGGTCTACAATCACTGATCCATCCTTTATATAATAGATGCTCATCTATGGTGCCTCAGGCTATCATCTATAGGTAAAATACTTGAGGCAGCTTGACACACTGAAGATATACCCCTAAAGCTTTGCCAAGGTGTGAACTATATTATCTACCAGATAGAAAATAGTTCTCAAGCCCCCGTCCTGAAATATTTATGAAAAGTATCATGCGTACAAAACCGCTACATTTTTTATTTGCAAACTGCAAAGTGAAGTGTTAACTAGCAGTCAGTCTCTGCTTGCGGATTCCTGAGCTCATATATGAAGGATGAAGGTACAGTGTGTTGATGCAGGCAGCGATGTGTGTGCATCTCAACTGGCTACATGGAATGAAAAGCAAAAAAAAAAAAAAAAACCAAAACCCAAACCAAAACCAAAACCAAACCAAAACCAAACCAAACCAAACCAAACCAAACCAAACCAAACCAAACCAAACCAAACCAAACCCCAAACAGAACAAAAACAAAACAAAACAAAAACCCAACTACAACAAAAACTCAGGATGACACAGCCAGAATGAGCTCCTGTATCTAGCTTTCTGAAGAAGGCAAAAATGAGAGATGGCAGATCAGTGGGAGTGGAGCTAGGGATAAAAGAAGAGAGGTGTGACTGAAGACAGCCCCAGGGAGTTTCTCTGTCTTGATTGTGGCAGTGATTACATGAACCTACATGTGTGCTAACATGCCATAAAACTACACATACAATTATAGGCAAAAAACCAAACAAACCCCAGATTGTACGCAAAAGCTTGCCGCTGTGTGTCAATGTTGCGGCTTGGCTGTGGGCCTCATTGTGTAAGACAGCACTACGGGAGCCTGGCTGGTGGGCTTAGAGGGCTTTGGTCTACTGCTCTGGCCGTGAGACTGTAATTATTTCGAAATATGCGGGTCTTAGATCTTGTGTTGAAGAAGGAATCCCAACTACTAATTAAACATACTTAGGAAGTGATTTAGGCAGATTGCGCTCATTTCTGGAGGCGGATCTTCTGGATACAAACACCAAAGATTTGATTTACCACAGGTCTCTAGCATCAAGGTCTGCAAGCCTTAAGCCATGCAAATGAAGCGATGGCTGTTTTCATTGCTTCCTTAAAGGTGTAGAAACCTCCCATAGAATGTGAGCCCAGGTCTAAGGTTCCCTGTCTCTGGGTTCTGGTGAACATACTGGTAACCGGAGAGCTGTATCCTCCTTCCCCTTAGAGTCTGGCCTAGTTGGAAACTTCACAAGCCACTGTATTCCAGATCAACCTACAGAAGCCGTAGTGGTAATCTTGCAAGTTTTTCTGTATTTTATATAAGACAAGTATTTCAGTCTGAATGCATTGACATACAGTTGGATGCAAAGATGGTGATGTAAGGCCGTCTCCCAGATTGAAAACAAATGGATACAAAACAACCAGGCAACCGACCTATCATGGGTTAGCAAACATTAATTTTATCAGACCTAAGTTTGGGCAGGTTTCTTGAGATGAATTACCACCACACCTTCCTTTTAATACCACAGTTACATTCACTTCTGTATTCACATTAGAAGGAAGGTTGTCCATGACAGCCCAGAGCCCCGCTAACTCACTCCTGAGATTGTGGCCAAGCAAATCTGAAACTGAGAATTAAATCTCCTGTCATTTGGAATAAAAGAAGGCATTTTCTCTCCTTGACTCATGAGTTTACCTACACTTGCTTAGCCAGTGCCTTCTTGGATTGCTAGTACCTTCTCGCCTTTGGACACCTGCTCGTATGTACAGACCCAGTAGGTTCCAGGCTGGGCCTTATGCTTGATCTCATGTATAAACAAATGACCTTAATAACAGGAGGCTGTGTGTGGCTACTGATTTTCCTTAAGTCTAGGATGATTTAACTCAGTCTTTGAAGTCAACACAGGAATAAAACAAGAGCCACCCAGATCATTAGTATAACCATTTTATTAACAAAAAAGGAACCCATGGGGTTCAAAGAAGAGTACAAAATACAATCTTTATTTTCCCCTTGGTTAAATTATTACATTTTTAATAAAAATTTTAAAAAGCGAGTGAACTTACCAAAAAACACAACCTTTGCCTACTGAGTTTCTTATTGTGCAAAACAAAGACACAGGAAGTAAAGTTCTGCCCCGGGGGGGGGGGGGGAAGGGAAGAAACTGTGTGCACCAGAAGATGCACACTCTGAATCTCAGGCTTTGTGCATCCCAAAGAAAATCCTAAGGGCACTTTTTGTTTTTTCCCAAACTAAATGAGAGCAAGAAGGGACTAAACAGGCAAGTGTTAGCAGCTAAAAGTCTGATCTTCATTCACAGGGTTTCAGATGCAGTTTTCTACATTCCTGTCATCCTGGGTATAAGCTTCAGGCCAGACAGATAGGTATAAAGTGATTTCTTTGCACTCTTCAATGCCATTGTTAGCTGTGCTTCTGTTTTGTGGGGGACTTCATGATTTCTCTAACCAACCTGACTGCCACGGCTTATCTACAGGGAGCCAAGCTGCTCCATTTTCTCTCTGTCCACTCCGTACCGTTGCTTTCTTTCCCTTCGTTTTTGGTTTCATGGATGGACCATGACTTGACATAGCTCGTAAACTACAGGCTAACAGCCAAAAGACAGCTCACCATCTTTTCCATAGCAAAAAAATAAAAAATAATAAAAAATAAATAAAAGCAATTTAGATGGAATGTGAGCAATCGTAACTGTTTACAGACACACAACAGAAAAGAAAGAAAGAAATCTCTAAAAACCAAAACAAGAAATAAGGTTTTTGTGGTGATTCCCACATCACAAGTACTGGCAATACCATTTGGCATTTTCGACAACGGCATACAGTGAAATACACGTGTAAGATGATCACAGGAGAGGTATGATCAGAGGGGAGAAGTACACATTTACTGAACATTGGTACAAAAATCCCTGAACAAAATGGCCCACTGACTTTTGATATAAAATTTCACCCTAGAAGAATATCTCTAAGGGAACATGGTGATTGAAAGGTAATTCCATCGCCATGATGGGTGTGGCATGCCATTCTGCCTGGGAAGCACCTGGGTTTCTAAATCAAACCCGTAGGATTTGGCTTGTCCAGATCTCAACTGTGAGAGTCTCCCTCCCGCCTGGTGTCAGAAATGTTCTCAGTTCATGGGATCAACAGACTGGAGGCAAAACATTTGAGCATGTGACTGTGAACAGAGGGAAGAGGCTGACATGGCTGACCCTGCCAGCAGCAACACAGCCCTGTAGGTCTGAATATCCTGAGGCTCAAAGACAACAAAATATTGCACCAAAACAATTTTTTTAAAGAAAAAAAAAATCACAGTATAAATGGAATTACTAACAAACTGGAATACGAGCGTACTACCCAAAAGCTGCCATCCGCCCACTGAGGCCTCTTCACAGGAACCAAGTTTAGGCACACTCCTGTCCTCTTCTGATTTGGGATTTCTTGAAATCTTAGGTGTTTATTTCTATTTAATGCTGAGCTCATGGACTTTTCCCTTGGTCTAGTTTTCAGGTCAAGTGACAGATGGAGAGGCGTCTGCTAACTGCATAGAGCAGAAACCCCAGAGGTCAGTCAGGCCTGGACTTCTGAGAGCAGGTCTGACAAAGCCACTAGAGGTAGGATACGAGAACACTCTGTTCTGTGTAGGTATCAGGTATCCCAAAGATGTCACTCCTCCTTTTTCTAATAGTCCCTAAATAAGGAATGAGGAAAATCAAATATACGCCCTGCAAGCAGTTCTTAAAAGTGTAAGAAGTACAGGCTTTTACAACACACACTTTCATGAACAACTCCTTTTTTCCTTTTGATATGGCAAGCTTTTAAGGAATCCCTTCTAGGTTTTTCTACTACTGTATAGCCAATTTTCAAGGTACGTTTTAGCCTCCTCACCAAAGACTGGAGCCACTGTCATTTCCATCAGGATGTCACATGACCACTGACCTCAGACAGGATACTTTCAAGGACCTGGATCCTTGCTATGGTAACATGGTAAGAAATCATGGAGACTCCAAAACCTGGGGACCTCAATTGCATTGAAAGTAGACCATTCACTCATTCACAGTCACTTCAAAGCTGTCTTGTTCCCTTTATCCATGTCTTCCTACCAAGTCTGTAAGTTCATAACAGTGTGTGAACCCTGGTCAGAGCACACTCCAGTAACATCCTAATTCCTTAAGACTCCTCTCTTCAACAGTCCGGGCATTCTGTCACATCCTCTCCTACCACCAGGACTTCCTGTTTTTCAATTCATATTTTCATCCACTTTTAAAGGGGACAAGTGAGCCCACCTTAGAAACTGCGTAACCATCCCCCTGGACCACTAAAAGTTCACATATGCTTTCATTTCTGTCATCTTCAGGCTTGAAGTTCACCAACGTTCTGAAGTTAACTTTCTCTCTCATCCAACAAGGCAGGCAAAAGAACCAATATTCTAAGTTGGTAACAGCACAGTGAAGTCTGGAGTCTGTTCAGAGAATGAAGGATACAGGCTGGGTCTCTTGGGCATCACCAGGATGTGGATCAACCTACAGAGGCAGAATAGTGAGGTGATGGCCAGAGCACCTTGGTTCTCCTACCTACTTCTAATTACATGATAACTGCAAGCCTGAGTTGATAACCACCTATCATTAAGCCCCCCACTGATGACTGAGTTCTCTTATCTTCTGTGGCAAAATAAAACATCTTCAAGGCAATTTACAATGCTGAATGCCATAGCTCACAAGCAAAACACCAGCAAATTCGGTAAGTGGTTGTGATAAACTATCAACACTGTAAGGACAAGTTTATACATATACCCTACCAATTATGAGTCAGCAGTGGCAGCACATTAATGAATGGAGAATGAGTGTCTGCAGACAGCATAATGAGTCTAATTTTCTTTACCTCTGAGTAAAGAGGCGGAGGCTGGAAACGGAATTCTTGTATGCAGGCAAACATAGAGTAGCAGGCTTCCCCCTCACAGTCAGAGGGCTGAGGATACGGAGGAACATGTCGAGAGAATTCTTCTTCAGATACCACATCTGCATAGTTTGGTGGTGCTGAAACAGAATTGGAGTTTGAGCTAAGAAATCCATGTAAAAATGCAAAAATTACTTTTGAGTCTTCTGAACTCTTACAAAGGCACGAGACTGAGCCAAACTTGGATATTATGGTCATCACAAGAAAAGTTTTGGTTCTCTTAATACACAGCTACTAATATTATCCTATTTTCAATTATATTCTATTTTTTTTGTGATCTACATGTTATAACCTAGGCAACAAATACCCGAGATGTAGCTCTAGAAAATATGCAACAATCTAGACTTCTATTTTAAACATCTCTCATTGTTTTAATATTACAAATTAGCCTTAGGAAATGGCTATTTTATTCCTGGGTTTGTCACTGGCTTTGTGTCATGGCTAAAGTAAACATTCAAGGTTCCTTTCCCAGGAACGTTATATCATGCTTCGTAGTATAAAACAATAGAGTAGTTGTGATGTTCGTCTTCATTGTCAGCCTGACTGGATTTAGAATCACCTAGGAGACAAAAACCCAGGCCATGGCTGTCAGGGAACTCCCAGAGACTGAACTGAAGAAGGAAGAACCCTTTGGATGTTACCAGCACTGTCCACAGGTCCAGGCCCCCACTCAGCTAAGAGAGGCATAGTGGGCACCACCAACACCTATCTCCCTCTACTCCCAGGTTGTGGATATAATGTGACCAGCTGCTTCACATGCCTGAAGCCATAGCTGAAACATTCTGCACTGCCATACGATGCTGGACTTTCCAACTCTAAGTCAAGCAAAGCCTTCTTCCTTGTGGTGTCCTCTTGTCAGGCATTTGGTCACAGCCACGTAGACAGTGATGTGGTGGGGAAGAGCTGACATGTGCACGACTACTCCTGGCATGTTCTGTTGTCAGCTAGTCTCTGTCTAAAACTTCACTGCGGATAACTTGAATGTTTTACCTTCAGGCTGCTCCGGTAGGGCCAGCGCCAACCAGCACATGTCCATACTGAATTGGCTTGCCATACTGCTGTTTCTGCGGCCAAAGTCACTGTATGGAATTGTACCAATAACCAAAGGCAGCTCCAGCATCAATTTTTTAGCACCAGGAATGTGAATGTATACCTGATGTGTACAAAAGAAGAAGCGTTGTGTGAGGGATAGGAAGGCACAGGATTAGGGTAAACCTCATGGGAACTAAGCTAATTCAACCTCCTTCTCACAGAAACAAATGTCTTTGTCACCAAGCCACCCTGAGGACAAATGTAAATTGTCCTAAGAATAAATGAAGAACAAAATGAAGAGTTCACTAACTACAGGACAGGCTTGTGACAGAGAACTGTGGCCTTCATATGTTTCACTGTAAGTTGGCACAAATTGTTAACAATCCTGGAAAATTAACCTACATTCCACGTAACAAACAGTCCTCATACCATCTCAATTCTTTTAAGGTTATTGCATTAAATTCCCCTAGGTAGAGATAGGGTTTTAACAGTGAAGGCCAGTTTTCATGTACTCAAAAATGGTAGCAATGCTAACATTTTTCCAAGTATTGATGCAATAATTAGAGATAATATTTGCAATCACGTCGCTTGCTGCTCTGTTTTATGTATTTTTAATGATTCAAGAAGCTTTGATTACAGCTAAGGAGTAGTCCACTCTGATAATGCAGCAATCCAGGATGGATGGAGTGACAGGTGGAATCTTCAGCATCTTCCCATTCCATGTGTCCGTACTCCCAGAACCAATGTGGTTTCCCCGGACGTTGGCAACCATGTTCCGGACAGTCTTTGTCTTCCCACTAGCCAAATACGTTTGGGTTTGGAATATGGCTGCCTTAGGAACAACCAGTCGGGATGAACAATTTTCTATTTCTGCATAGATAGGGATAGCTTCTCCTAAAGAGAGAAAAAAAAAAATGAGAAGGACTAAGGGATGGTTCAGAAAAATTTCAAGGCATCGAAACACACGGCAACAGCCCAACCCTACTGAAGCTTCTGTGGGAAATCTTCAACAGAGGAGTAGACATTCAATGTAGCTGCTGACAGTTAATACCAATTGCACTACTCACTCTGCCAATGTAAAAAGACACTAATAACGCTACGTCGAGACGTGTAAATAAGCAGCATGTATAAATTAAGGAGAGGCATATACGGAAACGATGCAGTAGGAGGTTAGGTATAAAGGTTACTAACAACCTCCCTAGAGCCAAGGAATAAAACCCTGCCCATGAGTGAGTGAAGCCTTTGCTTCTCAGGAATCCATAGGGTTAAGGTACAGACAACGAAGGGGCAGAGAAGTTAGTTCACAACATTACACATCTATAGTACGACACTCTGAAAGCTCTATATCTTCTTTTGTAATAGTAAAATACAATTCCAGCATTTCTCCATGCTCCTCAGTTTTATTCTGTGACTAAAGACACCAGATCAGAGTCAGAGAAAACAGAAATTTTATTGGAGACTATTATTAATGGTCTTACAATATGTAAATGTTAATTACTTAATATATTAAAATACAATGTACCTCATAGGTCGTAAAGCCTTCTGCTTAAAATCATTTTGATCACCCAGTAAAATCAATGAGTCTGTTCTGCAGTCTTCCACAGAACACAGTTGCTTACCGTTACAGTAGCCCTTTCTCTCAATCTTGACGCTCAGTGACACGGGACCGGAAGTGAAAAGCCAACAGCCAACCATTTTCTCCTGCGTCTTCAGTATAGGAGTCTTGAAAGTTACAAATAAAAGGACTTTCATTAAACCACTCCAGAAAACTTATATTCCTTTGATGAATAATTATCAAGAAATATCAATCTTTCTTATTCTCATGTGACACCAAGTGCTGAAAGCTGGTTCCTTCTCATGAAAACTAGAGTGAACTCTCAGATTCAAATTTGTGTGACATCATCCAACTTTATCCTGAAGTTACTGTGTTTCTAGGGAATGACACAACATCCTGTAGAAAAGTGACCAAGGGTCCTATTCATACTGTAAATATTACAGAACTGTCATTGTACGTATGGTGGGAATGGTGCAGTATACGCACAAGTGTGTGTGCACACGGGTATGTACATCCATGCCAGGACATGCAGAAGGCAGAGGAAAAAGTCCAGAGTCTTTTTTTTATCACTCTCTCCTTATCTCTTTTTGAGACATAGTCTCTCAGTGAACCTGAAGCTTGCCTTTTAATCTAGGCTGGCTACCCTGTCAGTGAGCCCCTGGGATACACCAGCTTCCATGCTCAAATTCCAGGGTTATAGGCATGCATGTCCACTCCCAGCTTCTACATAAGTTCTGGGAATCTGAACTTCAGTTTTTTTGTGCTCAGAGCAAGCACCCTTACCCTGACCCTTCTTATTAGTATGACAGAATTGTGTTTTAAGGCAAGGTAAAGATCAGGAGATCTTTACACTGTTACAATCAGAATGTTACACTGTCCGGCTATACTCCATGGGATAAGAAAACAGTCTTTTTGCATATCAGACAGAACTTTCAAGTGTCCTGGGACTAGTCTGGGGGCTTTAAAGGCATCTACATACCTTGTATCAGCAGGTTTGAAAATGTGCTGAGGCCCATTATACCCCACTATAGGATTCTTGGCTTTTCTGTAAAACTGTTGCTGGCTACCTTTTATTGTTCATTTATTTTAGAAATTATACTAAGGTCAAGTATCTGTTTTTGACAAAAAGGCAAACCTCAATAAGTGATTTCCCATAAAACCAGTGGCAATTTTAGAGAAGTGTAAAATTCTACACAAGTTTAAAAAGATATAAGTTACTAATGCCACCGCTCTTCCAAATGGGATAAGGAGCCGTTCAAGGGGGCCTGTGCCAGGGAGCAGGGAGCTGGCTAAACCGTGCAGCAGGTCTTTCATCTGTTATCACATTTACTCTACTTCGTGGGGAAATAAGAACTAACAAACTTTTTAGCTGCCGGCTTTTCCCTTGTCTTTAAAAAATACTAGCTCGAAAAAGAAACATCTAAATAGTAAAAAACACATCTTTGCCACATCAGTGTCACGATGGGAAGTTTAAATTATGTCAGCATTATCTATGAAGTAAAAAAAAACACCATTCATTCATATTTAAATGAAGACCCATTTGGTCCTAGCAGCTTTCATGAAAGTAGAAGGTATAATTTTATATTATTTTGATAATATGGGTGCAGATAAAAGAATGTAGCTCATTAGTCCCCATCTTGCCTATTCTGTTGTTCCTTATAGCCTGATCCTCCTTCCCAGCCTACAGTATTCCTGATGATTATTAGAAGTTCAATGCCTTAATGTGGCCAAATCTGTCATAAGGAATGGTAAGTGAAAGGACCGTGGCGGCAGCTGCACACACTTACTTAATGTTAGAAAATGACATGCAGAATGGAAAGATACATAGCATAATGGCCTGGGCTTCAATAACAGGCTGAGTGTGATTAATACTCTTTGGTAATTACTGCTCCTCAACCTGCTATTATTGGAGAGTTTAGAATGCCACAGTCCTGCGAATACGGCCGTGCTGGTAAAGTAACCCCTCTCTCCTCTGCATTATTGTTATTAAGCCTCATTAATGCATTTCAAGCCTGTGTAACTTTTTGGCAAAAGCAACCCTGAACAGCAGGGATATAATCAATAGAATTAATACACACAATTTGTAATTTGCCCAACCTAGAATCATATCTTCATAGCGAACGCCTATGGGTTGCATTGTGCTTCCTGAACCAGCAGACGCTGACTAAATGCAGACATCATTACAGAAAGGAGGGAGGGGCAGAGTTTACCAATAAGGGTGGTGTGTTGACATCCACGTGACTGACAACCTGGAGCTCTCTTCTTACGCTCTGATCTGGAACTTGGGGTCGTTCCAAAACAGCCCTCACACAGTACTGAATACTGCCATACTTCCCAGTAAATGACGTTGCCAAAGGTCTGAAATAAACCAAAGATACTGGTTTATGAGCTTATTTTCAGCTACTCAGAGATAGGAAAAGCATGCGTTAAATTAAAATGTGGGTTAAGGAGGAAAAGGACAATAGGTACAGGGAGGCACCACAGGATTGGCACACATTCTTCAGTGTTGGGGAACACTGGGGTGCTCAAATAATGGACACAAGGCAGGGGGAGGAAATGGAAAACATAGCATCACTTACTCAGATGGAAGTTGAAAGCGAAAGGGAAACTCGTGTTTTCCTGGTTGTAATAAGGTGATACCTTCACCTGAAAGAGACCATACTGCATTTTAACTAAAGCCAACAATAAATCACAAGTTTTGACAATGTAAGCCATTTTTTTAAAGGTAGTTTTCCTGACAATATACTCTAAGCACATTAAACAGACTGAGAGAATTAAATTTGAATTTATCTTTTACCAAGAAATAACACATACACACACACACCCCTTTTGTCTATAAGATGACCAATTATACAATTACCATAAAGTATTATCTAGGGCAAATAGTTTATATGTGTATATATAAAATATAATATATAATGTATTTTAATATATAATATATAAATAAATATATACAGCATGTGTGTATAAACACATATGTAGTGCATATCATATACAGACACATGTATACATACACATGAATTATACTAACGTGAGATATCAACACTAAATTGTACCTACAACTAACTGACAAGTTACATTTCTTTGGCTACACTACAATATTCATTCTATGTATTCTTTGGACAGAGGTAGAAAACTTGGTAACCGTATTAGTAATAGTTATAAAACAGCCAACGCAGCAAGAGCTGGTTCGTCACCCTTTAGCTCTACTGAGACTGATGAGACTTCTCATGGGTGAAAGCAGGCATGGTCCCCTCTCCTGTCCTTGATAACATCATTCAACTTCATTCACATGTTTGTTACTCAACCAGGGCCAAAGTCCAGGAAGGGATGGTGTAAGACCAGAAGCACCACCAGAACTTCTGATGAATCTCCACAGTCAATGTGTTTAGCATAGATTCAAAGTGGAACCTGTGGCTTCCACTCTGGTCAGTGGCTCACTATGGCACGTGACAGACTTTCCCTTCAAGCTCATAAAGGCTACATTATGGGGAGAGGTAATCCGATGAGAAAAGATGGCAGACAACTTGGTCTGGGATTTGTCTTGCTACCTGAATTTGTTTCTACTCTATATGGTCAAAACCATTAATATGATGGGTTTCTTTGGTCTACTTATCAACAACACAGTATTTCAGTCTTTTATCTTTAGAGAATAAGAATGCATCACTGACCCAATGAGTCTTCTAAATCTCTCCTATTTTTTACTATGAACTACATTAAGGGGAAACAAGGAATGTGGGTCCAGTTTGTAAAGAAAGACATCACAGGTGGAGGACCTGAAGGCATCGTGGACAATAACTACTCAGAAGGACACAGGGTCAGATTAGGTGGTGTGATACAGCAGCGTGTGTTCCAGAGGCTCCCAATGTGCAGGAGTGGCCACACAAGCCTCAGAAGGGTCTCAGCAGAGCTAGAGGACTGGAATCAAGGGACACTTCTCTACCTCATCACTTCCAAGGGGCTCATTAGGCCCACAGAGCTGAGATGGAGTGTGACTTGTGATTGTCACAGTATTAGGAAGAGTTATAAATGAAACAGCCAAAGCAGCAAGAGCGTTGACACATGACAAAGTGTACACAAATGTTTAGCAATATGGATTTACTGGACTAAAATGGCAAACTCAGGTGATAATGAGTACTTCAGTCCTCACAAGGCCAGCTGGAGCAAAGATGATTGGATATCTGCAAGAGTTAAGATTACAGTCCTGAAGTCCAGAGACTGCTCATATGAACAATGGTAGGCCTGGGGTCTGAGGACCAGAGTACAGATGAGCGGGTAGATTTTGGATGAAGGGAACAGGCATGTAGAGAACAGAATTGCCAGCATACTCAAAAGTGATATGAGAGATGAAGAGCCCCTCAGGAAGCAAGTCAACACAGGACTTACAGTACTTCAAATGAGAAAAATCAATTTGAGGAACTGGACAAACACTGTAATACCAAGAAAATTGTTTCTTTCTTAATTTTAATTTTTATGTTTAATTAAAAACATTCAGAAGATGTCCAGTGTGGCCATTTCTGCTTCTGTTTTGGGGCTCCTTGCTTCTACCTGTCCACTGAGGGCTACAAGGTAGGAAGCTGCTTCATCCACTGAAGCACTTCCACCCAGAGCTGTTAATGAAAGTTTTTCACTCATGAGCCCTGGGATCTAGAAATGTTGCAGTGGGGAGGAGTGGCTGGTGTAAGGTCACACTCTGGTGGGTGCTTGTGAACTGAAGCCAATGCTTTGCTTTGGTCCCTGGGTCTTTCTTACGTTCTTGGTTGTGAGCCTAGCCTTTAATGGCTGAGCCATCTCTTCAGCCCAGGACTCTGGGTCTTTCTAACACAATCTTTTCATAAGGACTTGTGGTGGTTCAGCCACACTGATAGCAAGTGGTTCAATAAGAATAATAATTTTAAAGAATATTCTGGGAAGACTTTTAAAAAATAGATCCCGACAATTAAAAAATAGATCCTAGGGGGTCAACAGTTTTTAAAAAATCACTCCAGGTCATTGAATGATAACTAGTTTACGGAGTTAATGACCCTGAGAATCTGTGTCAAGTTGCTAAGCTCTTCCAAGTTGTAAGCATCTGGGGGAATGTTTCTCATACCCCACAAATAAAAGCTGACTTTAAGCAAACTATTACTGCTATTGCTAACACATTCTAGGAAAACTGGCAGCTGTCTAGATTTAGCTGTTTCATTAGAACAAAGTGACAAGATCTTACTTGTGAGTCAAAACCTATTTGTTAGCCCAGATGTTACCAAAGCGATGTTCACGTCTCATCCTTATAGGCTCAGGGCCTGAATCTTAGACAAAAACCTGTTTACTTCCCTCTTCAATGGCCTTCCCTCCAGTCAGCCATCTTTAACATCCTTGTTGGTTATTATTCACTTGGAGAAAAGACTCCTGGGACCCACGGTGAGGAAAGGACATTAGAGCAGGCAAGAGCTCTCACCTGCCACACCCCATTACCCAAAAGACAGCCCCTGTTAGGCACACATTTGAGGACTTAACTGGACACTATGCTTCTCCACAGGAGGATAAGGTACAATAGGTAGTAAGTTTAAGGGATTTGATAGGTACAAGATGATGAAGCAGACAGGTAAAAGTCTACACTAGTTTCCACTGAGAAAAGACTGACTCACGGTTACTAGCATTTTCATGATGAAATACCATCACATTAACCCAACATACATATGCATGGGCACTTCTGGAAAAGTCAGAAATGCCCAGATAGCAGGCATTGTCTCCAAAGGTCTTTCTGAATGGGGAGAGATAAGAGAAAGAAGAGGTACAGAAATGGATGCCTCTTAGTGATTCATGTTCCCCAGTGAGGAAACACGTCTATTGAACCCAAATGCCACTTCCTTTTTCCCAAGATCTAGTTTTCTGCAAATCATCATGAACCCAGGAGTGTCTAGGGCCAGGACAGGCAGGAGCGGAAGGCCATCAAACTCTGGGCACCACATAATGGAACATCACCACTTTCCACCTTCCATGCCTCCAGGTCAGGAAGGACCTAGAACCCAGACAGTCTGATCATAGGTTTCCATGGCAACGATTCCCTAATGGGTTACTAGAAGATCCCAGGAAGCCAAGTTCAAAGGCACACCAATACAAAAGGGTTTGTTTGGCCTCTTTCTAGAAGCCAGGTAAGGGGCACAGGCTTGGCCTTCTGCCCTTCACCGGTGACAGCAAATGATTCCCCTTCCAGAAGCTTCCCTCAGTGCCACCCACCACCCCTTGGCGCGCCCCCTCCCGCCTCCTCCCTGGGAATCTCCATGCTCACCAGCTGGAGCCTCCAGCAGACTCAAGCGCAGGTTCAAGTATTCCACCTCTGACGAGGCTGCTGGAGAGGCGCCACCGATGCAGACCCTGGCTCCAGCGCTCGGGCCCCAGGCAGAGGTGGCACGGCCCTGGGCCTCCAGGCGCAGCCCGCGAAGGGCCACCGGCTCTGCCGCCTCCAGCAGCACGTGCCCGGCCACTGTCTCGCCACTTGAGTAGCACCCCTTGCTCTCATCTTCGAACACTAGCCCCAAGCTCTTGACACGGCCCCGGGGACCATCGGCTCCCGCTTCGCCTCCCATCCCACCAGATGATACGGCTCTGCCACCAAGATCTGCAGCGGCCCCAGGTCGGGGTAGCCGGCTCCGCGACGCTGCTGTCACGGGCGCCGGCCGCACGCCCAGGGCCACTACGGCCGGCCGCAGCGCCCAGCCGGGTGAAACACCCGCACCGGGGCCCTGTCTCTTTAACACACCCCACTGGGACTGGAAAGGGGCTGACACGGACCGCCCACAGAGCGCGGCCATTGGCCAGTCGCGAAACCTGCTTCTTTTCTATTGGCTGTACGTGGTCACTTAGTCATTTCATTGGCGCCCCCACACCGGGCTGAGCAGGACGGTGGTGCGTGATCAGGAGGGATTCACCAATCGAAAGACACCAGAGTGCACGTGCACAGGCCGTTTATTGGTGGGAGCAAGGCACAGTCTTGGGCCACAGACCAATAGTGAAGCAGTGCGCCCATGTGGACAGAGGATGGGAAACAATATCTGTCAGGGAGGGGGCGGTACCCAGCTCACCGGCGCACTGGAGTCAGCGGTTGCTATGGTTATACTGGGGGGCGGGCTTTCCAGCTCAGAGAAGGAGAGTAGTTTGTACTAGAACTTGAACTTGTGGGTGCAAGCAGACCCAATTTAAGATTACTTCTGCAGTATGCCTAGCGAAAGGTTTCTTGGGAAATGGAGCTCAGCAGTCTCACTTTATGCTGGCCGCCTTGAAGCAGCTATCAGAATCTGCCGACTTTCATGATTCTGAGCCTCACTTCTCTGGGTCTCAGAATTCCTGTGCTAGCTGAGAGCCAAAGTCTTGGAAGAATGCTGTGATTCTAAGTGCCTTTGTCCTAAGAAGTTCTGTTCCTGTCTGCTGAAGTCCTGCCAGACTCAATCTCTGATTCCTCTTACTCTTAATAAAGTGGTGGTTTAAAACAGCACCTGCCACAAACAGAAGGACTCCATCATTGACTAAATAATACAGTGATCGTTATATACATGCATAAACTGTACAATGTGCAAATATTATGTCTGGAAAAAAATTATACCTGACACACAAGTGTCCTACCCAAAAGGATTTCATAACCTCGGGATCATAGTCCTTGAACATGCCCAGCTGCCTCGGTGACTTGTTCTCCAAAGCCACAGCTCTTCTTACTGGTTTCTTTTTAATTCACACTGTTCTAGATTTCCTTTGGTATCTAGAATATTTAAATACATGTAATTATTTGGCCATCAATTTGTGATTCTTTATTTCCCCCTTGTTAACATTATAAGTATATAAGCTGTTATCAAAGTTTGATAATGGAAAATTGAAACTTAAAGATTTTTCCCCCACGTGTATTTTTTTCAAGGATCTGAAATTATAGGTCGTTCTACTGCATTCTTTTGAGTTTAGATTATCAACACAGGAATTTTTATTTTATTTATTTGTTTGTATAATATTTTATTTTTGAAGAAGTTCATATATGCATGCAGTATATTTGCTCATATTCTACCCCCATTCCTCCCCTAACTCCTTCCAAATCCATACTTACCTCCATAGTCTAACTTCATACCCTCTTTTCAAAATTGTTGATTTAGTTTTAAGTATTGCCATAGAACTCACTGGTTCTAATCCGTGCTGATCATATACTGAAGTAGGGGTCATCCACTGTAGCACGGCTGACCTGCCAGGAGTCACACCCCTTAAAGGACACTGTAACTTTAATAAGGCTTTAGGGTGTTCAAAGATTCTTTATCACTTCTTAGAGAAAGTGAAAAGAGCCATAAATCCAGTCCTGTTTTGTATCCCGAAACATTAGCCTTGGGTTCCTGATCACCGTGTCTCTAATGGTCCCTGTTTACTTTCCTTCACCGCACAGCTTGATCTTAAACATGCACTTGCAAGGTATTTATCGCTCCCACTGAGAACAAAGATTTTGTTCTCATGCTTTGCTTTTTAACCTTTGGTATCTAACACAGAAACAAGCAATGCTCAATCAATGTGTGTTAACAAACACTGAACAATGAATCACAACCACTGTCTTTGCTACAGATGAATAGTACCAGACATTTTACTGGACTTCCACTGGCTCCAGGAAGATGTTCTCTTCAAAATCAAGTGTCTAGGAAAAAGGCAAAAGGTCACTGAAATACACAGAATGTTAGGAGAACAGAACTACAGACACGGCATCCTGTGCTACCAGAGACCAGCTTCTCTCTGTCACATTTTTGTTTTGTTTGTTTGTTTTTGGTTTTGTTTATTATGTTTTGGAGACAGGGTTTCACTAAGTAGATCTGAGTAGTCCAGGCATCCAGACCTTCCCGCTCTGTCTCTCCTAAGTGCTGGTATTTATAAGCATGAGCTGTTGTGCCAGTAATGATTTTAGACAGTAGATAGCAGAATGTGTGAGCAAGAGCGGTTGAGCAAACATAGTTCTTGGGGCTGGTGAGATGACTCAGCAGGTAAAGGCACTTGCCATAAAGCTAGACTGTATGGACTTTGAGCCCTAGGACCTACCGGTTAGAAGGGAAGAACTATTCCTGAGAGTTGTCCTCTGACTGCCACATGCATAGCATGACATGAACATATTCATACATATATACATATACATATACATATACATATACATATATATACACACACATACATACACACACACATAGGTATACACACACATATAAAACTTTATGTCAACTTTAGAGTAATGTATACACACACACACACCACAGAAACACACACATAAAACCTTATGGTGTGTGTTTGCATGTATGTGTACTTATGTGTACATGTCACTGATATTTCCATTTAGAAGTGTCTAGTCTAATCATCTGCCCATTTAGTGATAAAATTATATTGTTTTGGTGTTCTGCTGTTTGAATTCTTTTTCACTAATTAATTAATTTACTTCCCATCCCAATCATAAGTCCCCTCCCTCCTCTCGTCCCTGCCTTACACTTACAAATTCTTTCCACCGTTATCCCCATCCCTTTCTCCTCAGAAAAGAGAGAGCACTTCCTTGGGCATCATCCTAACCTGGAATATCAAGTTACAGTAGGACCTGATGTACCTTCTCTCCCTCTAAGGCCCAACCAGGCAGTCTGGCTAGGGGACAGGGATCAAAGGCCACAGAGTCATAGACAACTCTGACTCCAATTGTGAGGAGACTCACATGAAGACCAAGCTTCACATCTACACAAATGTATAGGGAATTCAGTCCATCCCCTCATGCTCGTTGGTTGAGGGTTCATTCTCTGTGAACCCCCATGGCCCCAGGTTAGTTGATTCCATAGGTCTTCTTGTGGTGTCTTAACCCCTCTGGCTTGCTCACTTCTATCCCCCACTCTGCCATAAGACTCCCCTAGCTGTGCCTAATTCTTGGTTGTGGATCTCTGTAACTGTTTCCAACAGCTGCTGGATGAAGCCTCTCAGGAGACAGCTATGCAAAGCTCCTGTCTGAAAGTACAGCAGAGTAACATTAATACTGTCAGCAGCTGGCTTTCTCACATAGGATCCATCTCAAGTTGGATAAGTTATTGGTTGGCTATTCCTTCAGTCACTGCTCCATCTTTATCCTTGCATATCCTGTAGGCAGGACAAATTTTGGTTTGAAAGTTTTCTGGGTGGGTTGATGTTCTCCTCCTTCCACTGGAAGTTCTGCCTGTCTACAGGAGGTAGCCACTTCAGTCTTCATATCCTCTGCTGGTAGGAATCTCAGTTAGGATCACCCCCATAGATTCCTGGGGGGCCTCCCCCATCCCAGATCTCCAGCTAATTTCAAAGATGCTCAGCAACGATTTCCATTCATACTCCTAGCCCTCTTCAGCCCTCACCTCAGCCAATACCTGATCCCCAACCCTGTTCCCTTCCTCACCCCCATCCCACCCAGTTCCTTTCCTCCATCCACCTCTGATGTCTATTGTATTTCCCCTTCTGCGTAAGAGTCACACATCCTTCCTTAGGCCCTCCTTATTGCTTAGTTTCTTTGGATCTTGGATTACAACATGATTATTCTGTACTTTATGGCTAATGCCAACTTATGAGTGAGTACATATCCTGTATGTCTTTCTGAGTCTGGGTTACCTCACTCAGGATGATGTTCTCAAGTTCCATCCATTTGCCTGAAACTTTCATGATGCCTTTGTTTTTGATAACTGAATAGTGTTCCATTGTGTAGGTGTACCACGCCTTCTTTATATATTCTTCAGTTGAAGGGTGTCTAGGTTGTTTCTAGTTTCTGGTTATTATGAATAAGGCTGCTATGATCATAGTGGAGCATGTGTCCTTGTGGTACAGTGGGCCATCCTTTGGGTTTATATGCGTAGGAGTAGTATAGCTGGGTCTTGGGGTAGAACTATTCCCAGTTTTCTTAGAAACCACCAGATTGATTTCCATTGCTCCACATCCTCCCAGCATGTGCTGTCACTTGAGTTTTTGACCTTAGCCATTCTGACTGTAGAAAGATGGACTCTCAGAGTAGTTTGGATTTAATGCAGCATAGCTCACAAAGACCACTGTATGAGCTATTTGCTCGTGTTACTGTTTCCTGTGCAGAAGCTTTTTATTGGCATACAGTCCCCACGCTAATTGTCTTTTGGAGTTGTCAGAATCCTTTTTTGAAAGGTGTTGCTCATCTCTGTATCTTGAAGTGTTTCTGTTTCCTGTCTTCCAGTAGCATCAACGTTTCAGGTTTATATTAAGATCTTTGATCTGTGTTGTGTTAAAAAGTCTCTTCACCTTCTAGTGTAGGTTTTTTTTTAATTGTTCCTCAACATTTTAGTATTTTGTAATGATCTTTCACCTCCTTGGTTGGTTTTTAATCCTCTCTATTTCACTGTCTGTTAAAGGCTCCTGTGGATGCTTTTTCCTGATCTCTCTCTCAGAATGTTGATTATTGGATTACACACACACAAAAAAAAAGCTGTTGATTTTTGTGTGCAGATTGTCCTATTGCTAATTCTCTGAAAATCCTTATCAAATCCAAGTTGTTTCCTACTTGTCTTTAGAAGTCTATTAAGGGCGGGGTCCATATCACCTGAAAAGAAAGCTCTGACTCAACTCTTCCCACGTTGTATCCCCTGTCTCCCCTTTCTCATGCTTTATTGCTCTGGCTAAAACTTCAAATTCTGTATTAAATGGTGCTGTAGAGTAGACATACCTGCTTCTCTCCTCGTCCTAGCAAAATGCTTCGAGTTTTCAGTATAATGTGGGCTCTTGGTTTTTCATATACCACATGCATATGAATCTAGGGGTAAATGTTGGACATTTTCCTCTATTCCTTTCCAGCTTGTACTTTCATTGAACCTGGAGCTTTCCAGTTCAACAAGATTAGCAGGACAGCAAGCTCCAGGAATGCCCTTTTCTCTCTCTCTTTGGTGCTAGATTCATGGGGATGTACCACCATGCTCAGATTTTTGAATTGCTGGTTATACACTTGTGTTGGTTGTTTACATCACCTGGGGTTAATTCTGGCAAGCCAAGTCTATAGACATCTATTTATTCCTTGTAGATTTTTCTAGTTTGTTGGAATGTCACTTACGAGTATCCACTTAATGTTCCTTTGGATGTCATTGGTAACTGTTGCAATGTCCACTCTCTTTGAAATTGAGACTTTTAATTTGAGTCTCTTTTCCTTTTGGTTATTTTGACTTTGTCAGTCTTGTTTACTTTTGTAAAGAAACAGTCCTATTTCATAGATCCTCTGCATCGTTTTCTATTTTGTTATTTTCTACCTTGATTTGTGTTATTTCTCTCCAGATATTAATATTGGGTTTGATTTATTCTTGTTTTGCTGGAATATGGAGATGCTCTATTCAGTTACGTATTTGAAATATTTTTGATGTTTTACTTACCCTCAATGTTCCAGTGAGTTGTGTGTTTATTTTCATTTCAAAATTCTAAAAGTTTTAAATTTACTTATTTATTTTTTTAACAGCCTACTGTTCATTTGGAGCATAATGTTTTGTCTTGATTTTGTATGTATTCTTTAGTTTCTTTTGTTGTTCATATTTAATTTTATCCCATTGTGATGTGATAAGATGCAAGAAATTATTTAATAGTTTATATTTTGCTAAGAAAAGAAATAGTTAAGCGAAAACCAATAATGGTTTTCTTTACTTCCCTTCGCCTGGGAATGAGTTTACTTTCTACTGTTGCTGATGGATATTTTAACTGGAGATACAATTGGGATGAAGGTCCCCAACACTAGATGGATGCTTCCTAATGTTTTTTGAGGATCTTGATTTCTAATAAGCCTCTTTAACTGGTTTTCCTACTAATTAGATAATGGGTCACACTTATTTTTACTTTCAGCTTTTTTCTTTATCATTAGTTCTCATTAAATTTGATATTAATGCTACTTATTCTTTTAATTTATAGTTTGGAATTTACTTAGAGTCTTAGTGGTGTATATTTATGTTTTTTTTTTCAAATTTTTGTCACCCACTACTAAGCCTTCAATTATTCTTATGTTTTGTAATCTTTTTTTCTTCTTTTTGGTGTTCAATACCAGAAGGCTACTCCTTTAATACTGCCCTACAAGCCTCTATACTGATTTTTTTTAAAAAAGATTTTTCTTTGTTTAAAGATTTGAGAAATCCTATGTATCTGTTTTTAAGATGATTGAAACATTGCTGTGATAGGTGATATTATGTTATATTGAGTCAATACAATGTCTTAATTTTTGTTGTTTTTTATCCTTTATTATATGTATATATACATGTATACATATGCATACATATATATGTCTTACTTTCCTCATGCATTGTACCACTTGCATACAATACCTGCAGAGGTCAGCAAGAATGTTGCATCCCCTGGAACTCGAGCTATAGACTGTCATGAGATGACATATGGATACTGACAACCAAGCCCACATCCTCTGGAAGAGCAGCCAGGGCTTTTAAAGCACTGAGCCATCTCTCCAACCCAAATAGAGTAACTTTAAATTTCAAATGTTTTACTTTTAAGCTCTAGGGTAAGCACTGTAAGTTGTATCCATGTCATTGCTAGAATGTCTACCCTTGTCACTTCTAATCTGATCTATGGTCTAGTCTTTCAGATAATTTCTGTATCACAGATATTCCAAGGCAGATTTATAATTATTTTTTCCTATGAGTTTGAGTGCTATTGATAACTTGGGCCCTGGTAAATCTCTTGGAAAATGCCACTGCTTTTGCTTTGTCATGGGAAGAGTCTGGGCATATTCAGACTGAGGATTCAGACTGTCACCTTGTGTAGGCAGGGCCATGTCAACCCAGCTCTCAACCAACTCCTTGGAATTCTTCCTGTGGGTCTGTCCACACAGCAGCTCAGAGAATGGCTGGGATTTTTGCCAGGTCAAATACAGGTCACACACAGATGTGGAATTCCCCATTTTTGTTTTTTCCTTTTGAATGTTTCTATGTCTGTTTTGCTTTCATTTCTGTTACTGTGGTAAAATACTCAGACACAGAGCAACCCAATGGAGAAACAGTATATTTTAGTTCTCACTTTTGCGTTTCCATGTATTATGATGGAGCCATCAAGATATCAGAAACTAACACAGCTAGTTCATAGCACACACTCCATCAAGAGATGACTGGATGCTCAGTGTTCAGGGAACTTTCTCTACTTGTATACTGTTCATGACCCATCCTATAAAATGCTGTACTCACATTCAAGGTGGGTTTTCCTATTTCAATTAACCTAATTTATAATAATAACAACCACCACCACCACCACAACAACAACAACAAACTTCACAGGGATGCCTAGAGGAAGCTAAGCTTGCATAATTTCTGCCTTAGTTACTGTTAATATTTCTGTGAAGAGACAAGATGATGCTTACAAAAGAAATCATTGAATTGGAGGCATGCTTACAGTTTTCTCATACAAACCACCGCATTATACTCCCTGATCTCTGTAGGCTTACAGCCAGTATAATAATGCGAAATACATCTAATCTAAATTCAAATGGCACCATAGTCGTTCATAGTCTCAAGACTGCTTCAGAATTCAAAGTCCTTGTCTCTTATGAGACTCAAGGAAATCTCTTAACCAAGTTACCTTGTAAAAGTAGAAGGAAAAAACATTTACATACTTCAAACATACAATGACACAGAATATACATCACCATTCCAAAACTAATGTTCCTGGTACTGGAAAGTACTCTGCAGGCTACTGGAGGAGAAAGGCAATGATCAATATCTACCAGCTACAAACTTTAGAGCCTATAGTAGTGACCTACCTGTAAGATGTACTAGAGCAATAGTGGCACAAATGGTATGGAGCCAACCAATCACTTCTGATTGGATTTAAGGACCACTTCATGAGATGGATCCCATACCCAACACTGCTAAGATGGCCAAGAACCTGAAACAAGATAGGTCATGAGCCTAGGGGTAAACTAATACTACTATTTTGCTAAAGGAACATAGCAATTAAATAACTCCTAATGATATGCGGCTGCACCTGCAGGTCAGTGGTTCACTCAGCCCTTATCAGAGATGCTTCCTGAAGTAGATGAGAGGCATTGGAACACTAGTCCTAAGTGGAATGTCTTCATCAAAATCTTCCCCTCAGGACTCAAGGAAGTATGTAGAATAGAAAACAGAAAAGCCAAAAGTGATGAATAAATCTAAGAAAGCAGTATCTTCCAGACAGATCAAGACTGATACACACATGAACCCAGAGGCCCCTGCAGCATGACATGAACAAGGGCCGCACAGGCTCAAGTTTGACAGGGCCTCATCCTGAGAAGGGGAAGGAGAAATACATTCCATCCCTAACTGAGAAGCCATGTATAATTTGTACCCACTAGCAAAGGAAAAAAAGATCAGTTTTCACCAATGGAATCTCACTGAGTATGCTAATCACACCTGAGGGTAGGCCCTATGTCCAGGAGTAGTGTCCCACACAAAATAAACTCAATGATATTTTTGTAGTTTTTGTCTCGTTTTGCTGTGCTTGACATTTTTGTTTGTTTGTTTATTGGTCTTTTGGTAGTTTGTTTTGTTTTTTGTTACTGTGTTTTTTTTATGTCTCTTGTTTTGTGTAGCTTTTGCTTTGTCTGTTTGTCAGAGGGGGGGGAGAACATAAAGTTGTATGAGTAAGAAGGTAAGAAGGTGGGAAGGATCTGGGATGAATTGGAGGTGGGGAAAAATGAGATCAAAATCCAGTGTGTGAAATCTTTTTCTAAAAGAAGTTACAAAGCAAAACCAAAACCAAATGAGCATTCCTCCTTGGTGCATTGTTTTGCAGATATTAATTTCCCTGGTTATCTGGGTATAAAGGAAGATTTTTCTCTAAGGCTTTTTTTCTGCCCATGAGCTTTGAGACTCCTCTGGTAGGAATGCCTTTAGTTCAAAGTTAGGAGATTAAAGGGAAAATAAAAGCCTTCACAGAAATCACTTCCGTTAATATCTAATCTTTGGGATTTTTTTCCTTGATGCTCCAAACCATTTATTTTACTGTCAGCTCTCTGATAATTATCTCTTCGTTGTTTGAGAATTTTGAACATGCATACAATGTGTTTAGATCAAATCGACATCTTAATTTCTTTCCTTTCCCCTTCTCTCCATCATCTCTGCCACTCTCCCCATTCAATTTCCCATGTTCTTCTATTTTCAACCTACTGAGTTCAGTTCATGTGACTAGTATGAGTGTAGGGCCATGTCCTGAAGGATGGGTAGCGTTTCAGGGGCCACATCTCTGAAGAAAAATGGCTCTTCCACCCAGAAGCCATCAGTTTTCAACAGTTTCTCAATTACAGGTGACACTATTGTGACATTTACCCCCTTTCGTGATATAATTTTATCTAGCTTGATCTTGTGCAAGCCTTGTGCATTCAGTCACAGATGCAGTGAGTTCACAGGGGCAATAGTCTTATCATAGTCCCACAGCACTGTTGGCTAGAGCCACTTCCTCTGGCTGTGGCAGTCTCTCTCCTCCTCTTCCACAGTGATCTCTGAGCAGTGGGATGAAGGGATTAGATATTTGGAAATAATATTTACAACATAATTATCTTTAGAAACAAGAATATGAGATAACCTTAATGAGACTCACAGTGTACCACAGACAAGATGTTCAGTACATGCCCTGCCAGTGACACTCACAGAAACCCTGGATGTTCTGACAACAAATTTCAAAGTTGTATACAAGAAGCTCAAAGCCACAGAGTTTGTCTTCCTTCTATTGCCAACAAGTGGTAGGGTCAAGACAAAAATGCCAAGATACTATGACATCTTTTTCACTATACTTTATTCAAAGTTCTAGGGGAAAGAAGAAGGAAGAGGGAACTGAAAGAAGGAAGCTGGAGCCTGGAGAAGTGTCTCAGAGGTTAAGAGTACTGGCTGCTCTGCCAGAGACCCACATTTGATTCCAGCACTCACTAGGTGGCTCATGGGATTGGTAGCTCCAGTCCAAGAAGATCCAATGACTCCTTTATGGCTTCTTCTGGTACTGCATACACACAGTGTATAGCCACTTACGCAGGCAAAACATTCATATACATAAATTAAAAACAAATCCATGTTTTTTAAAAATAAGAAAGATGAATTTATCTCCATAAGTCAAATAAAATGATGCTAACAGAGCTCCCTGTAGCTCCTTAGCTACTTTGATTGGATGTATGTCCTATTGATCTTGGGATGCTGCAACCTGGAAACCCTGCACTGTAAATAGTTAGCACTGTGCTAGAGTACACTGCATAGCTGTGTGGATAGATTCGTCACACCCTTCTTGGAAGCAAGGAGGAAAAGTTAAAAACAAACTTTCTTGATAGGGAATATAAATCCAGAGAGAGTGAGGGAAACAAGTCAGCTTAAGAATGAAGAAACAGAACAGCTAATATAGCTCCAGAAAACCCCACAATCCTGAAGAAAAATTTTATTTTCCTTTCCCCATTTTTATGGAGAGTTGAGGGTTAACATAAAGGCAGTGGCTTACTTCGTTGAAAGTACATTATTCTGAGCAGCAGTAAGCCGTAAGCCGCTGCCTTCTTATTTCATGGTTCACACATACATAATGCAGCTATATTGCAATTACAGGAAAAGTCAGAGGGAAGAAAGCATTTCTCTGAATAAACCAATAGAGGATAACATGGACGCTACTAAAACTGAACAAGAAAACACAGAAGTAAGGCATTCACAGTAAGTAACATGTAAAGATCTCAAAAAAAAAAAATTAGATCACCGTTGAGTGCACTCAATAGGAGAAGTTCATCTTTACCAAACCGCATTTGTTCTACATGATCGCCTTTCAATCCTCGCTTTCCCCCAGGAGGGGCTCCTCCCATCAACACCACCAAGTCGTAAATGACTCTACCCCTAGTTTCACAAAACACCTCCTCAAAAAGTATTGGGTGGCCTACAAATAATTCTAATTAAATTAAACAATAAAGCTACTATGGACATGATGGAGATTACAACAGCTTTAAATAGTCATTTTATGAACAACTAAGAATTCAGATACTGTGTTCCAGTGGGTGGACTCTCACTTGTACGTATACATAGATACTCGAATTCCAGGCTTTGGTTCCATTTAGACCCTTCTACCTCCAGCTCTCTTTTCCTATTTTAAAGCGACACTCAGCATGCAAAGCTTAGAACATGCATTTGCAAACACATGTGCATTTGGGAACATGTAGATTCTTGTATGTGCATAAAAAGCTATCATGTACATTATAATGTATGTCATATGCATATATACATTGAAAAACATGCTGTAGCTATAGGGTGGCCAACTTACTTTAAAGTAGGTAGTTCTTCTATAAGTACACAGAGTCTGTCTCAGTGTTTTCCTGAATGACAGAAGATTCTATTTTTTTTGTGATGAATTGCTTGTTTGTATGACCATAGCTTCACTAATATGCATTTATATGATATTAGGTTTGGTAGTATGAGTAGTAAGAATAATATACTGAACACTCTTTTGAGAGTCTTTTTCCATGCGTGTGTCTATCTGTGTGTGTGTCTGGGCACTAGATTCAAAGGATATGTAGTACTTTCAAGGTGTCCCTCAAAATAATTCATCTTCTTGTGGGGGAAGGGAAAGATGAGAATATATATATGGGCTGTGATGAAACTCATTAATTCCTATGCCGTACTGGTTAATTTTAGTCAATTTGACACAAATTAGAGTCACCTTGAAATCAATGCCTTATAAGATTTGCCTGTGAGGAAGTCTATGATGGAATTTTCTTGACTAATGATTAATGTGGGATAGTTCAATTCACTGTGAGTGATGGCAGCCCCAGGCAAGTGGTCCTGGGTTGTGTAAGAAGCCAAGGTGAGCAAGCTAGGCAGAACAAGCCAGGAAGCATCATTCCCCCATAGTCTCTGCTTCAGTTCCTGTCTCCAGGTTCATGCCTTAAGCTTCTGCCCTGGCTTCTCTCCATGATGGACTGTAGCTAATAACCCAGATAGACCCTTTTGTCTCCCCATTAGCTTCTAGCCACAGTGTGTAGTGGACCAACAGGAAACAAACTAGAAGACCTACTGTTACTGAGTTGGTGTTAATATATGGTTCTAGATCCATAAGTATGATTCTTAATGAATATGTCAGAGTTTGGTATATATATGTTTTGGATTGTAATGTGTTTTAGTTTTTTTTCACTTGTTCAGAATGAGATATCTTTTGGTGTATTATGATTTATCTTGATTTCAAGTCTTTGCTTGCTATTATGAGAGTGACACCTACTAGTTATCCTGATCCCATTTGCTTGAGATACATTTTTTCACCCTTTCACTCTGGCATCTATTCTAGAAGGTAAGATATGTTTCTTATAGACAAGAAAGTTATTGATCTTGCTTCTAATTCCATTTGGTGAATCTTTGACTGGAGAGTTGAGACCATTGATATTTAAGTCTGTTATTGGAAAGTGTGTGCTGATCGCTGTTATGTTGTTGCTTATTACTGTTTATGTTCTTAGTACTGTTTTCTATTGAAGTAATTACAGCTTCATTTGTTTCCTTTCTGGAGCCTCTTTGCTATGCTTACCTCTCTTTTCAGTCCTAACTAGTACTTCCAGTACTTTTGGGGGGGACTAGTTTGGTGGACATGACTTTTTTTAGCCTGTCTATATTGTGGAACATTTTTCTCTCTCTTTTAGTAGTAGCAGATAGTTTTACTGGGTATAATAGTCTAGGTCGGCATCTGTTTAGAACTTTTAGTCCTTTGCTAGAGTTTATTCTGGTTTTTACAGTTTCCATTGAGAAACTAGCTACTATTACGATGAGTTTGCTGTGTGACTTGTGGCTTTTCTCTTGCAGTTTTTAATACCTTGTCTTCGAACTGTGTATTAGAATTTTAATTACAATATTCCATGGACAGTTTCTTTTCTGTTTTTTTTGTTTGTTTGTTTTTGTATTTGGTGCTCTGTGTGCTTCTATATATCTGCACCAGTATGTTTTTTGTTTGTTTGTTTGTTTTTGTTAGTTTGAAGAAGTTTTCCTCTGTCATCCTGTTGAAGATCTGGTCTATCTTATTGATCTGGGATTCTTCTTCTCTGTCTATAATTAATCTTAAAATTCCTGCAAATTCATTTCCTATGTTTTAAAATTTTAACATACACTATAATTATGTGGTTCAGTTCCTCTATTTTATGTTCCTGCCCTTATAAACCATCTTCTATTTGACTAATTCTGATGGTAAGGCTTCCCTCTTCTAGTTAGGTTATTGAATTTTTCAATTCATCTTTATTTCCAACTATCTTCAGCATTTATATGTCTATTGAATTCACTTTAAATCCTGAATTGTCTTCCTTATTTCATTAAGCTGTACGTTTGTGTTTTCTTGTATTCAATCATGAATTTATTTCTTTCCTCTTTAAGTTCATTTAAGTGTTTGTTTCCTCTTTAAACTTCTTCAATTCTTTGATTATGTTTATAATTGTTCATTAAATTCTGTGTACTGTGGGTTATCTGGGCAATTCCCATTAGAGAACATTTTCCTAGAACTACTGGTCTTTGGAGGGGACATACTGTCTTAACTTTCTTAGCCTTTTATATGTTTTGTAGTTTTGTAGTGAGAATTAGGCATGTGGATTTATTTAGTCATCTTTGTGCATGATATGAAATTTCAGCCTGCCTCTATGGAGTGGAAGTTTGCTCTTCTTTTTCCTCTTACTCAAATGTAGTTGATTTTAGATAAGACAGAAAGAGTTCTTATGCTAATCTTTCTGATACTTGGTGTTGATTTTTAATTGGAGAGTAGATGATTCTTATTCAGCAAGAACCTTTTAAGTGTCTTAGGGGTGTGGGAAGATTCTTTGGATCAGGGCCAATAAGGCTGAATGGTGTAGCTTTAAGCTGGGCATTACCAGCATTATCAAGGAAAGGCAGTGTCGGTTGAGGGACTGTGCAGAGTCACCTAGAAATCACATGACTGCCGCTTGCTGCTAGACATGAATATGGAGAAAAGTATGTTGGGTGAGGAGCCTAGAAATACTAATTGGGGAACATACAAATGTGGCTCCTGGATGGGCCTGGGCATGGAAAGGCAGTATAAGCAATAGGCCAAGATAGACTCACAATTAAAGAGTAAAAATAGAGTTTCCATCTGACCTAGGTTTGGAAAGGGAGAAGACATCCCGAAACAAGTAAGATGTGACTCCTACTTGGATGTGAGCATGGAAAGGTTCAGGACAAAGGTCTGGGGTTATCCACACAAAAATCATGTGCAAGAGTTTACTCTTTGCTGGGAATTCAGGACTTGTAGATAACAGACTGTACAGGCTGATGGGGTGTTAAGTTTGGTCTAGACATGAGGGGACAGAACAAGGCAAGGATCTGAGATGACTCACCCAGAAAGACTGAGGGTGCAAGTCTTTGTTAACCCTTAAGCTCCTAGAGCAGAGTCTCTGAGAGAGTATGCAGGCAGATGTGACTCCTAGTGCAGCCTGAGCATAGAGGCTTGACATAGGGCAAGAGTCCAGGGCATCTCACTAAGGGATTATGTTCCTGGGTACAGCTACAAACTAGGCATGGCCTTTCAGGGGTGCAAAGCAAGGCCATGGGTTGATTCATCCTGAGAGTAAATGAAGGTACACATCCCAACATTGGTATCTTTTAGAAACTCATCTAGAAAGATTATGTAAGTGGATCCATTGCGATTTAAATTTTATTTTAATAAATACATGAAACTGATGCAACAATGTTGGGCTGTGAATGGAAAGTCTAAGAAGCCAGAAATTGCTGAATTCACAAGACTAGATGTCTCAGCTGCTCTTCAGTAGATGGTGGAATTCCAAAGAAGTAGGCTCTAATGCCACTGAAAAAATGGACTTGATAGCAAGGTGAGAACAAGCAAACAAATAAGCAAAAACTTCCCTCATCCTTATATAGGCTTCCAGCAGAAGGTTGGCCGAGATTAGAGATTTGTCTTTCCACCTCAAGATCTGGATCAAAGAAGTGTGTGTTTGGACTATAGGTAGATTTACCCACTTCAAATGAAACAAAACTAATCTCTTACAGTTGTACCCTCCATTTCTTTTTTTGTAGTCAATTCCAAATCCAGGCAAGTTGACAACCAAGAATAGTGATCACATTGACTTAAAAAGTAATGGATGACTTCGTTTGCCTGGGGAAATCTCAGGACAGGTATATTAACTAAGTTTCTGTTGTTGTGACAAAACCCCATGACCAAGGTAATAGATAGAAGGAAGGGTTTATTTTTGCCTCATGTGTTCCCGAGGGTTAGAGTTCATGGTGGCTGAGCAGGAAGATCTGGCAGCTCACATCTTAGAACCAGTAGCATGAAGCAGTATGATGCTAAGCTTTTAAATCTTCAAAGCTATCTTCAGAGTCGTATTTCCTCCAGCAAGGTCACCTAATATTTCCCAAACAGCCACGAACTGGAGACCAAGTATTTGAATGCACAAGATTTGTAGGGAACATCTCTTTCAATCTACAACAATAGAGTAATATTTACAGTGTCTTGAATTACTGCATCCTGTTCTTACCCAGGTCTCTAGTGTGTGTGTGTGTGTGTGTGTGTGTGTGTGTGTGTCAGAGAGAGAGAGAGCAAGATAGAGACAGGAAGAGGGAGAGAGGAAGAGAGGAATATTTGAAGCAGAAACAGATGAAAGAATTGAAAGAATAATGGGCTCTTCGGTGAGAAGGGGGGGCTTAAAGTTTCAGACAAGGAGAGTACTGAGAAAGCAGCTGTAACTGTTAAAGAGATAAGCACTTTAAAGAGTTCTCTGTACTGGGTTTATAGGGAATACAACCCCAGGGTAAGTCATCAAAGACTCCATCTTATAAAAGTAAAACTTCAATTGAAAAGAGAGAGCCTAACCTCACTGCCTCTGAGAGGCCTTTTCCATTCTTGACCTTGGGTACTGATTCAGGTCAGAGACAGAGACCTGGGGTCTAGAGAGGACAGGCTACTTTTTGAACTTGTACTAGAATTTAGCAACATCACGCACATGGTACTGGTTTTGTAGATAGGAAAACTAGGAGTGTAGGAGGCCCTCAAGGTTCCAGAGAGCTCCTAAGGTCAAGCCCTGAGAGTCAGGGTTGGAATCCTACAAGGATCCCCTGATACACCATTGTGTGGAGTTGTGAAAATAGAGATCAATTTCAGTGGAGACTGTGCATAGTGAGTTAGGCCCTCCCAAATCAGTCATCAATCAAGAAGATGCCTACAGGCAATCTGATAGAAGCACTTTATCAATTGAGGCTCCATCTTTCCAGATGACACTAGCTTGTTGACACTAGTTGACAAAATCATAACCATGACAGTGGGGTTGATTGTAAATATTTCTCTCTTACACAGTTTAGATGTGTATCTTACAGATGCTTACAATTTAAGTTGAATCAAATATAAATTCATTTGCTATAGTCAGGTTCATAAATCATTCACATTGTACCATCATTTAAAAATTCCTCCAATCATAAATTCCTTAACTATAATTTCTTATAATACTTGTGCATTTTATTTAACTATAAGTTATTTTAAAATCTGATTATTTTGTCAAGGAAATTAGTTTCCCAGAAAAAAACTAACTTCTCCAATATAATTTAATGAATAGTCCCTCATAATATCTACCAAACGGAACATTATTGGTCACTTATCTAATTTGAGATAAGTTCTTACATTATAGTCCAAACAGTCTTGGAGCTCACTGGGTACCCCAGGCTGCCTCATACTTGTGGCCATCCACCTGTCTCAGACTTTGGGTGGTGGAATAACAGGTGTGAGCTATTAGACAAAATATTAATAGTTGTATAATGAATTGGATAGCCTGTTTTTAAATTATTGTCTTTCATATTATATATTATGTATTCTTGCTTTGGGAAAATATTTTATTTCATATTTTCTCTACTTTTGATAACTAGTAGGACAACTAATTTTTATTCTTTAAACATCTAATTATGTCTATTTTACAAGTTTTTAAAAAAGACTTATTTATTCATTTAATGTATATGAGTACACTGTTGCTGTCTTCAGACACACCAGAAGAGGGCATCAGATCCCATCACCGATGGTTGTGAGCCATCATGTGATTGCTGGGAATTGAACTCAAAAGCTCTGGAAGAGCAGTCAGTGCTCTTAACCACTGAGCCATCTCTCCAGCCCTATTTTACAAGTTTTACCTTCCAAGAACACTTAAGGACTAACTTGCTGCCAGATTTTCATTGAAAAAACTAATCTGCTTGCTTGGTTGGAATAGCATTGATAAAAGTCTTAGACTTATCCATTAAATTACTGCGAGGGGGTGTTATCCATTGAAGAATGTGTATATTAGTTTTTATTTTGTCTCTTTCTTTACATTTCCTGGACATTCTAGCCTAATCCTATTTTACCATAATGTTTGCTCTCTATTTTGAGGTGGTTAGGGGTGGTTTAAACCTTGTCATTTAGGATTCATTGCTCCTATACAGAGAACTGTTTTCTTTTGTATATAGACTTATCCTTTGATCCTTGGACTGTGTTAGAGAATATGGCTTGAACATAAAGTTTTTTAGGTTTCCTTCAAGGATAAGGAATATTGCAGGGCCAGGAGGAAAATAAATGTAAAATTATTTGTACCTTCTAACGTTTAACTTCTTCATAGTCTTTTGAACCCTGTGAGTTTTCAAAGTAACAGTATTGAATTAAAGAGAAGCCTCCGATCTATATCAGGACATGGAAGGCTAGCAAGAGTTTAACGTCAATACATTGTTACTGCTGATTGGGTGTTACAATGTGACATTTGGCCGTATGGAGAGAAGGCCTCTCTCTGTTGTGATGAGAACCAAGGTTTCATTTCCTACATATAAACCTTAATTCGAGGACTTGCTATATACAGTGGGGATGAGCATCACCAGACTTCTGATGTTAGCACCTCTCTGTTGCATGAATATCACTTTAAAGAGATTATTGCATGGAAGGTGCATGGTGTCCAGCGAGATCTCAGTCACTAGAGGATTTCACCACTGCCAGCAGCATGGTGGTGGTTGAGAAGAGGTCTGACTTGCCCTGGTTTGAAATGCTGTCTCTGCCATGTCCTGATGGCATGCTGTGGCTGCTTGTCCTCTTTCACCATTAAGTTCCTAAGTGCTGTCTTGGAGGTTTCTTTAGGATTACATTGTGAACTGTGACATTTGATGTATCTTTAGACAAGAAGCAAGTGATAGCTGTCAGTCTTCCTTCTTTCTAGAAGCAAGAAAAATGTTCTCACTGAGATGTAGAGAAGAAAGGTATTTGTTAGCTTACATTTTGACAGTTTGATTCTCTCTCTCTCTCTCTCTCTCTCTCTCTCTCTCTCTCTCTCTCTCTCTCTCGTGTGTGTGTGTGTTAAACACATCCTCACGCTTTCCTAGCAAATTTATCAAGAAACCTGGTAATCATGCAACTCATTCACTGTAAATCAAATGTCTAATTGTCTCATGCAGTTGAATATCCTAGGACACCATTTTCAAAAACTTGAGACTTCCTGCCTTTCTGTTTCTTGCCCCAGTAGTGATACGATGGATTTCGTGTGTGTGTGTGTGTGTGTGTGTGTGTGTGTGTGTGTGTGTTGTGGGGTGATGATAAAACTTCAGTTGCCTTGGGTCCACTATCCCCCTTCTCTTTCTAGGATGATAAAATTTTCCTTTTCAGTTATTCATTGAATTGAGGCCTTAGAGAGGAGTTGAAAGCACCCCACTAACAAGGACATTTCAAGGATTATCATTATTTTGAATCTGAGCCAGACGTTCTTTAAGATTGAACACAGTGAGCTGCAGTCTAAGAACTGAGAGTTCTGGAAGTAGTCTTACTGCAAAGTCACTGTTCCCGGAGCCTCAGCTCTCACTCTTTATAGGTCTGCAGCCAAGCAAGCACTGTTTGAGCATTGTGCAATGTGTAACTCACTTGCTAACTTTCCACAAACCTCCTCGTATTTGTATAAAAAAAGCAGTGTGTGTGAATGTGTGTGTACACACCTACATATACAGAAGCCTTTAAAAGTGATTAACTTCTTTCCTTAGGATTACTTATTAAAAATATTACGTTTTTAGTCAGTGTTCAGAAAAAATTTTAAAGCCATTGTTCAGGGATTTTCAAAAGAAACAGCTTAAGGGTTGCCTGGAAAATTCCATGTCCATGTGCACAGGCAGACCAAAGGTTAAGGTATCAGCAACAGAGCTATGCTACTGACTCCAATCTTCTTAGCACCAGGTGACTCACCTCAGGTCCCATAACAGGTGGTGACAGGCAGGTGAGAGCGAGCACAACCCTGCTATTTAAAAGACCTTAGTCCCTGATAAAGAAAGATCAGAGGGAAAACCCACAGCTTATTCACAGGTGTTAGTTCAGTTTGGGCTTTTCAGAGTTGTGTTTATGACTTATGGGCTCATGATTAGGACAGGATTGTGTTAGTGAAAATGTAGAAAGAGAAGATCAGATTTGACTCTGTCTCCTAGGCTGGGCACACCAGCTTCTTAGAGGCACACTAGGAGGGGAAAAGGGAAGGAAAAACAGATAGAATGTTGGCTTTGCAGCCTAGATTTCCCTTTGTGATGGAAGAACCTATATGAGCCATTTTCCAGCTGCATTATATTGTAGAATCAGGGGTTCCACTCAAAGTACAAGTGGTTGGCCTTTTCAGGTAAATCTCAACACACACCATTTGTGAGGAACATGGCTGCAGACACTCCCTAGCTGAAAGGTCATTTAGTAGCTCATTGAATACGCCTGTGGAGCATGCCCCACTCCTCTGTTTTAGAAGCAACGGGTGGGATTTTTTTGGTAAAATATTAATTTTTTGTTTTTGTTTTATTTTTTTTTTTCGAGACAGGGTTTCTCTGTGTAGCCCTGGCTGTCCTGGAACTCACTCTGTAGACCAGGCTGGCCTCGAACTCAGAAATCCGCCTGCCTCTGCCTCCCAAGTACTGGGATTAAAGGCGTGCACCACCACTGCCTGGCGAGTGGGATTTTTTTTAAACTTTCATTTTTAGATTACTTTTTATAACTTTGCATCTCCATCCTAAATCACAGCCCCTCCCTCCTCTCCTCGTAGTCCCACCCTTACAAATTCCTCCGCCTTTGCTCCCTTCCCTTATCTTCAGAGAAGAGGACCCCCCCCCCCGGGTACCACCCCACCCTGGGACATATAGTCTAGGCAAGACTAGGGACATCCTCTCCCACTGAGGCCCAACCAGGCAGCCTAGGTAGAGGGAAGGGAGTCCAATGGCAGGGAACAGAGAATGAGACAGCCCCTGCTCCAATTGTTAGGGGACCCACATGAAGACCAAGCTGCACATTTACAACAAGTGTGTACAAGGTCTAGGTCCAGCTCCTGCATGCTCCCTGGTTGGCAGCCCTGGCTCTATGAGCCCTCATGGTCCCAGGTTGATTCTGTAGGTCTTCTTGTGGTGTCTTAACCTCCTCCAGCTTGCTCACTTCGATCCCCAACTCTTCCACAAGACTCCCTTGAGCTCCTCCTGATATTTGGGTCTGCATCTGCTTCCATCTGCTGCTGGATGAAGCCTGTCTGGACGTTTCTGCTAGGATTCTGCCTGAAAGCATAGAAGAGTATCTTTAATAGTATCAGAGGTTGGCTCTCTCATATGGGATGAATCTCAAATATGGGCACTCATTGGTTGGCTGTTTGGGAGGGGGCGGGATTTAAAGACGTAGTTTCAACAAAGAAATCACAATATGTAAAAATTGATTAGATCACAGGGCTTGCATGATCTCTTGAGAGTGTATGCCAAATTTTGGGTATATGTATTCTCTGCATCTGGATGATGGACTGAGACGTTCACTTTTCAGAAGATGACAAGTGAAAATAAGACAGCGGATCTCCCAGGAACTACTCTGCAAATGAACATGAATCTTCAAGAAATTCATGCCCACAAAAGATCCACTGACTAACAATTCATCCACATGGTACAGTCTCCTCACTCTTCCCTCCGCGTTCTCTTTTCCTCAAGATCACAAATAATGAAATAAAAGCGACAATGAACATGAACAAAAAAATGAATAAAGGAAGTGGTTACCAGCGTCAGATGTGAAGTCATCTTCCTGAACTCATATCCCAAATGCCTGTCATTTTCCAAACAGCCTTTCTCTCTTTGAACCCTTCTACCGTCACTGTCTGAGATGCTCTGAGTCCAGCAAGACAGAAATATTCCAATGACTCAAAAGTTTCTAGCAGACCACAAAGAGACTCGCTATTCTTTCTTTCTTCTTTGCGCATCCTCAAAGTTTGCTCAAACCAAACTGGCGAACAGGTCTAACTTTATATTTTATTCCAGCAATGATGAAGGGCACCTGAGCAGTGCAGATGGTTATTTTTCTGATTTATTTATTTATTTAATTTAAAATAATTTAAAATTATTCTTTATTTTCTTTTTTACTGGATATAGATTCTTTTCTCATACCGTACATCCTGATTATAGTTTCCTCTCCCTCTGCTTCTCTCATGTCTTCCCCATCTCTCCTCCCCTCCATCCCACTCTCTGTCTCTCAGAAACAAACTAATGAACAAAACAAAAACAGGTTTCTGGCATAAGAACCAAACATGACAAAATAAAATATAACAAGATAAATCAAAACTATAATATTGAAGTTGGACATGCCAACCAAACAGAAGGAAAAGAGTGCCAAGAACAGACACAAGAGTCAGAGAGACCTCCCCATGCTTACAGTTAAGAGTCCTATAAAAATTCTAAAGTAATGCATGCTCTTTGGTTGATGATTCAGTTGGACCTAGGCCTCCCTGCATATATGTATCAGAGGTGCAGCTTGGTCTTCATGCAAGTACATCAACAACTGACACTTCCTCTTTAACTAATCTCTCTGAGTCTACAGATTGTAGCTTGGTTATCATTTACTTAACATTTATTATCCATTTATAATTGAATACCTATCATACTAACCTTCTGGAGCCTGGGTTATCTCATTCAGGTGATTGTTTTTACAGTCCCATCCATTTGTCTGCAAATTTCATGATGTCACTATTTTTAACAGCTGAGTAATACTCCACTGTGTGAATTTAGCACATTTTCTCTACCCATTCTTACATTGAAGGATGTCTAGGTCGTTTCCAGTTTCTGCTTGTTATAAACAAAACTTCAGTGAACATGGTTGAGCAAATGTCTTTGTGGTAGGATGGAGTGCCCATTAGGTATATGCCCAAGAGTGGTATAGCTGCATCTTGAGCTATATTGATTACCAAATTTCTGAGGAACTGCCATATTGGTATTGATTTCAAAGTGACTGTACAGATTTACACTCCCATCAGCAATGAAGGAACATTCTCTTTGTTCCACATCCTTGCCATCATGAGCTGTCACTTGTGGTTTTGATCTTAGCCATTTTGACACATGTAAGATGGAATCTCAAAGTAACTTTGATCTGCATTTCCCTGATGGCTAAGGATGTTGAACATTTCTTTAAGAATTTCTCTGTCCTTAGAATTTCCTCTATTGAGAATTTCTGTTTAGGTCTGTACCCAATTTTAATTAGATTATTTGAGGGTTTTTGATATCTAGTTTTTGAATTCTTTATATATTTTTAATATTAGTCCTCTATCAGACAGGGAGTCGGTAAAACTCTTTTTCTATTCTGTAGGGTGCTGCTTTGATTGACTGACAGTGTCTTTTGACTTACAGAAGCTTTTCAGTTGCATGAAGTCTGAATTATAATTTTTTCTTGGCTTTCTTTAAGGGATTTGTTTCCTCACACTGTCTTTTTCTGGACTTCTTTAAAGGATTTATTAGTTTCCTTTTTAAGGACCTACCTCTATCGTCTTCATATAGTTGGTTTTAAGGCCTTTTTCTTGCACTTCAGTTGAAATACTCAGGGTCTGATGTGATGGAATAGGCAGAGTCCAGTAGAGACACAGCTCCCTGGCTGTCATTGATTGTGCATTGATGCTGGTGTGAAGGTAACTGGGTTTGGAATGATTGTTTCTGAATTTGTCTTTGTTGGGTGTGTATTCTGTTCTTTGCTTTCTCTTTCCCCTCTGGATTTTAGGAGAATGTGAAGTCTGTGTATTGTCTAGTTTTCCTCTGGATTTTAGGAGAATGTGAAGTCTGTGTATTGCCTAGTTTTCTGCTTAGCTGTGTGTTAGTAGGGAATACATGCTGGTGGAGGAGGATACATGAGTTGGCAACTTATATTGAGATGAGTTGGTGGAAGTTTGGAGAAGCAAAGAAGCTCTTTGTGATGACTTGGGATGGGATCAGAGAGAAAAAAGGAGCCCATGCCAGAGTCCCTGCTACAGAGCTGGGGATAAAACTGGGGGACTGGTTCCCAGGAGCAGTAGGAAAGTTCTGGGTTTGCCTTTAGCCTACTTGTTGCCCTGGAAGGAGTGGCCATTCGTTAGCAGGGATGTGGCTGCTGGGTTATGTGTCTGGGATCAAGCATCTAATTGGGAAAGAAGGTTAGAAAGGAAAGGCCTGTGGGACCCACAGGAAATGGGGGCTGAGGGCAGAGAAGATTGCTAAGGGTGTTCTGTTGCAGAGGGATGAAATGGAGGAAATAGATCTGGGGTAACACAGAGAGAAGAGAATGTCCTGGGCAGCCTTCCTGGTTTTCTGACAGGCATGGCCCTTGTGTTATTAGTGGCTCCTAGAGTTGGGAGCTAGGATATAACAATTAGTAGGGAATAGAGGCTATAACGGGATAGTTTGTGGGATCCACAGCAGACGTGGGCGAGGGGAAAGAGAGAGTGAAGCTGATTTTCTATTGCTAGGATCAGACCTGGGGATTGGATTTGGAGGTGAGGACTGATTGGTGAGGTTCTTCAGTTAATGTTACCTGTTTTCTTGTTCTGTTTAGCTGGCATGTTTCCAGTGGTTACCTGCTGGTATTAGAAGTTTGGATAGTGGGACTAGTTGGGGAAAGGAAGTATGGGGGAAGAAGAACTTTGTGTTCCATTGTGTATAGGATTAGAGAAGAAAGGGAGACAAGTGAACCTCTGGAGCAGCAGGACAGGTATGGAACTGGGGGCTGGGATACAACAGCTGGGATATAACTGGTTATATCTCCAATCTTCAGACTTCTTGTTACCCTGGGAGGAGCAACCCTTGGTTAGCAAGAGTGGCTGCTGCAGTCGAGCCTTTAACAAAGCAATACATTGGGGAGAAAGGTTAGAAGGGGAAGATCTATGGTACCCACAGGAGATGGAAGCAGTGACAGGGAGAGGGAGGCTGCCGCAGGTGTTTTGCTGTAGAGCTGGGGATGAGACTGGGGGATTGGAACAGGGGACACACAGAGAGAAGAGAAGGTCTATTGATATTTTTTGAAATACCGATTATGAGCTAGGTATTCTGGCTTATACTTGCGATCTTAGCTTTGGAATGCAGAGGTGGGAAAATTTCTGCAAGTTTGAGGCCATCTTTGACTACTATTAGGTCAATTCCAAGCCATGCTGAGTTTTAGACACTGTCTCACAATGACCATAAAAGGTTACTTGGGGAAATGGCTCAGTTGGTAAAATGAGGACATGTGCTTGCAAATTAAAAAGCTAACCTGTATACAGTAGCATGCATTTATAATCCCTGTGCTGGACAGGTTGGAGATAGTCAGATTCCTAGGGCTTTCTGTTCAACCACCCTTACCTAATCAGTGAGTCCAGATAAAAGGCCCTGTCTCAAAAACCAAGGTGGATGACAACCGAGAAGAAAAGACACCTAAGATTGCCCTTTTTTGGCTTTGACAGCTTTGCTCCAATCTGTGCACATTTGTATATCTGTAGACACAAATGAAAGTACGTCCCTCCATAATTAAAAGCCCATCAAAAATCAGATTCTGAGGCTTTCCAAGGACTACTTGAAATGTCGGGTTCTCTGCATCCCACTAAGAGTGAACCTGAGGCTGGTAGCCAGAGACAATGCTCAGATGTGCTGTGGGGGCTGGAAAGGAGCATCACATCCTTGACATGTCAGATAATGTCCACTGTCTTGGGTTATCAACTCTGCTTCCTTCTGGAGCACTTGGTGGACCATTTGTATTTTTCCAGGCTTCTTATTTGTGTCTTTCTTTCTTCTTTCCTTAGTTAAGCAAATGCGCTGGCAATCTTGACACAAGAAATAGCTATGTTGCATGCTGCCTTCATCTGATTGGAGACCCAGTCTTAGCAGCATGGTATAAGGTAGTTCCAAATACTGGAATGTATTTGGAGAGCTTCTAATGCCTTAGCCAGAGCACTGTGAACAAACCCCTCAGTATCTAATGGACATCAGTCAGTGGCCCAAATCTGTTTCATTTCTTTCCACATCTAAGCATTGCACCAGTGTCCTGATAAAACCAGAGCTTAACCCCAAAGCCTATGTTGTTCTTGCCTTTCTTCTCCTGAAGATTGACTTGGGTTTTGGTACTTCTAGCCCAGCCCAGATGGATTTTGGAGAAGCGATGCTCACAACATCCCGTGCTAATTTTCTCTGTAGTATATCATTGTATTCTGCCTCCATACACTGATGAACTTGGAGGCTGATACCAGTCCTTCCTGGACCAAATGTGGGGACTCCACTGTCCCTGACTTATAGTTCAAGTCCTGAAAGTGAACAATTTAAATTTTCATTAGGAAGGAACAGCACTGTTAACATCAACGGTCTTAATAGTGAAAATAGTAGGTAAGGGCAATTCTTATGTTCTAAGCTCTGGACTAAGTAGGTTGTATAAATGTATTTTATATTGAGTTCTTAAAAGAAGGGAGTTTACATTTGGGACATATATTTTTCCAATGGAGAAACTGAGTTTGCAAAGGATTGAGAACTTGTCTAAGATTGAAATAATAGGTGGAGATAAGTTTTGAACTCATATCTTTGTAGCTAAAAGTCTGCACCCTTAAGCACTGTGCATTGCTGTTTCTGAAACACCAGAAAGAACCACTAATAATGTGTGGGTGCATACGTGTGTATGAGTACATGCAAGCATGTGTATGTGTGTGTGTGTTTGGAGTTGGGGGTGGAGAATTGAAACAGGTTTTTATGTACCCCAGGTTGGATCCAAATTCCCATGTAGCTGAGGTTATCTTTGAACCCCTGAACCTACTACCCCACTTCATAAGTATAGATATTACAACCACCACATTTAGCTATAACAATATTATTTTATAGACTAGTGGATTTTAACTGGTTAAATGTCATTGGGATGCCTCTGATTATAAAGCATCAAAAACCCAAAACAACAACAACAAAACCCCACAAAACCACTTCTGCATGAGCAGAGTATTTAAATGTCTATAGCCATTCTTTCTGCATGAATATAACTGTTCACAGCTTACATATGTAAAATATGAGTTGATATCATCTGCCCTCCTTACCTGATATTATGGATTCATAAGGAAACATGACTATTATAAAGTACAATTCAGAAAGCATTTAGGAGGCCCAGAAACCTAGAATTTAAGAACAAATGCACCAGTTTTTCAAAATTTTTATCAGGATTAAGCCATTCACTTTTACCTTCATGACATGCCTAGCTAAACGTCCTAGCATGGATGTCAGGAGGGAAGGGAGTAGTTGACTGACTGTCCTTGCTTGATGCCCAATCTTAGGACAACAGGGGAAACACCATCTTGAAGGACAATTCTATAGTAATGTTTCTACATTACGAAAAGTTCACCAATATTTCTTTCCTGTTATTCACATCATCCATTAGGAGATTTTGTAGCTATTTCCTCCAGAGAAGATGGTGTTTAGGTATTTTCCTCCCCTGCGCTTAAAATATGTGCTAGCCTGGGAAATTTCTTCAGCCAGTAATAAAGACAGTATTCCATTGCCAAGCTTAGACTTCAAGGGACTTCTTGAGCTTACTCTTCCTTGTGACGGTTAACTTGGCTGGAATAAGAAATGCCTAAATGTCTGGAAAATTTTTTATATGTATGTCTGCAGGGGTATTTTGGAAGAAATATATATGTGAATTGATATACTGAGTACAGGAGATTATTTTCACTTCATATGAGTGGGCGTCATCCAATCCATCAAGGATCCCAGTAGAGAAAGTGAAATGTGGAAGTAGGGTTAGTACACTCTTCCTTCTTTCCTTCCTTCCTTCCTTCCTTCCTTCCTTCCTTCCTTCCTTCCTTCCTTCCTTCCTTCCTTCATGCATTCATTTGTTTTTTGAGCTGTTATCTTTTAACAGTAGACTTATATTGCCAGCCCTTTCCCTAGATTCTCAGGCCTTGGAACTGAAACTGAATTACATGACCGGTTCTCCTGGTTATGAGATAGCAGACAGCACTGTGTAAAACTTTTCAGCCTCTGTAATCACTAAGTGATTTCTATGATAGCTCGTTCTCTTCCCATATTCTCATGGACTATACTAGTTTATTTTGTGATGCTATCACTGAATAGACTCTAGGCAATTTGTGATGAACAGAAATTGGCCTGTGTGGTTCTGGAAGCTGGGACAGGCAGAGCTTTTGGCAAGGGTGTTCTTGCTGCATCATCTCATGTGGAAAGGGAATGTGTGTGTGTGTGTGTGTGTGTGTGTGTGTGTGTGTGTGTGAGAGAGAGAGAGAGAGAGAGAGAGAGAGAGAGAGAGAGAGAGAGAGAGAGAGAGGCTCCCCCTTTTATAACATCCATGGCCTGATTACTTGTCATTAAGCTCAACTTTCTGACCCTGTTGCATGGGGTACTGAATTTCTAACATATGCTTTGGGTGGATATTTACACATCCTATTGTTTCTGTGGCTCTGGAGGACCCTGGCAAATAAACTCACAAACCCATAGAAATAACAAGAAATAAGTGTGCTTCAGATTACCCCCAAAACTGAGTGGCTAGAAACAACCTACAGTTCTTTCTCTACAGTTCCTGAAGCTCAGGAACGCAACTGTGACTTATCTCTGGCTAAACTTTGACTTTAGATTTCAGGCAAAGTGCTAACTAATAGAACTGCAAGTTTCTGTGATGGCAGGTGTCATGACTTGTAGGATGTCAAGACAACTCTGTTCTGGGGCAAGTTGATCATGGAACATAGCTCTCAGTTATTCCCTCTCTCCATAGGATGCCTGTGTCTTAATGACAGAATGGTTCACTGCTGAGTAAACAACCTGGAACAAGTGCTTAGTGCCTCAGAGTACTAGGCCTATATTCTGCCACACGTTGCTACATTCTGCTTCCTAGAAACCAGTCCTATACCTGGCCAAACATTCAAGAAGATAGAGTGCAATTATGCTCTACTCTGTAAATTTTAAAAGGAAGAACATAAAAGAATTTCCAGGTTTATTTTAACCTTTCTATCAAGAAAGAGTCTTAACTCTCCAGTTAAGACATAGGCATAGAGTCACTATTACGATACTCCTGGCCAGCATCCATCCCCAGAGTTTCTAAGTCTTGTGGACCAACAGCTAATTTAATGGTTGAGCCATTCAATTTCGACATAGTTTGTGATACAGTGATAGTTAGACGTACCTGAGTTGGCATCGTGGAGGGATATCTCTCCAAAGGACAGTTGGGATGCCACACACAAAGCAAGGTCAACCAAAATGCCTGTCTTCCAGATACTGGCAGTTCTGTCAGGGAGATAACTGTGATAGCAAATGGACCTTTAAGGTCCGGGCTTTCACTAGATTGTAAATACCCCAAACCTGGAGGCAATGCATGTTGTCCACTTTGATACTGTACTGAAATATTTGAGTTAAGCTATATTTAGATTTGTTGGTTTATTAAGATCATTGTTTGAGAGGATTGTTGTTCAAAAATGATGGCATGGCCAATGGCTGTTTTTCCTTGTGGCGAACTGCCAATGTTGGGAAGAGTAAATGGATCACAGAACAAGAGGCTAGAGAGATACTCAGAGGTTGGATTTTCACTCATAATCCCTTTTATTTGTGATATCTCAGGGGTCTCAGGAGTATTACTGTCATCTTTCTGTGGGGAAGTTTCCCAATGACCTGAGGTTCCTCCATCAGTTCCCACCTACTAAAGGTGTCTTCCCCTTCTACATCACCACATCAGGCATCAAACTTCAGACATGCATCCCTTTGAAGGGAATGTCCTCAAGTTGACATCATACAGTCTTACAAGGCAAGAAATAGTGTCTAAGCTCATGGAGTCTTTATCTCTAGAGTCACTCCGCTGTTTCCTCCTCAGAGATGTCAGCTGAGAGCTTGAAAGCTCTGTAGACCAGTCTGCAATACTCACCGGTATCTATCTCTCATATGATGTTTGGGAATGTGAAGCACCTAGACAAAGTATACACAGACGTGCATAAATAGAAATTTCCAGATACTGCAGTCTAATGAAATATTGGTGGAAGACTGGAATGGAGCAAAGGTCTTAAAATCCAACCGTCCTGTGCAGGGTGGTTACTGCTCAAAGCTTTATATGCAGGGCAGCCACCATCCAAGGATTTAGATAAGAGGGCCATCCATTTTAGTTTCCAGGAGAACCTAGTTGGTGTGTGCTATTCTGGCATCATTTGCCATAGAGCCCTTTTGTGGTCACGGAGTCTTGGCTTGGACAATGGAGTGTAGATTCAGTTTTGTCCTGTGCTATGATATATAGAAGGGGTGTTTGTGATTTAGTCAGTGAATTGGCCTTTCACTCCAATAAAACAATGAGAAAATGTCATGAGTGTTGAGTTGAAAACAAATCAGAAGGAAAAGTCAGTATTCTGAAAAAGTAGTTTCCATGGGTTATTGGCAAGGCAAGACTTAAACAAAAAGCCTCCTTGGTCTTTAACGCAAGAATATTTGTTTTAATTTTCCTACAACTTCTTGTTGAAACGCAGTCACCTTTCAAATAAATGCGAAAATTTCTTTACTAAGTGTAACAAGAAGTTTAATGATCCTATGGTTATTTGACAATTTGTATGAGGTAACCAGGCATGTCAGGCGTCATGACTTGTAGAATGTTAAGACAGCTCTGTTCTGGGACAAGTTGGTCATGGACTGTACCAACGGTCAGAGACTAATAATGAAACACATTGACTCTTCCATCGTTTATATTTAGCTGTAAAAGTAGTGCTTCTAATGTTAAGTCAAATAGTACAAGAAGTTTATCTTAAACCTTTATTTAATCCCCTTTGGATCTTCAGTCAACTTCTCAAAGACATGAACTTACTTCTTATCTATGAAGTTATTAAACTGGTTGTCATAGTCTACTTTCAGAAAGTGGGGTACCCGAGCCTAGGCAATGTATAATGAACAAATTTATTGGTTCACACTTCTGGAGACCAGAGGACAGTCCAAGGTCAAGGTGCTGATGTCTTGTGACTGGTCCAGAGAGGAGCTTATCATTTTGTTGTCACCTGATAGAAATCGGGAGAGTGTGACAATAGGAGAATGAAACCACCCCGGGAGCCTGTGCATCAAGGTGTGTTTCTGAGGGGTCACTCCTAAATACCTCCTGGTAGTTGGCTGTAGGCTCTAGTTCCTAGCACAGTGGCATAAAGAATTATGATTGCAGTACATTAGTTCTGATGAATATTTCAAATAGCAACAGACACTATACTATTGTATACAACAGTATAATATACCAACTGAATATTCATCCTACTCATAATGATATCAATAACTTTTTAAAAATTTAGGCATTTACATGTATGTGGGTGAACTTTTAAGTATAATATGAGGTAGGTAGGAGTGTACTTTTATGTTCAGGATACACTTTTAATTACTACTTTTAAGCACCTACTTTTTTTTCTTTTGAGAAAGGACACCATGACCCAGGCTAGCCACAGACATCTGATCACTCTTCTACTGCCTCTCAAGTTCTGGGGTGAGAGGTATGGCCTATTACATCTGGTTCTATGAACTGCCTATCTTTATTACCATAAATATATGCTTAGATTTAGGATGTATTTTATAAGTACTTATTTCTGCGGTTTCTCAGATTGTTCTAAGTAGCCCATATTTGGGTTATGTCATGATGCAAAGCCTTCCCTATTGTCTTATCAAATCCTTTGCTGTTTTTTATGCTATTATTTCTCTTTCCAATGAGTTAAAACTTAGACCCTGATATTTTTGTTTTAAAGTTTTTATTCAGAACTGGAGATCTGTCTCAGTGGCTAAGAATTCTTTTTTTTTTTTTTTTTTTTTTCCGAGACAGGGTTTCTCTGTGTGGTTCTGGCTGTCCTGGAACTCACTCTGTACCCACCTTGCAGTTCACCGCTGTCTATAACTTTAGTTCCAGAGTATACTACACAGTCTTACAGCCTCTGGGGGGCATCATGCATGTGCATGGTGCACATACATACCTCTGGTAAGCACTCAGATATATAAAGTAAGACTAAGTGTATCTAAAATTCTTGTTGGGCACAGGTAGTTGCCAGAAGAGTGAGCAAGTCTTTATAATACCATAGTGATGAGTACCATTTTATACTTGTGAAGACCAAAGCTATGTAATAGAACCCGACTAAGTAAACAAATCAAACTGTTGTGTAGCACAGATTCAACTCTGGTAGAATCTGTAGAGTTTAACTGACAGTCTTATAGCAATATTAACCCCTCAGTTGATGACCTACTCCAATACAAGGTGCTAACACTCAGAGGGGACTGTGGGAGAGTGAGGACAGATGCAAGGACACTCTACAGGTCCAGTTTCCGGTAAAGCTAAAACTTCTCTGAAAAATGAAGCATTGTATTTTTGAGAAAATCCTTTGGGACTTTTGTTGGTGGCTACAGTGATTTATTGTAGCAAATCCTATTCGTTTCTATAGTCTTGAAAGAACCACAGGAGGAGTCATGTTCATATTTTCCATTCTGAATCTGACATTAACCATCCCCCATTATGCTATTTTAGTATACTGTAAGTCCAGTAACGAGGATGAGGCAAAGGAGTGTGGTGTGTCTCTTCCAAGATTTTAGCAGGGTTGTCCCTAAGGCTTCATGGTCAACTATGGTATTAGCTGCAGTTTTTTCCTGCTTCTTGTCCATTCTCAATCAAGTGAAAAGATTTTATTTCTATGCCTTGCTGTGTTTTCCTTTTGAAAAAATAGCAAGCATTATATCTCTTTAAAAATGTCTTGAAGAATCTGTTCAGATTATCATGAGCTGTTTTTCACAGAGTAATTGCTCTAATGGATTCTACTAACATACTTCCTAAAGATGAATCAAAGTTGCATTTTTATATGCATGATGATTAGTCAAGTTGTATTACTAAGAAAGTGTTCCATTTTATTCTGCATTTTTTTGCATTTTAAAATCTCTCTTTGTAAATAGAAATGGGTAATAGCGCTTGTAGGCAGGGTCCATTTATATGGCTATGTAGCCTTTTATACGAGATAGTGCCTAAGTAAACAAGAACCAGGGAGCTAGTATGTGCAACAAGAAATATACAAACTTAAAAAATCAAATATGAAACTTATGAGTTCTCTCAAGCAACCAATAATTGTAATTTCATAGAAGTTCCATAAAATCAAAACCACAGGACTCCACAAAACCAATAATGTTAAGATAAATGGGATGAATCTAAGATCAGAAAATACTTAAACACACTTAAACAGACATACATACTAATATCAATTTCCTAAATTTGGATTTTTAAAATAAAACTAAGAAAATAAAGAGGACAAAATAGAATATAATCAAGTACATCAAAATAAAATATGTATACATGGTTTATTAATGTGAACATGTTTGTATGTATGTATGTATATATGTATGCATTGTATGCATGCACACACACACTATATATATGTGAGCATATATATATATATATATATATATATATATATATATATATATATATATGTATATATTTCATTTTATGGTGCTGGGCTTAAATCCAGGCTTTCTGCTTTGCCATTGCAGCCACACATCTAGCCACTACTGGGCTCAAGAAAGTATAAGGATAATAAACATTTATACTGCAAGGGGTCAATACTGAAATAATATTTTAGAAAGTTCATCTAGAATCAGTCAGTGAATAAAATAAAAAATGACATAAATATGGAAAATTAATGATTTTAACAGAACATTATAAAAGCCCCAAACAAATGTAGGACATTTTAGTAGAATTTCGTTACTGTTACATATTATTTGGTGGAAAGCTAATCTCTCTAAAGTAACTTCCTTTTATTATTATTTTGTTTTCAATTGTTTCATACAATATATTCTGATCACACCTTTCTCCCTCTTCCCAGATCCTCCCTAGCTACCTGAGCCAAATACTCGGTGTCTTTGAGAGCTGGCATGGAACTTACTCTGTAGATCAGACTGACCTAGAACTCACAAAGATTCACCTGCCTCTGTGTCCATAGCCTGGGAATAGACGAGTGTGTCAACATGCCTTGCTGGGCAGTGATTTAATGGCTTGCCTCACAGAACCTTCTAAGGGAACTCTCCTGGAAACTGCAGTTTATTCAAGTGTATTATGTGCTAATGAGTTTGAAGATGCTGTTTGGAGGTCTCAAGTTCTTAAAAACTATTGGATCATATGAAAAGTTTCCTTATATGCAACTAATTATAATACTTGATTGAAAAGATTAAATTTACAATGACCAAAAGTGCAAACTGAATTATTTTGAAGTCTCCCTTTGAAATAATTAACATGTGTCTTTTGAAAATCAAAGTTAGAGTCTTCATTAGTGCTAATTTAACTTCCCAGCAGTAATATTAACGTATAATTATAATCCAAACTGTTTTAATCATTAATTTTGTTTTGAACTGCAATATTACATTAAAAAGGGAAATTTTTAATGATTTCTATATTAGGACTGACAAAATGCCAAGAGTATACTGATTTCTATAATAATAAGCAAAATTAAAACCAATTTGGTCCAAATCACTCTGTGTAAAGTCTGTGTATGTTTTACAGGTCGGTTAATTTCTCCTAAAGTTGTAAGTTTAAGGCCGGCATGAACTCCGTGGTGAGTATGTAGCTTGGCTTCATGTTACTTCCTTGTCTCAAAAGAATAACTTCTGCCATTAAACAACAACAACAACAACAAAGAAGATTTTCTTGACTGAAACATAGTAATATTGGGAAGTAGTAGCTTGTCTCATTGTATCCACTAAAGGATACAATGTAACCTTGTAACCACTTGCTTTGTGAGACCAACCCTGACTCTCCAATTTGTAGAGCTCCTGTGCCTGGAGATTTCATGGTGGACTCATGCCCTTTTTAAGTTCTGGAGACAACACAAAAGGCTGGTGGAAGGTTATCCGACCTCTGTTCCTTTCTGGGCTTCCACAGTGGTGCTGACCACAGTGGAATGTTTTTCCTATAATGGGCAGAACCTACTTGGTCACCCTGAAACGCACCTCCTGTTGAACACTTCCTCCTCAGATGTTCAGCTCTGCAGCCTACCGGGCCCTTCTCTGGATTGCTTCCTGAAGTTCCTCTTTCTTCACTTAGGTTTCTCTTGTCTGACTACAAGTACCTAGTTTCAGTCTTACATACAGTCATCAGTTTCTTCTTTTAACTTCTTAGTCATGACTGTTGCACTCCTGCCTCAGATTGACATTGCTCATTCTCATTCTTTCAATGATGTTATCACTGTTAGCAGGATGCTCTAAATCCTTCAATATATGCTACCTTGCTTTCACAATCATGTGTGTATGAAAACACACACACACACACACACACACACACACACACGCACACGCACACGCGCACGCGCACGCGCACGCGCTCACGCGCACGTGCGTTCCCTCCCCCCCACTCAAAATGTGATCTACATAGGGTAGACTACTTAATCCTATGGTTTAGAGATGCCCCAAACTTCTCTTGGGACATTGTAATTCTCTAAACACACTCACACCCCTTTCTTCTTTGGTCCTGTGGCTTCACCGTCTGCTTCTGTATACTTTTTGTCTTAACCCACCATGAAGGTCAGCACCTCCCTTCAAAGAGTGAAGTCACACAAAGTATTGATGAACATCCATCAGGATTTACTTGTGAATCCGTGTCATGATAGAAGAAGAGTTTACAATGGAAGCTTGTATCAAAAGCAAATTCCTTCCCACAGGTCCTGTCCTTGAACATTTATTTCTCTCTGTGTCTCTGTCTGTGAGTCTGTGTCTCTGTCTATCTCTGTCTGCTCCCTTCCCCCTTCCCTCCCCTTCCTTTCTCCCTTTCCTTCTCCCTCTCCTCCCCCTCCCCTCTCCCTTCCCTCCTCCTCTCCCTCTCTCTCTGCCTTGTTCATGCTAAGCAAATACTTTACCTCACAATATATCCCAGCCGCAGCATATAATTTTCAAGCTATCTTGTTCAGTTCACTTAAACTCCTACTTACTGTTTGATTGAACTTGTTTCTGCCCTTCTAAAATATCCAATGCATGTATCATCATTATTCATTGACTCTCCCGGGCCTGCTTCTTCCCCACACACTCTCAGTCCAGCTATGCTTTGCACAAATGCTATAGGAGGACTAGCATGTGCAGTAGTGTCAGAGCCTCGGGCTTCCCTCTTAGCTGGATTTCAGACCGGCCAGTGAGAGGTTTTGAAAGAGGTCATGGAGTAGAAGGAAGTTACAGTTTCAACACTCATCCCCTCTGCCTGCCTGCGTTGTGTCTCATCATGAATCCTGCTATTCCTGACCATCTATAGACATCCCAGCAATCCTGGAACCCGGAGCACCGGATGTGGCCTTCTTTCTCTCTCCTTCTGAGTATAGCCCCATTTTCCCTGCAGACCCGTGGGTTGGCTACACTAAATCTACTCTACCAAAGTTATGTGCAATGGTTTCTGTGTTCCTGGCCAGACTCAGAGGAGAATACAGTCTCTTTCTTTCTGCCAGCCTGTGTGTATATTGACTTTTTTTTGTTAATACTTACCTGTCATATCTGCATTTTTATTTTCAAACATTATTCATCACCTTGTTTTAAGTGGTCTATCTTAAAAGAGTGTACAAATGGGCTTTGTTTTTGTTCAGCCAAAGGGGACTTTTTTCCCCTTGAAAGGCAAATGTGACCCCTTTACCTTTACTGAGACTACATTCTGTTATCTGTTCTATGGTGTTCCAGTTCTATGCACCTCTTGTTCCTTTCTCGTATCTGTGGCCTCCTATTTTTTCCTTCTGGGTTTGATCTGTTGATGACATTTTGTCTGTTGTCTTCTACTTACAATATTTGGCATTTCTAATTTTATTTCTGGTCCTTGTATTCAGCTTTAAGATGTTTTAATTCCAAGTAAAGTTCTTATGGAAGTCTCTCAGAGCAAGCATGTGGTGTGAGGTGATCACAGGCAGATGATCAGAAGTGCAGATGGCTGTCATTCTTCTGCACCCCTTCCCCTGAGAGGGACCCTTAAACCTCAGTAAGCAGTTTCCCTTCCCTCTCTTCTCTCATTTCCTTCTTGAGTACACAGACCAGCTATGTAACCCTGGCTGGCCTTGAATTTGCAGCAATCCTCCTGCCTCATCCCATTGTGGGGACAAGAGGTGACCACCATGCCTGCTTGGTAAGCATCTTCCCCCTGTTCTTTTCTGTCATATTAGTAAATGAATTCTTTAAAGGAAAAAAATCTAACTTTTTATCCTCTAAGGGTCAGGTTTGGGCAATATCTGTAATTTCAAAACATTCTTAATTTTGACTCTGAAGTTTCTAGAATACATTTTTAAGATCCTGTTATTTTTTTTTCTTCTTTCTAAACGTATCTACACTGAACTTTTTCTGCTGGCCTTCTAACGTAAATGTTTAGTATTGTGCAACAAATTCAGGTTGTACAGGTTTGACTTTCTAATAAACGTGCTCTATTGCTTTAAAATTCATTGTTGATTTTTTTTCAATTTATCTTTGAATTCAGAGATGATAGACGGCATTTGGTAATACACATACGTGGTCATCCGCTTCATTGATTAGTGTTCAGGTACTCCTGATTCTTAAAATCCAGACCCTTCTCAGCTAGAACTTCCTAAATGCATGTCAGTCTTTTGTTTTGCCTTGTAAATCATATATGTTCAGTACCATAAATGACACTCAGATTTCGGGCAATATTTTCTTCTCTCCCCCTCCACACATTTTTTGTATATATGTGCAGAACAATAGGTTTTGTTTATTTGAGGTTATTTCTCACCAACAGTGTTTTATATTTTAATTTTTTCATCTAGCATGTGCCTGTATCTGGGTGGGCAAACATGGGGTATATGCCTTGTGTGTGTGTGGAGGTCCTGGGGACTAAGCTCAGGTCATCAGGTTTTGCCACAGGATCTATACCTATTGAGTCACCTTGATAAATCCTGTTCTCTTTTTCATAACGTGATCTATATGTTATACAACCAGATACACAACGAGGTCTAGAGCAGTGGTTCTCAATCTGTGGGTCTCAAACCCCTTGGGGGCCGAATGACCCATTCAAAGGGGTCACATATCAGATAGCCTGCATATCAGATACTCACAAGATGATTCTTAACAATAGGACAATTATAGTTATGAAGTGGCAACAGGAATAATTCTATGGTTGGGGATCATTATAACATGAGGATCTGTGTTAAAGGACTGCATCATTAGGAGGGTTGAGAACAGTTGTTTTCAACTTGGTTGGTCTAGGACACTCAGCACTAGAGGCAGAGGAAGAGCTACTAGGCAGTGGCAGTCCCTCTCAGATTTTCAGCAGAAATGGTGTCTTTGCAGGCTTAGCAGGATCTGAAGTGAAAGAATACAGGGCTTGGTCTCGTACGCCTCAGTAGTTCATGTTCCCTGAGTGGCCTGAAGCTGTCAGGGACTGTCCTGCTGCTCTGCAGGTGCTGACACTGGTGTGAAGCACAACATGACCCTGCCCTTGTCCTGCTCCCTGAATCAGCTGGCTGAGTCTGTACTCAGTGACTTAGCATTTCCTGAGAAAATGGTTACTCATGCCTCCAGTTGCAGTCTTGCTTGCCTGGGTCTGCTCAGCCTGCGCTCAGTGGTAGTCTAGCTTTGCCCATTCTCTATCCTATAGATGGTTTATGATGCTTCTTATCTTCTGGTGATTAATTTGACTTTGATTTTTTTAAATAGATTTTTTCATACAGTATACTCTGGTTATGGTCTTCCCCCTCCAACTCCTCTCAGATCCTCCCTGCTTCCCTATTCACCCAAATCAACTTCCCTTCTTGTTCTCATTAGAATACAGATAGGCATATACAACAACAACAATAACAGCAATACTAATACATAAAAGGCAAACAAATCAGAATAGGACAGACCAATAAGACATTAAAAAAATATCCAAGTGGAAACTACAAGAAACACTTAGGATGACACACACACACATTCGTGCACACAAACCCCACAAAAAATTGGCAGCTATAATATATAAACAAAAGTTACATAAAGTAAAAAATTAATTATAAGACAAAGCATAAAGCATACCCCAAAACCAAAGTATTATGAGACAAAACAATACCTCCAAGAATGCCATTGAGTTCATTTTGTGTTGGCTATCTACTGCTGGGCATGGGGTCTGGTCTTATGAGCAGTTTGTATACACAGTGAGACTCAGTTGGAGAAAACTTTTCCCTTGATAGTGGTTATCAACTGGAGATAGCTGCCGGGTTAGGGATGGAGGCTTGCGTCTATTTCTCGTTCTCAGTGCTGAGTCTCCATCAGGCTTAGGCTTGTACAGGCCTTGTACATGCTGCCATGGACTTTTTGAGTTCATATATGCATTAGTCCTGTTCTGTGTAGAAGGACACGGGCCTTCTTGATTCCTTAGTGTCTTCTGTCTGTACTGGTCCTTACAATCTTTCTGCCTCCTCTTCTGCAGAGATCCCTGAGCCCCGGGGGTGGGGAGCAGGATTTGATAGAGAGACTCCATTAGAACATTTCAATGTCTCTCACTCTCTATACATAGTTATTTGTGGGCCTCTGTATTTTTTTCCCCATCCACTGCAGAAGAAAACTTTTCTGATGATGGCTGAGCAAGGCAGTGCTCTATGAGTACAGTAGAATGTTCTTAGAAGGCATTGTATTAATTTATTCCTTTAGCAGAGCAATAGGATTTGGTTTTCTCTAGGTCCCTGGTCTATCTAGTCTCATGTTCTTGGCTGCCCAGTCAGTGTCAGGAATGGATTTCATCTTATGTAGTGGGCCTTAAATCCAGCCAGATACTGGTTGGTTACTCTCACAGCTTTGGGACACTATTGTATTAACTCCTATTTCTGTCAGTTGGAGTGTTTATAGCTAGGTTGGTGCTTAGCTTTTTCCTTTAGTAGTATGTAGAGTACTTTATAGAATGATGAATACTATTCAGTGTGTGTGTGGAGGGGGTGGGATGGGGGCTGAAGGTTCTAGGTAGACACCAGATCAGTTTTTCCATGTCCAATGAGTTGTCTAGATGTTCCCTTCAGCAATAGGTCCTTACTGTCAGTTTGTAGAGAACAGTCCATCACCTTGGCGATAGCCTGTGTTTGCGATTCCTATGGCACCCCTTTGGCCAGCAGCCATAGTTCATTCTCAGTACTGCAGGTGATAGAGATATATAGTGGGGGGTTTGTCTCCTTTGTTATTTGGTGATCCACTTTAGATTTCTTTCATATATGTAAATGTTTTAAGGAACTTCTACTAAATTAGGTTCCCATATGACCCCTAAAATGGCCCTTAATTTTAGCTGCCCCTCTACACATTCCTTCCCTTAGTCCCCTTTCCCTCCTCTTCCCAGTTTGATTCTCACATTCCAGCTACATCCCCACCCCTCCAATATCTCTAGCTATCTATTCTATTCTCCTTCCTAGAGAGATGCATTCCCTCACACCACTTAGTCCTTTCCTCTATACCTAACTTCTGTGGTTACATGAATTGTAGCCTGCTTATCAAATACTTTATAGCTAATATCTACATATGAACTAATACATATCATATTCATTAAAGACAAAGCCCCAACTATATAGCTCTTGACCTCAAGTGAAGCCTCCAGTGCTGGGAATAAATCATAGCTGCTGGCTAAAGGGCCCCATAGAAATCCACAAACAACCAAGGGTATTGCCAAGGTGATTGACAACTTGGCTTCTCAACAAACTGATGTAAGGATCTATTGCTGAGGGAAACACCTAAGAAACTCAATGAACATGAAGAAATTGATCTGGTGCCTACATAAAACCTTTACCCTACTAAATAGTGTTAATAGGTCTATAAAGTCTAAGTTACCTCACTCAGGATGACTTTTTAGCTCTATTCAGTTACTTGTGAAATTCATGTTTTTCTCTTTTGTAACAGCTTAGTAATATTCCATTGTGCAACTGTACCACATTTTCTCTATTCATGTATTCATTGACAGGTATCTATGTTGTTTCCAAATTCTGGCTATTATGAATAGAGAAGTAATTAACATAGTCAGGCAAGTGTTTTCATAGTCGGATATACAATCCTTTGGGTATATGCCCAAAAGTGGTGTAGCTACATCTTGTGGTAGATCTATTCCCAGATTCCTGAGGAACTGCTAAATTTCTTTTCATAGTAGTTGCATAAATTTGTACTCTCATCGGCAATAGACGAGTATTCCCCTAACCCACATCTTTTCCTTTCCAGCATGAGTTGCCATTTGTTTTATGGAGTTTGGCCATTTGACAAGTCTAGGTTGAAATCCCAAAGTAGTTTTGATTTGCATTTCCCTGATGAATAATGACATTGAGTGTTTCTTTAAGTGTTTTTAATCCATTTGTATTTCCTTGTTGGAGAACTTTCGGTTTAGATGTGCACCCCACTACATAGTTAGGCTATTTGTTTTCTTGATGTTCAGGTCTTTGAGTTCTTTCTATACATTTTAGACATTAGCCCTTTATTGTATATAAAGTTGGTAAAAAAAAAATCTTAGCACATTCTGTAGCCTGCCACTTTGTCTAAATGATGATGTCCTTTGTCATAAGACTGGGAGAGGAAAGCTTAAAGAAAAAAAATAGTAAAATGAAACATTTATTTTTAAAATGTTAAGGATTGTGTTAAATATAAGTGAGCTAAGCCTAGCATGCCTTTAATCCTACCATGAGGAGTCAGAAGCAGGAGGAGGATCTCTGAGTTTGTGGTCAGCCTGGTCTATAAAGTGAGTTCTGCAACAACCAGGGTTATACAAAGAAGCTCTGTCTTGAAAACAAAAACAAGCAACAGTAATGTCCATCTATCCCTATCTCTTTCTCTGTCTCTATATACATCTATAGCTCTGCTGTCTACCACTATCTCCATCTACTTCTATTCCATCTGTCTCTACCTCTATCTACATACACCTGTCTCTGCTTTTGCTCCTGGCCATACCCATACCTATATCTATATTGTCTATGATCCAAAATCTCAAATGGAAAGACTTTTAATTTGATTAAAGGAATGAGATGCAATAATATATTCTGCAATGAGAATACTTTAAATGTAAGACATAGACATCTCAAAAGCACGTAGACAGAAGTAAAAGTGTCACATGGACAGGCAGAATAGGAAGTCTATGGTGCCTTTATTGACTCCCGATAAAGACACAGCACAGTGATTTCTATAGACAATGAGGGAGAAATTCGAGAAGACAAAGGAATCAGGTTACCAGGAGAACATAAACACCCCAAATGTACTCGATAATCAAACTCAATTATAAATAAGAAAACACAGAGGTTGACAGGGCTAGAAGGAGAAGCCTATCTCATATTTGGAGATTCTTAACTCCTTTCTTTTAATAAAGGTGTTGGTTCTATAAATGATTCTCTAAAAATACCTTCTAAATAGCTCTTCAATCTCACTGCTTTTCTTCTATTGTGTATATGAAACTTTCAGCAAGTGCAGAAAACAATGACACAACCCATTTGTACTCAGCAAGTCGATCCAATAACTACTGGCGATGTTTGATTCTTTTCTTTGAGCTATGATTTTATTTTTAAAATAAACAGAATATTATGTATACAATTAATGTCCCTTTGTTAGCCTCCCCAGGACAAACCTTTTCTGGTAAGGTACGGATAGTGCTATCGTAAATATTTTGTGCAGATAGTAAGTCTTGGCAGAGGCATGGATATGTAGATGGAACATGTTAGAGAATCTAGAAACCAACCCATACAAATACAGTCAATTACTTTTTGGCAAAAATAAATGATTTTGTGTAGTAAGTATAGAGCTTGAACCAAAACTTACTGGAACAATTGGACATCCACTGGTGGCCAAAAAATCTTGGCTTAAATATTTTAAAAATTACATTTATTTATTTTTATTGTGTGTAAGAATGTACACATACCACCGTGTGCTTGTGGAGACCAGAGAACAGCTTTCAGAAATTGTTTCCCTCCTATGAAGCAAGTCCTAGGGATGGAACTGAGGTCATCAGACTTGGCAGCAAGCACTGTGACCTGATGATCTATTTTACTGCCCATTACATTTATGCTTTCTTTTTAGCATTAATTAATTAATTTGTTAACTTCACATCCCAAACAGAGCTTCCCCTCTCTCCTCTCCTCCAAATCAGTTCCTCTTCCCTCTCCTCCCCTTCTGCCCTCTCATTTTCACCGTAGAGAGGGGGAGATCTCCCATGAATATCAACCCACCTCGGCATACCAAGTTGTAGTAGGACTGGATGTGTCTTCTATTGAGGCTAGACAAGTTTGTCTAGTTAGAGGAAATAGATCCCAAAGGTAGATGACAGAGTCAGAAACAGCCCTTGCTCTGCTGTTAGAGGCTCTACATGAGAGTCAAGCTGTACATCTGTTACATATGTGTAGGGCGCCTAGGTCCATCCAGTGTGTGCTCTCTTCTTGCAGGGTATTTCATCACACCATGAACATTGAGATTGTGTCATTTACTGAAAATACATGTTTCTAATCGTGGTGTGGCTCAGCCTTCAGCCCCTTTAATCTCTCTGGCTGGAATCGACACCCCTCTAGTACACACTGTTAAGTCCAAACAATGAAGGTAAAATTAGTTTGTAGAAGGAAGCACCCATGTTTGAAAGTGATGCCTAATTGAGTGGCAAAGTGACAAATCAGAGAAAGATTTGACAGAATAGGATTTTCCCAACTCTAATGAGAAGAGAAAGAAGCTACTTAAGGGAGCACTGCAGGCAGAGAAGGGAGGAAGGAGAAAGAGGCAGTTTTACCAGGACAGTGGTGCAGAGACAGAACAAACTAGACATGGATGAAGACTGAACAAGCCAGAGAATCAGGAGCCAGCAGATCAGAACAGATTGCTAGAGTCAGTTTGAGGCCAAGCAGAACATTTCAGGAGAAACTGAGAGAAGCCAGATTGAATCAGCCTGGAGAGGACTTTGAGTTGGAACAGCTTAGTTGAACAAGCCAGACAGCTCAGAAAGAACAAGAAAGGGTGAGCTTATTCAGCAGTAAGTTTCAGAGGCTAAAACTATTCTGGCCTAGATAAGATTTCACAGAGGCTAGACATTTCCAGGACTCGGCCTAGGTTAGCAGAAGGAGGCAGTTAACTTCTAAGATGAAAATTAACTCTGAAGAATAAATGATTCTTTTACATTCTCTGGTTGGTGGTTCAGTCTCTGTGAACATCTATGGGCCCATGCTATTTGATTCTGTAGGTTTTCTTGTGGTGTCCTTGGACCTCTCTGGTTCCTTCAATCCTTCCTCCTCTTGTTCCACAGGATTTTCTGAGATCCACCTAATCTGGCTGTGGGTTTCTACATCTGTTTTCATCATCTACTGGATGAATCCACTCAGATGACTGTTATGCTAGTCTCCTGTCTGCAAGTATAGCAGGATGTTATTAATAGTGTCAGGGGTGGAATCTTTCTCATGGGACTCAAGTTGGACCAATCTTTGGTTGGCTATTCCCTCACTTTCTGCTCCCTTTTTATTCTTGAACCTCTTATAGGCAGGAAAAATCATGGATCAAAGGATTTGTGGCTGGATTGTGCCTCTGTAAGGCAAAGGACACCATCGAAAAAACACAATGGTAGCTTATATAATGGGAAAAGAAAGAGCTTCACCAACTGTACATCTGACAGTTGGTTAATATGTAACCTATATGAAGAAGCCAAGAAATTAGACAACAACAAACCCAACAACCCAATTAAAAGATGGGGTACAGAGCTAAACAAAATTCTCAAAGGAGGAATCTTTAAAGGCCAAGCCGAACTTAAAGAAATGTCCAATAGCCTTAGTCACCAGAGAAGTGCAAATCAAAATGACTCTGACATTCTACCTTATACTTGTGAGAATGGCTAAGATAAAAACCTTAAGGAACAGTTCATGCTGGAAAGGACATGGGGCAAGGCATACACTATCCCATTGCTTGTGGGAGTGCAAACTTGTACAAGCACTTTAAAAATCAATTTTGTGGTTTCTCAGAAAACTGTGAATAGTTCTACCCCAAGATCCATCTGTACTACTACTGGGCATATACATAAAAGATGCTTCACTATCCCACCAGGACACTTGCTCATCTATGTTCATAGCAGCATTCTTTATAATAGCTGCTATTACTGGAAACTGAAAAAAAAAAAACCCCAGATGTCCCTCAACAGAAACTAGAAAAAAACAGTAACCTAGACCCAAAGACATGAATGGTGTGTTTCCACTTATAAGTAGGTATTAGCCATAAAGTACAGGATAGCCATGCTACAATCCACAGACTCCAAGAAGCTAAGTAATAAGGGGAGCCCAAGGGAGAATGCTTGAATATCAGTCAGAAGGGGAAATAAAATAGATATCAGAATTGGATGGGGGGGGGGGTGATATCCAAGGGAAGCTTCACCTTCTCAGAGAAGAGAAGGGAAGAATGGGGGTGGAGCTGCTAGATGAGGGACTGGGAGGAGAGGGGGGTTGATATTGGGATGTTAAGTGAATAAATAAATATGAATAAGTTTAAAACAAAGAAGTGGATGATGAGAGGGAACTGGGTGGGAGAGGGGGCAGGAAGGAGAACAGGGGTGAAAGTGAGGTATTGGGAGGAGAGAGAGAGAGAGAGAGAGAGAGAGAGAGAGAGAGAGAGAGAGAGAGAGAGAGAGAGAGAGAGAGAAGAACTGTAGTTAGTGGTGGTGGGGATCATCTCTGGCATAAGCTAGAAATCTGAGACAACGGAAACTCCCAGGGATATATGAAGGTGACCCTAGCTAAGACTCCTAGCAATACAGGATATGGAACATGAGACAGTCACCTCCTGTAACCAGGCAAGACTTCCAGTGGAGGGAAGAGATATCATTCCATCATATACACTCATGTGACATGTAGACCTATGGAAAAAAATAGCATAGAAAATTAAAAATCCAAGACTAGGTAAAGAAATGTAAGATTTGACATTGAAATTATGATCTATAAAAGAGAATAAAATGGATCAATACAACCTCACCCAATGAAAAAATAATGCTGTGTAAACAGTTTTAGCAGGATGGAAAGATGGAATAGCTTGAGATAAAGGCATGTGGCTCATGTCATCCGTGAAAGGACCAATTTCTGCTCCCTCTTTATTCCTGCACATCTTGAAGGCATGAAACATTATGGATTGAAGGCTTTGTGGCTGAGTCAGTGTCCCCATCCCTCCACTGAAAGTCTTGCTTGGTTATGGGAGGTGGCCATTTCAGGTCCATATCCCATACTGCTATGAGTCTTAGCTAGGCTCACTCTCATAGATTCCTGGGAGTTTCCATTATCTAGGTTTCTAGTTTGTCTAAGAGATCCCCCCACACCAATTATAGCTCGCTCTCCCTCTGTCTTTCCCATACTTGATTTCTTCTGTTATCCTTCACATACTCCTCGCCCATAGAGTTCCTTCTTTCCATCCACCCCTCAATGTCTATTCTATTACCCCTTCTCAGTGACATTCAAGCATATCCTCTTGAACCTTCCTTGTTACTTAGCTTCTTTGGATCTGTGGATTGTAGCATGGCTAGCTTGTACTTTATGGGTAATATCCACTTATCAGTGAGTACAGATCATGCTGGTCTTTCTGGGTCTGAGTTACCTCACTCAGGATGATCTTTTCTAGTCATTATTTTTTAACAGCTAAGTAATATGCCACTGTGTAAATAAAGCACATTTTCTTTATTCATTCTTAGGTTGAGGGACGTCTAGGTTAAAGAATAGCTAACAAGTGACTGGTCCACCGTGAGACCTCTGCTAAGAGAGAGAGTGGGGTGGAGAGAGACCACTTCTGACAGTATTAATAGTATTCTGCTATACTTTCAGCTAGGAGGTTATCATCACTGTCCTCTGAGAGCCTTCACCCAGCAGCTGATGGAAACAGATGGAGAGACCCACAGCCACACATTAGGTAGAGTTTGGGGAGTCTTATGGAAGAGGGGAAGGAAGGATTGAAGGAGCTAGAGAGGTCAAGAGTACCACAAGAAAACTTACAGAGTCATCTAATCTTGGCCCATAAAGGCTCACAGAGACTGACTCAAAACCAGAGAGCGTGCACGGGACAGGCTGAGGCCCCTTACACATATGTAACAGATATGCAGCTTGATCTTCATATGAGACTCCTGAAAGCACTTAAAAATTGTATACATCTTCCAAGTCCACATGCATAGGTTTAACTATCTATTTGACTTAGTATATATGAAATGATCTCTATATATCTTATTTCTTCATTGATGTTTTAAAACACCATGTTATTCATGTAGACGTGCCCACCAATGATCTAATCACATTTTAATTGCTATAGTATAACATATACGTCTGAGTCATTGTTTGATTACTGATTTCCGTTGCTTATAAGCATTTGTTTCCAAACAACTCAAGAGACTGAGGACCAGGAATCCTGGGAATACCCATTCAGAGAAGGCAAGCCATAACAAGAAGCCCAAGGACCATTGGAATTCAAAGCAGATTGCCCTCTTGCAAAATCTTCTCTGTGTGCTTCAGTGAAAAAGCTTAGCCTTGTGCTGTGTGGCAGGAGAAATACTCAACAGACCTGGGTTTTTTTTTTCTCCCAGAGAAGGAGAAAAGAGTAGGTATGGATTTGTGAAGTATTAATAACCAGCTCATTTGCTAAACACGTTAGCCCTATATTGTTGTAGTGTATACTATCACTGTAGATGACAATATTTACTATATGTCACTGCTTCTGAAATTTTGTCCCTTTCTTGCTGGTCTTTACTGTTGTATTTATCATAGAAGATGGTCCATGTGAGTACTTTGCTCACTTTTCTTTGTTAAGCTCTTAGTGATACTCTGCACCCACTGTATTAATGCCTGCACCTTTTCAGTATATTTTTACACTTAACCATATTACCCTTTCTAAATTGTTTTCCTTGTCATCTATCTGCCTGCCATCTATCTATCTATCTATCTATCTATCTATCTATCTATCTATCTATCTATCTATCTTCTACATCTGTTGTAGAATAGAACAATCTAGCATAAATAGGTATTATATGTGGCTTTTGTTATGGTATATACAACTTGCTCATGCTTTTGTTTCATATCCTTTAGATATACTGTGATTTCATCTAATGGTACAGAATATCTTTGTTTGTACCTTAAAGACTGTTTGTATACTTGCTGCTGGCTTTGATAGCAGGTCTTTTGTAGTATAGCTTTGTAGTAGACTTGGATAAAACTGGTAGTGATTTTCTGTCCATTGGTCTGGAGCCTAGAAATTGTATTGAGTATTTCACTTTACGGATTCTGTTAGATGTTATGTAGAACGAAAATGCACAGACTTGTTTTGAAAAGCAAACAGTGAACATTAATCTATGAACACTCTGACACAGATACAGAGGGCAATAGACAGTGTTTAAACCAGTGGATATTCGAGGATTTGACCTCAAATGGGGCCTCATTTTGTAAATATTTGATGTAAATTACTTATTATCATGTTCTGGAAGCTAAACATTAATCATCTTCTTTCCTTTTCTTTACATATGTCATGGGCTAGGGTTTCTAGTGTAGGGTTGCACAGCAGTGCCAGTGGTGGTAATGGCTGTTCTCTCCTGAACTCATGAGCCATTACAGTTTGGTATTCAGAAGGATGCCCCCAGGAATTAATTTAATTGTTATGTTTTTGTTAATATCAGCAACCTGTGTACAATCTGATGACTGCATAAGTTTTGATGACTCTCTTTTCCTCCCCTGCCCCTAAAGATGAATTACAGATATATAAGATACATAACAAATATAAACACACAGATTCATACATATGTACGTGTATGTATAAAATCCAGTGCAATTATTTGGCAAATGCTTTTCACTTTGATAACCGATTAAATTTTTTAGTGACCGTCAACCTATTTGTAACTTGTTTTGAGACACTCAGTGATTAAAATTACTTTTTAAAAAATTTTACATCCCATGGCTGGGACAATAATTCAGTTAAGTGTTTGCTGGACAAGCATGGCGTGATCTAATCCAGGCTATGTAGAAGCAGAGATAGGTATATCACTAGAGCTTGCATGCCAACCAGTCTAGGCAATGTGTTAAGCATCAGGCTATTGAGAGACTCTATCCACAAACCTAGGTAAATAGAATCTGGAGAATAATAGTTAATGTTTTCCTCTGGCATCTATCTACACCATACACGTTCTTGTATTTCCATTCACATGAATACATACACACAACAGACACACACCAGACACACACCAGACACAAACACACACACACACACACACACACACACACACACACACACTAAAAATTATATCCCATTCCTTGTCAAACAAATTAGCAGAATGTTTCATCTCATATAATTATATGTGATTTTGTATGAGCACATTCCCTGTTATGCTGGTCATGGTACCTCTGCTTTTCTCTCTGTCAATTTTGCTAGAGATTGATATTTAACCATTATCTTCTCAAGGATCTAGATATTTGTGGTTTTGTTCCATAGTTTTTCTCTAAAATAAATTTCTTTCATTCTTATTCTTCCCCACATCCTTCTTTGAATTTATTTTCTTACTCTTATATGCCTGTTTTGGTTGAACATTTGGTTCATTGAATTTTAGTCTTTCAAAAGTTTTAGGAAGTACCACTTTAGCTTTAGCCTAGAAACTTTAATAATTGTTGTCAATAATTAATAATAATTATAATAATTATTATAATTGTTGTCATCTAGATCTAAGAGTTTCACAATCTCTCATAATGTAGGAGTGCATTTTTAAGTGCCTGACGTATGCAGCTGTTTTGAGATCTTTTATTGTAAACTTTTAATTTTATTGCACTGTGATTCGGTAATGGTTTTATTATATCCATCTTTGAATAGCGTTGACATTTTTCTAAGTAGGGCTGTGTTTGTTCCAAAGCACAAGGAAATTATGAGGTAGTACAGAGCCTGGCATCTTGGAATTTGGTAGTGGGTAGCTGGAGACACAAAGGTACGGTTTACCCAGGAAGCAGGTCTGCACACATTCTCCCATCATGCTTTGCTTTCTCTTTTGCTATCAAATTTTATGATTCATATTTCTGTGAGACACCATCTTGCATTTTAACATCCTGAATGCTTTGGCTTCAGGTGTGTTTTTACTTAAGGACAATTTACAAATCAGGAACTTGTAATAAACTCCTTTACAGTTGTAGCTGTGAGAAGCCTCCAGTTCCCTTAGGCTTGATTGATAAAGCGTGGTGTTAATCCTATTCCTGTGGTGATGCATATCGAGCTTTATGACAGAGGGAAACAGCTGGTGGAGTGGGTTCACGGAAAGGTGAAGGTAATATTGCCATAAAGAAACAAGAAAAGAATGATTTTCGAAAGGGATAATAGTTGTAACACCACCATTAACCTTTTGCTTCAGATTACTGAATGTGTGGTCATTTTTAGAGGTCTGACCAAAGGATTGCAGAAACTGCGTGTGACAGAAACACAAAGCCGAGCAGTATGAGCTATTACTGTTTCCTTCTCTATTCCTCTTTTCCTTAAGACATTAAGAAAACAAGACCATTGTTGTGCTCGGACTTACTGGCCAGTTAATGTAATTTCTAGGTGAATGGTTGACCTCTGTAGAGCGAAGATCATTAAAGAATACAGACGTGTCCATATAATAGATGCAGATACCTGGTTTTCAGACCAGATTCTAATCACCAAGGGGAGGCCTGGAGATGCAATCACATGGTGTGTTTCCTATGCTATGTTTGTAAATACTCTTGAGAGCTGCTGTGTTATTTGAGCAACAATTTGACTCAGTGGCAACTGGGGGTATGTCTTCTTTTTGACTTCTTCCTTTTTGCCACTTGTGGAGGGAGTATGCGAGCAGAAAAGCCTAACTTAGTTGTAGACCAATGTGACCAATGAATACACAATATTGTGACTCTTCACAGAGAAAGCTTAGAAATCCTATGAAAAATTTTGTCTCAAAGAATGATCAAGACGGGGATTTTAAATTGGCATTGATAAGACACTGGTGTTCTTCGATTACAATGTCCCTATGAACACCCTCAAATTTTCTGTACGGATTCATAAGTATGTTGGATTTATATTTTGAGAATTTATGGGCTTAGAACATTCTTAGGGGTTTTCCTACACACCAAGAAGTTCAGAATAATGAATCAAAACTACCCAGCGTGCCTTGCTACCTAGAAACTGCTCTACTTTTGGCTTTTTATGTAGCTAGAAGCTTGAGATCGAACCCTCTCCACACTGCACTCTTCTCAACAGCTGTTAACGTCCTCCTTGGTAACCTTCTCAGGAACTTGAATTTACAGGGAATCTACTTCCCAAAGCATACTTTGGGATGTCTGGCTCACAAAATGAGAGCCCACTTAGAGAACAGGGTGATACAGGGTCATGGGCTCTGAGCAGTTTGGTCCAAGATGGGAGAAGTCTATACAAGGTCCCTCATGTGTTATAGACCCTTTAATGTTTTGTGTGTGAAACAGGAGGCAAAAATAGTTGATCTATTAAAATAACTTTAACTAACTGCACATATCTTCATTTTCAATCACATGTGTTTCTACATATAACACACTAACTTTTCTCCCTTCTTTCTTTCTCTTTATCTCTACTTCCTTCTCTCCCCTTCTCTTTTCCCCTGTTGCATGATATTGATGTTAAGTCTCTCTCTCTCTCTCTCTCTCTCTCTCTCTCTCTCTCTCTCTCTCTTACTTACATGTTTTGGGCTTCAGTGAGAACAGGGAAAAGGCAAAGTGCTCTTCCCCGGACATAAGCTCACTCACACGTCTGAGGTGAACCATCATAAACACTTCTACAAATCCTCTAACATTTATGTGTCCCAGAGGAAGAATCTGTGCTTCTTTAAAAAAAAAATCAATGACTTTAAACACACTGAGTCCATTAATGCTGTCCACATGTGATTGGGCATAGGGTCATCCACTGAGGCATAAGGAACCTCTAAATAGCCATACGTCATCTTCCTGGCTACCTCCTTTGGGGTCCCCACTAGTCTCTAACAGCTCAAGCCACACTCACACAAACCACACACTCACATGCACACTGCATACCATCTCCTAACTCCACCTCCTCCTCTCTGCCTAATCCTGGCTATCTGCTGCCCCTTGCTTGGGTAAAGTTCTTCACTTTTTGTACTTAGATATTATGGCCCCACCTTGATGTCTATCTTTCATGTGAAGTGTCTGACGTTTTCCTTTCCCACCAACATCTAAAAGTGTAGAATGTGGTTCTTTTGTGCCACTGTAGGTCCATGTTACATCTGTCATTAACTTCCTAGTACTGCTAGCCATTTGTTTAGTTTTTATTTGTCTATGACCTTAAGCAACATTTTATCATATCTGCTGCCCAGTTCCTAATAGGCATTCTTCCAGTTAATGTATTGGTTTGAACTTTTGATTCTTGAGATTAATGTTTTACTTGGGCTTGCTGTATACCATGGGAAATGTATTAGTCTCTAGAAGACTCAATACAGTAAGGCAGAATTACCAGTAGATACTTTATAGTTGCTGTGTCCTCTTCACTGTTTTGTAGCCTGTTTGTTTTTTGAGACGGGATCCAGTACAGAGCAGCTTGGCTTCAGTCTCATGATCCCCCTGGTTCTGTCTCCTGGGTGTTGGCATTGCAGGTGTAAATCACCATGCCAGTTCTTCATTCTTGTTTTAACCCATGGAAACAAAATAAATTAAATACCAAAAAAAGGTCCAAAGAGCCATGTCATTCTTTATGTCTTATGTTTTGAGTGTACAGTATTGTTGTATAGAAAAATGAATGAACATATTACTCCTATCAAAGGAACTCCACTCAAATTTTGGGTCTGCTGTTTATCACTAGGTGATCTTAGTGGAAATTGATTGCTCTCCTTAAAATAGCTTGCTCATGTCTAAAGTAAGGTTACCAGGAAGACATTTTGTCTCCCGATAGAGCTGTACACAGCAGTGCTGAGTGTGCCACTGACCTGTAGAACCAATGCCTTCCTTGCAAGATGTCATAACTGGACAAGACTGAGACTGTCACAACAGGCATCCTTGTCGCCATTTGCTTTGTTTCTCCATCATTAATAGGCCAAAGAGCCCTTTGTCCCTAATGACATAATTTGTTTCAGCTTCTCTCTAAGCAGCCATTGCCAAATAGATAGTGTTGGCTCCAAAAATAAAACCTATCTGCCATGTCAATGATAGACTTAGATACTGATGAAAAAAAAACAGTAAAAGAAATTCTTTTAATGTTTAAAAACCCATAATCAAAAGCTCGTGGCTCCATCAGCAGCAGTGTTGTTACTCTGTCTTCTTCTAAAGGGTTTGGATTTTGTCCGGACTCATGCCTCCTCAGAATAAAGACAGAGATTTCCTCTCTCTCCTTTGTTACAGGTGTGGTAATGGAATATAAATGGAGTCAGGAGAAGTCCAGTATGTATGGCCATGTCTGGAACTACTCTGAGAAGGCAAGTTGTTAAAGTTCTTGGTCTTGACACAGATTTTGCTGCTGAGTACATATACCTGTTCTGAGGAGAGATATGTATCAAGAATAGGAATGTATGCTCTTGAAAACAATGAAGCATAGCCATTGCAACCTACTGAAAGTTCACAGTGCATCATCAATTGCTTGTGTATTGAAGCCCCTTCCCTAGGGACTCTGAATCTCAATGAGAAGCATGTCAAGGCAAACAATTGCTTTAGGTGTTGGCAACGGAAAGATTTACCCATTGTGAGCTCGAAAGAAGATACATTAAGTTGGTCTCCGTCTACACCTTTTGTATGTGACAGCAACTGAGGTAATGTGCTTGATAGAACAAGAAATCAGGAGAGCAGAGTTCTGAATTCCTGTTTTGATTTTATGTATGTTGCTTGAATTATTAGAAGTATAAAGAGACTGACTTTACTGGAAGGCATGTGTAAGGGCTGGGAGGATGGTCTAGGCAGTAAAGTGCTTGCTGGGGAAGCACAAGGAACTGAATTAGATCCTCAGAACCCATGCCAAAAGCCAGGCATGGCTGAACATGTTTGTATTCTCAGTGCTAGGAGGCAGAAAAGGAGGACACTTTTGGGCCTTTGTGGCCAGTGAGTCTTGCAGAATTAGTAAACACCAGGTTCAGTGAATGACCATGTCTCAAAAAGTAAGGCAGACAGAGACTGAAGAAAATACATAACATCACCCTCTACAAACATGCCCACACATGGTCATGCATATGCATGAAGATACAGTGTACACAAAATAATTTGAAAAATAATACGTATGTGTGCAAGGAAGTGGAAATAAGTTGTATTCGTTGTGAAGGGATGAAGATGTAGAAGAAGTCAGGTCACTTTTCCAGATCCATGGTAGCTGGTAATCCAAGCAGGAACTGACTTGGTAACCAGCAGAAGCTCGATCAGGGAATTTGCTTTGCAAAGTCTGAAGAATAGCTGAGTGACACATTTATATTATGGCACCTTGATGTTCAAACACAGTCAACACACCTCATGAATCTTCAAGGATGAGTAGTTTTCTATATTTTGGTACACGTGGCTCACTCTACGTCTCTAACACAAAGCATCTCCTCCACCCTCACATCTCTCTATAATCTGTTTATGTTTGAATATCCATATTTATATCGACTACAGTAAAATGTATATAATGAAGTCATTCCACACCAAGAACATCTTTTTATCTGCTTCGTCAGAGCATCATTTAAACACCCAACATCCTGTTACTGCACCGAAGTTAGATAAACTCCAAGATTCTCACACTCAATAACCCATTAAATCATCTTAAATACTATGTCATAATGACAACTTGATGCAGCCAGATGTGATATCTGAGGAATAAAAAAAAATGCTTTTCTAAAGACGTAGCTTCCTGATTTTACATTCTCCCGCTCATCTGCACAGCTGTTGAGTCTCTCAGCTCTGCTTTGGTGGGTGTGCATATTACTTACATCTGCTTCAGGCATGGCTTCCCTCAGGTACTGTGGAACGTTCCCCAGGCCATTGTGATGCATACTTTTAAGAGATCACCAACATTGTTTCATTATCAAAGTGTAGTTTTCTCAGTCTGGAAAGTGTAACTACTGCAATCCCTTGGACATGAGAGTATTAGTAACAGGCTTCGTATGGATCCCATGGTCCTGGAGTCATAGTCAGTCAAAGCCCCAAAGAACAGTGCTCATCCCACCATGCTGGATAGAGAGTCGGTGACATGAAGGACACACAGGTGCTCTGGATGTGCCCATTTCTGAACTAAGAATCACCTTCCTGGTCCTGTTTGAACACTGTTAAAAATAGCAATGGAATATTTCCAGTTCATACCCCCAATCACAATGAAAGATTCATGGGACACATCCGATTACAGCCCTGCATGTTTCTATGTCACACACGGGATTGGAAGTGAACTTTTGAACTTCCGATTCTATCAGTTGGCATACAACCTGGCACGATCTTGCTTGTGCTGAACCCATCAGAAAAGGAGAGCCCATTTGACAAGTGTGTTACGCACTGTGTGGGGAGGGATAATGTCCTATCAAGCAGCTATCCTATAAATGAGGTTATAATAGGCAGTGCACACGGCCCTAATGCCCCCGGATTCATACATGTGGTAAAATTACTCGCTGGGTAATGTTCTCCACAAAGCCGCCATGCTTCGGTCTGGAAGGCGGCCCATTGCTGAATACAACAAATCAATTGATAAGAAGTGTCTTTATTGCACTCAATAAAAAAAAAAATCAGCACAACCCCAAATAAACATACACGGCTCATAAAACAAATTGCTCACCTAAAATGAATTACATTTTGAGTTTTTTTTAAAGTAAATTATGCCACAGAATATTCAATAATGTATTCGTCCTCAAAAGAGTAAGAATATAAACAGCAGTAAAAGTAAATGCTTTCACGTTTCTTTTTAGTTTAGTATTTTTTTTCAATCTACAGGATTACCAAGAGCAAAATGTAAAAGAAAAAAAGTGGTAGAAATGGCCTGTTCTGTGAAATATAGGAAAAAAATATACCATCTGTGATTTAGCACTGTTCTCCATATCCCATCTGTGAGCTAAGCACAGCTCTTAACAAAGACTGAATCCCATTGCAACTCAATATGATATTTTTCTTTAAAAGTTTTTCTAAGAAAACTACTTTTGTAACACTCCATTATTCTTGGCATGGAGTCACTGAATGAGGTAGTAAATATGGTCTTTATGCGTATTTGAAGAACTTGTTACTGCATGTCAGGGCTCCAAGCTCTAGCAGCTAATAAACAGAAAGGAATCATTGTCTATCACCTCTCAGACAAGCTGGCCGTGGGAAGGTCCTTGCTAACCCTTCGCACTAGGCTTTCATTGCTGGGAAACAGCCAGTGTCCTGTAAAGGAGTATGAGCAGAGACTGATACCCAGCATGCAAAGGGAAGTGTGGAGACCAGAGAGAGGTATTAGTATGATGTGACCAAGCCCTGAGTGGGAACATTGTGTGATTCTTGGGAAATAATCCTGTTCCTCTAACCCAGTGCTTCTCAACCATCCTAATGCTGTGACCCTTTAATGCAGTTTCTTGTATTGTGGTGACACCCCCCACCCCATAAAATTATTTAGTTGCAACTTCATAACAGTAATTTTGCTACTGTTATGAATTATAATATAAATATTTGTTATGTATGCTGATCCCCTAAAGTGTGTCTTGATCCACAGGTTAAGAATCCCTGCGTAAGACTATTTTGTCTTGACGCCAGCCACCATTTTCTTTTCATGATGTATCCTTGATATGGGGTTCCCAGCCCTCCTTAGAGGGAGGAATCCAATTTTTGCAAAGCAGAGCACCAATAATGGCTTTTCTACCTTCATGAGAGCATCATGGGTACCATAGTAACACGGTAACCATTTCTCCTTCTGCTTCCATACTGTGGATGTCTGCTCACTTTCAACTTACACTTTTGGTGTTCTGCCTAATATTTAAAGGGATTGATTGCATATCTGTCTCCCTTAAAATATTATAAACTCTGTTCAGCAGGCTTTTCATCTTTATATCCTATGCCATCTTGTCTAGGGATTGAATTTGGCCACGACAAAAGTCTGGCTTAGTAAACAGGGAATTAATTTCTGTCACGCACAGTGTAAGAAATCTAGATGGAGGGTTGACAGAAGCCATTTATTTAGGGGTTTATCAATGCAGAGGCTAAATCTCTAAATTTCTCTAGGGTACCTGCTCTGTTAGCCTTTATCTCTGGCTGCTAGCCCAGCTGCAGTAGGGATCTGAATGGTTCAGCCCACTTTACTTATGGAGATCAGAACTGAGTTATGCTGTATCGCTAAGTATAGCAAATGTGAGGGTTGTGTTTTTGTTTTTCCAGACTCAAGTAGAAGATGGCAAAAGAAAGATGACTGAGATGGCTTTCAAATGCATCAAGGTCCTGTGCTGCCAACATGCCAAGTGCTTTGTGAAAGAATTTCTAGCTTAGCCCAGCTCAGTAGGATAAGTCCTCTGAGTACCAGAGGAACACACTTTAAGAGAAATTTCTGCAAGAGTGAGTAGAGACAGACCATCAGTTTGCTCACTGCTTTCCAAAGAAGAGTTTGATAACCTTCAGAGTTCTCTTATCTTTGGTGTTAGCTCCTCTGGGGGGAAGGGCTCAGTCAAAGGGAAATGGAGAGGAAGCTTCAGGAGTAAGGCAAGGAACTGAGAGGAAGGAAGAGGAGTGCTTTAATTATACTAGACAATTCCAGAACCCTGTGCTGTGCTCACAGTCAAGAATCTGTTCATGTGTGTTCACTCTTTTATAGATGTTTCACAGACACTGAGGTTATTTACCCATGGACCACAGTGAGCAGAGTGCATTCAAGACTGGCCAAATGTATGTATGTATGTATGTATGTATGTATGTATGTATGTATGTATGTATGTATGTGTGCATGTGTTTCATTTTCCTCTTAAACCAAGTTATCTATTCCTAGGAGGATCTTATCACAGTGCCATTAAATAAAAATAACCCTCTGCTTTGATATTTAGTAAGGGGGACTTCCCACTGCCCATCTCTGTATTCCTTATAGGACAGAATGTGAAGGGACCTTTCTCCTAGCTGAGGGATCTCCAGAAGAAATCTCTCTCTCTCTCTCTCTCTCTCTCTCTCTCTCTCTCTCTCTCTCT
>NW_021604712.1:6586186-6590617 GCF_004785775.1 Grammomys surdaster | reverse complement strand
TCTCTCTCTCTCTCTCTCTCTCTCTCTCTCTCTCTCTCTCTCTCTCTCTCTCTCTCTCTGTACACTGCACAAACAGGAGCTTTCTGTATATGTTATCATCCTTAACCTTGTCATTCTACATTCTAAAGGGGGCTTCTTGGAAGGCGCTATACTCTTTTACACAGCCATCCACACAGTACCTCACTGTGTGGACATACATAGTACCTCACTGGACACACATAGTATCTTGCTGGACACACATAGTACCTCACTGGACAGAATATAGTTTAACCAACAACCTAAAACATTTGGACATTTCTTTTCTTTAAGAACAATGTTGTTACAATGATCCTTTCTTGTATGTGATCTTTCCTGTGAAAGGTTCCTATAGAGAACAGCCAGGTTGAAGAGCATACCTGTGTGCAAGCATGCTAATTAAATAGACCAGACCTGTGCTCAGTGTGTGTTTGAAACTTTTCTGCCTTATGTGTCTATTTACTGAGGTCTGTTGAAATTGCTGTTGATAGAACTGTCCCATATTTACCCACAGCACTGAATGCTCCACCAGGCCTGCTCCCTCATCTCCTCAGCATAATTTTCTTCAGTCTTCTTGGCCTTTGTTAAATGATTTTTTTTAAAAAATGAGACTACATCAGTCGTAACTTATCATGATTTTCCTTTCTTATTTCCTCATGTGTACCTATTTTATGTTGTATAAAGCACACAGCTGTGCTAAGTTGTGACTAGCTGTGTATAGTTAGTTAGATCTGAATACAGCATCTTCGAATGGAATGTGTGTTGCTATATAGAGAGGGGATAACCAGAAACCTAGAGTCCCAAGAGACTCCATAGAGTGTAGTTTGTTTGTTTGTTTGTTTTAGGAGGTGCCAGGGAGATGAAAATAGGTGGCCTTCTGTATCCATGGGCTTAGCCAAAGAAACATGAGGAATAAAAACAAAACAAATCAACAAAACAACAACAACAACAATCTGAAAATCTGCTGATACTAAATCAGGACAGGCGGTGTTCTCATCACTAGCCCCTATCCAGGCACAATAACTACTTACACAGCAGCGTCACCTTGTATTTGACACTACAACAAAAATTGAGCCTGACTGAAAGTGTCTGGAGGATTGTGCTGGTTCCACGCAAGCATGACACCATTTTTACTAAGAGGCTGCAACATCTGCTGATTTGGGGATGTGCTTGAGCCCTTCTGGACTCCAATCACCAGCTGCATGTATCACAGATTACCATGTGCAGTATTTTGTAGGCATCTAAGACTATTCGAGTGTGCTCGGTATGAATCATCCTCTTTTTTCTACCTTTGTAAGTTATATGTTGTTACTAAGTTACCAATAATGCTGTTACTAAGTAACCGATGAAGAAACTGAGGCATATACAGAGAAGCTAAGGAAAGGCTGACATCCACACAGCTTGCTACACAGTGCTGGAGCCTTGGATTCAAAGCCAGAGAATCTGGCTCCAGAACCTCAGTATTAAGTACCAAAATATTCTTCCCAGGCCCCACCAGACATTAACACCAGAAAGCTGTCATACTGTGCAACTGCATCTTTACCCCTTACACAGAGGAGCTCACATATACCTTTTCTTGACCTTGCTTTTTTTTTTTAAGTTACTTTATTTTGGTGCCAGGGGTTGATTCCAGGTTCCCATCAATGCTTGACAAGATTATTCAAGGAAACATCATCTTCATTATTGCTGAAGTTGTTTTTTCCTAAGTATAGCCATGGCAGTCCTGGGAATACAATATATAGACCAGGCTAACCCCCTGATCACAGAGAAATCCACCAGCCTCTGCCTCCAGGAAGAGGAGGCACTGGGAAGCCTTCCTCTGCATTAGGAAGCCTGGCACAAAACTATTCTTTTAACAAATTACATGTTTTTCTGTCATAGGACTGTAACTCATTCATAAATGTCACAGTGATTATTGATTTCTCCATTCTTATCACTCTGTTTCTGTTTTCTGCAGTCAGTTTTGCACTTTGCATGTTTCCTAGAAAGTACCTAATTTCCTCACCCACTTCCCATTTCTCATTTTTAAAATCTGCTCTTGATTTTATTATCTGTCTGAAACACAGGTTTATTTTGATGTTTTCCTGGGGTTCAGGAGCTGGCTGCCCATGCTGTTCACTGATGCTCATTTCTGTAACCTTTTAAAGTTATAAATCTCAGTCATGTCTTCCTAGAAATTCTGCCTGATCAAAACAAAACCACAAGCAAACCCCACAGGAATTGCGTGAAAGCTAGTGTAAATTCTTGTTGGTGGTTCCCCTTTCAGCATACTGTGTATCCATACCTTGGTTTTTATTTCCTGTTTGGTGTTTATTAAGCCTTAATTTTTTGAATGAAAATACTTTATAGTCTACCTTTTCTGTCTGTAGTTCCACCATAATTTAGTTCTACTTGTAGATTTAAATAAATTTCACGTTTGCTCTTAGAACTTAGTATGAGGTATAGATGTGGCCCTTGCTTGCACTTTGTGTACTTTTTCTCTATTGAGAGAATTCCCAGGCAGAGGGTGTGAGTGTTGGTCATTTCCAGGCCTTAGGCTCAGTCTCCTGTTGATGTGCTTCTGGCACAAACGTGTTAGACTGCCCTCTTGTGGCCGGCACTGTCACTGCACGTGCACAGCCTGTTGGCTAGCACTGTTAGAACAGCACTTGGTATTCAGTTAGATGCTTCTTTGTAGCATGGTGCTTTCTCTTTACACTGATGTTGCTTATTTGTGTCCAGAGGTCTTTACACACTAAACCTCAGAAGGGCTTCTATGTTGAGAAGCATGCATTTTGAACTGGACAGGGCTGGGATTATTTTCCTGTAAGGTCACTGTTAATGTGCTCGTTTATGCAAACTTCATCTGTCGCTGCTTTTCACCTTGACGGGAAACTCTAGAAAAATTCTTTGCAAATTAATTCTAACTGGATGTTAACCTTTCATGTGATGTCAGCTTTATGGAGAGAGGGATTTTCTGAATGTATTCATAAGGGATAGCTGGGCCCAGGCTAGCAGACTCACATACTCACAGACACTAATACAGAGCTTCTCTACATAAGAAATAAGATGGTCCTGAGCCGAGGGGTCCCAGACACAGTATGATCCAACCTGAGCTGGTTTCCTTGTCCTGATTCTGGTTTAAGTCAGCAAGCTCCGCCACCTGCCCAGCACATTCTGTTAGCCTGCCAGTTGCCACTCACAGCAAAATCTTGTCTCCCAACCTCCTATCTCCAGAACCTTGCTCCCTCTTGGGTTCAGGCTACCCAGGGTCTCACCTGGGTTCCAGCTAGGCTCCATAGGCCTTGTGAGATCTTGTTGCTTTGTCTTCCTGTTTGCAGCTGGAGAGGCTGTTCTAAGTCACCGTTTCCTTGAAGTCACGAAGTGTCTATGACTGTTGTGATGAAGTTCACCTGCATGAGCAGAGCTGGTGATGGTTTCTTCACCTTTGGCCCTTGTGCTCTTCGTTGCTTTGGAGAGCACGCAGAACATGCCTATCTGTGCTGTCTTGAGGCCGAGTCCAACAATCTGGAGCTTGACATTGGACTCAACTGCTCTGGAGAAATGTTCCCACAATATCCTTGCTTCCTGGATGTGTGCCGTCTGTAATTACCCCCTTCCTTTACAATGAATTAGCCTCCAGAGGCTAATTACATTGAATTAGGCTCACACGTTACAAGTCATATTAGAGATAAAACTTTGACAGAACTGGTGTGGCAATCCTTTGAGTGCAGTAGAGAAGCAGAGTTTCTCTGACTTATTGTTCTGAGTCCTTTGTCCTCTTGTGGTGGTCTGAATGAAAATGCCCATCATAAATTCATAGGAAGTGGCATTATTAGAGGTGTGGCCTTGTTGGAGTAGGTGTGACGCTTTTGGAGGAAGTGTGTCATTGAGGCTTGAGGTTTCAAAAGCTCAAGCCATACCTGGTGGCTTACTCTTTTTCCTGCCACTTGTCAATCCAGATGTGGAACCCTCCACCCCTTCTCCAGTACCATGTCTGCCTACATGCCATCATGCTTCCCACCGTGATTAACCTCTGGTCCTGCAAGTCAGCCCCAGTTAGATGTTTTCCTTTGTAAAAGATGCTATGGTCATGTTGTCTATTGACAGCAGTAGAAACTCCAACTAAGACCTCTGTCATCCTCTATGTTCCTTCATAATCCAAGATAATAGTTAAAATTTTCACATTGCATCCGCTTTCCAGACAAGAAACAGGAATGATAGAAGGACCAAATGAATGTTCTTGGTTATCTATCTTCTTATATGTTGCATGTAGTTTTTCCACTATCGCCTTCACTCCAGGAAGAGGACTGCTACTAGCACCCTCCAAGCTTCCCTTGAATCTGCGGCCAAAACACACACACACACACACACACACACACACACACACAGAGAGAGAGAGAGAGAGAGAGAGAGAGAGAGAGAGAGAGAGAGAGA
>NW_021604712.1:6558765-6586176 GCF_004785775.1 Grammomys surdaster | reverse complement strand
AGAGAGAGAGAGAGAGAGAGAGAGAGAGAGAGAGAGAGAGAGAGAGAGAGAGAGAGAGATTGTTTCTTTACAATTTGCCTTCTTGGCACAATTGCTGGGCGTTACTATCTCCTGCCTGGAAAAGCATGATATAATTTCTTAACTCAGTCTCTTCCACCTGCCCTAAATGTCAGTGGCTAATCCCATCTGGCCCCTGCCAAAACATCTATGACATGTAGTAGTAGCCACAGGCCCCATGTCCTCCTGAGACCTCACATGGTTGCTGTGTTCTTCTCATTCCAAAGAATGTCAAAAACTTCTTCTCTTTTCTTACATACTCCTGCCTGCCTCCAGGGATCCAGAAGTCCCACCTCCACCTTTCGCCCAGCAATTTATCCACAGCTTTCTTTATTGACAAATCAAGAACCAATTGAGGATCAGGACCTTAGCATAAGAGCCCCCCCTTACACCTATACAATAGAGTTCTCATAGTCAACCCCCAAAACGTCAGTATCTGTCTCCTTAGCTACATCTTAATGTTGTGGATATGCCCAGCTACAATTTAAGCTGAGAAATAAGTTTACCTAGTTGCAATACCACCTCAGCTTAAGCGCGTGCGTGTGTTTGTGTGTGTGTGTGTGTGTGTGTGTGTGTGTGCACGTGTGCCTGGGCCACAGAACACACATGGAGGTCAGAGGACAATGTGTGGGAGTTGGTCTTTTCCTTCTATCATCATATGGGTCCCAGGAGATTATACTGAGTTCATTAGTCTTAGTAACACATGCCTTTACTCATTGGGGCATCTTGGCCCAGTGGGAACCTTTATTGCCCTCATTTGTAGATGGAGAAGCAGAGTGTAGGACCACAGTAGGTTATTAGGGTGATATATTTTTAATCAAGTTATTTGGAGTCAAATTCTTGCTATAGTATCCACATTGGCTCTGAAAGTTGAGATGTCCCTATGTTGTCCTCCCAAGTGCTGGGATTCTAGGTGTGGGCCACTATGGCTGGGTTGATAAATGTGAACTGTAGAGGTCCTAGACCTGTTCTTTATACAAGAATAGTATATAAATAATTAATCAAATCCAGAAAGCATGGGGTATGAATACATTTGTATCAGGCAGAGCTGACACCCTTTGTCATAACTTGATGAAAAGTCATGTAAGTCTCATTGCTCTAGGGCATGTGGCTGGGACACACCCATTGAAGAGTCTGCAAGGACCACAAGAGAAGGGCAAATGAGGGTCAGGGGGTGAGGGTGAGGTGGGGCAAGGGTACTAGGCTTGTTAATTGTAGTCTACTCCTCGGCTAGGATGGGAAGACCCATGAGAGAGTAGATGGAGGCAGATGTTCACGTGTCTGTAGCAGTCAAAGGTGGTTGGTATGTCTAGGTTGGGTATTGGGTTACTCTTCTGATTGTATGGGTATCTTGTTACTGATCATTACCAAATATATAAGCCTTTGATTAATCTTTAAGCATTAGAGTCTCATTCTCTTACTGCGCCATCATGGATGGCGGAAAGGTCTGGTCAATGCCCTGCTTTGCGGAGACAGTGTGGAAGATTGGCAGAGCCATCTCTCACGCTGGCGTCTTGTGGGTGGCAGGGCTGGTGTTTCTGGCTGGCCAGTTCTAGCTGCTGCACACACGTGGCCTCAGGCTGAGAAACATGGCTGCTGGGCTAGGCAGAGCCTATGCAGCTTAGATAGTCAGCTTGAGCCAGAGGCCATTTTAATTAATTACTACAACATGGGAAGATATAAGGAAATGAACCTACATCCTCTGTCTGTACCCACTCTAGATCTTGCTCTAGGCTCTACAGTTTGGGGGTTGACTCTCGCTTGTCTTCTCAGACAGGCATCTTGTTTTATGCACCTCCTATACACTGATATTGGGCACAACTTCTTGTGTGTGTGTGCGCGAGTTCTTATGTGTGCAAGTGCACATACATGTATGTGTGCTTCTGCGTGTGTAGATCAGAGGACAACATTGAGTATCACCCCTCACTTGCTATCTGCCTCTTCTACATTTTAATTTTCAACAGTCTTTCCTGCTAGCCTCAAAATTAGAGAGTAGACTGGACTAAACTGGCTGGCCAGGGAACACCTGAGATTTGCCAGTCTCCAATTCCCAAGTGCTGGGATTGTAAGCGTACATCTCCACACTTGGTTCTGCTATTTTTAAAAGTGGGTATTGGCAAATTCAGGTTCTCATGCTTGCAAGGTAGGTACATTGCTGAGTAAGCTATTTGCTGAGTCCCCAAAGTTCTGGATGATATGCAAGGCAGTCCTAGCCCCTGGCCCTGGCCCTGAATACAATAGGTAACCTGTATGCCTATGCTTGGCACTGTGGCATCAGGAGAGGCTAATAAGCATTAATTCAATCAGTGTGAGGGGGTAATGATAAGGGCCAGTTCCCTTTCAAGAATCTTGAGTGGAGCCATAGTAAGCACCTGTGAAGGCCCTAATGGACCCTACCAGGTAGGAGGAGGGCAGCTCTGGGTAGAGACAGAACTGCCAAGAGCAGCTGTGTTTAAAATGCTTCCCCTGCACCTTGAAAAATCGCTGCAGGGCAAAGAGCTTTATTTATTCCTCATTATTTTATGTGACTAATAAATTACAAATAATTCTGGTGCATCTTCCTAATAGCAATTAGAATAAACAATAGGAATCATTTCAGCTGCTTGACAATTAAGGTTCTAATGACTGAAATGGAGGCCCGATGATGGGGATTTGGACAATTCATTAGTTGGAAGCATAAGCACTTAAAACACAACTAATGAAGTATTTAGCTAAATTATTCAAAACAAAGCAAAAAAAAATTAGGCGGGAGGGACAGATGCTACAAAGCGGCCGTATTCTTCACACTGGAGAAGAAACGTGTCGGGAGAAATCTTTTTAAAGGATGTGAGCAGAGTAGGAGAGCCGTCTGCGAGCTTAGCTCTGCTATAAACCTAAGCATTTTAGCTCTGTGAATACTTCCACATCTCCACACATGGGTGGCGACCCCTACTTAAGTAGAGCTAGTCCACAAAGTTTCTTGTCTGTTGTACCAGACTTCTCTCATAGAGGCCAATACCATGCTGCTGTCCATACTGGCTTATTGCTCATAGAGATATTTACATTACTTGAAAATTTAGTTTACTCTCTCTTATTAAGTTGTGTCCATGTGTGCACGCCATGGATGAATACGTGAACGTGGGCGATCACAGGGGCCAGAGTTCTGTCCTTCCTCCCTCTCCCTCCCTCCCTCCCTCCCTCCCTCCCTCCCTCCCTCCCTCCCTCCCTTCCTCCCTCCCTCCCTTTCTTTGCCTTCCCAAGAAGACATTCACACAGCCCTCCCTCTTTTCTTTCCCTTGAGAACAGTTCTTTCATTGGCCTGGTGCTCCCTGATAAGATTGGACTGGCTTCCCAGGGAGAAAGATCTGTCTCTGCCTCCCGTGGCATTGTGGGTAGGAGCACCCCAACATCCAGCTTTTTCCATGGCCTCAAGCTCAGTCCTCACTGTTACATGACGAGCTTCCTGGGCTGTGGCCCCACCCCTACTGAGGCCAGCGTGAGCAGAGCTGTTTTGAGCACTGCAGAGACTTGTGGACAGTGATGCCAACACTCGTCTAGAAGTGGAATTCCTGATCTTGCTCTGCCGAGTGCGGCGTGTTGAATTTCATCCGAAGCCGATTTATTTTTAAAGCGAGCTGTTTAACTTCGTTTGTGCATCATCACTTTGCAACTGCGCTTCACTGAAATAAAACTTTATCTACTGGGCAGAAATCACAAGGTTGATTTAGTTTCTCTGTGACCAGCTCTTCAAATCTCATTTTAATTTAGGAAAAAGGGATAAATGTGTGCTTGTCCTACCATCAAAACTTGCGTGTGTGTGTGTGTGTGTGTGTGTGTGTGTATCTGGGGTAGTGATGTGAGATTTAAAACATACAAGATGGTGTATAACTCAGCAAATGATAATAAGAAGGCAGAAATGAGTTAAAAGTTGATGAGGACTGGGTTCCTGGATCTTGCAAGAACATCCTTTCCTTCCCCCACCCAGACACTGCTTCATTCTGGACAGGCACCCAGCAGCCAGCCGCCTCGGGCTTCTTTGCTGCGCAGCGCCACCTAGCGTCAGCCGTACTGGTTTCCTCAGAGCCTCTCGGCTCTTGCCAGACACTGGAGATAGCTCACAGGATGTTTGATCCTCATCACGCACAGTGCCTGACCCCTTTGGAGAGGGCTTTGGAGAGTGTCCTATGGCCGGCTTCTAAGTCCTTGACTACACCTAAAATCTGCCTTTATGCAAAGTCCCTTACATGGAGCCTGCCTGTACCAAGGTAGAAGATTATTTTTAAGACTCCAGAGGAAGAATTGATAGTTACCAAGAACCTCCTTCTCTTAGAATAGGTAGCTAGGTGGAGTGGCTTTCTGTGTTTAATTACTGAGGACATCCGTGAGACAGAGATCTAAACCTATTTTATAAGTAGAAGGGAGGCTCTGAGAGATTAAGCATGTTGTTCCAGGACACACAGTCAATTCTGTAAAATCTCAGCGCTCAGTTGGAACCCTTGATAAAGATGGGGGCGTTGCCTTCAGTAGTGCCAAGGGCCCCTGACCCTGATCTCCTTTCCCCTCTCTACCTCCACACCTGCTCCCCTGGGATCCTTTTAAGCTGTCGTGCTTCCTGTTTTAAATGCCATCTGGGAAGGAACCCCAGTCTGACCCCTTTAGACGGAGGACCCACCTAATCACAGTCAGGCACTGCCTCTGTCTCCACCTATGACTGGCAGCTTTTCCTTAAGGGAAAATGATTAGGGAGCTTGAGCTGAATAACCCCTCTGAAGAGACACTTACAGTGGAGGAGAAACATTAAAACGCTGGCCAGGAAGGGGCCTTGGTGCTCACTTAATTATGAAGTTGTGGAATACTGGTGGTTGAGGCAGAGTGTTGAAAGGATGCACCCAGCATGGCTTAGAGCAGACATCAGAGCCAGGGCAAAGGATTGTGCTCTAATCTGACTTCGGAACATCCTGTCTGGAGGGGCCATTCAGGATGTCTGGTCTATAACTTGGCTTCAGGAGAGGAGAAAGTTATTCCCCTATAGAACAGAAAAGGAAGGGAAATAGCCACTTGACCAAGGGCCTTCTGGGTTAACAGGTGTATCTTTGATCAGTCACTAGAGGGGATCTATTCAGAGTTTCCTTGAATGCCCTCAGATTCATGTAAGCCTGATTTCTCAGAATGTGATCTTATTTGGAGATAGCATTTCTATAGTGGTGATTAAAGTAAAATGAAAGTTATATCCCATCTCTCAACTCAATATGGCTGGTGCCCTACTAAGCAAGAGTACTATCAAGTCAGACAGGCATACAAGAGTATACTTCATTATGATGAAGGTGGACTCCCACAGCCACGGGAGTCAGAGGCAGTCAGCCAAGCAGCAGAAGCCAGGATGTAGATGGACTCACACAGTGGGAGCCAATCCCAGCTCTTTTTGGTTAAAGGCTTCGAGCTGCGGGAGTGGAAGGCTACTGAGCACCAGGCTGAGGTGCTTCACTACCACAACCTCAGAAAGTGAATTTGTACTCTTTGTATACACCACGTTGAACCACGTTGAACGGAAAAGGACCAACTCTGGTGTGAAGGGCGTTGAAATGACTGTGCTACTTCTAGGCAATGAGGGATTGTGTGGTGCATCTGCTAAAAGCCTAACCGCTGTTCCTAACAGATTTTTCTTTCTAGAAATGGCTGTTTAACTGAACTGTAGAGTCGGGGTCCACATACTGCTCAAATAGAAGAGATGGTAACCTATGCTTCCAGAGCCAGGGTGGAGAATCTGGAAGAAAGAAGACATAGGATCAATGTGGCAGCCTGTCTTTCTTTATAGGAGCTGCCCAGGGCTCATGCCTTTCAGACAACTAACCCTTAAATCTCAGGACTTAGGTGGCTCTCTGAGCCCACCTCCCTCTGACAGTCCTTGGAGGCAAAGGAAAGGAGATCAGCACATTTTAAAGACAAGATACTGATATGTGCTTTCTGAGAAGGGTACCTTAAAACCCAGGATAATTCTAGAAAAGGCCTTTTGGCCAGTGGCTTCTGTATTTCCTGGGGTTCCTTCCATGTGCGTAGCTATGCCTGGTGGAGCTTGTAGCCATATTGTTTGGTGTTTTAGTGATTTAGGGATGAGAGGCTTGGAAAGAGTTTCTATGCCAGTACAGACATGTTAATTTATGAGATCAAGTGTCTACTAAGAGGGTAAGAAGAATAGGCTGCCTCCCCGGGTATGACCAGTCTGAATACAACCATGCTGCATAGTAGTTCCTATGCCACACCATAGATCTTCCCTTTGTCAGTGGAATACCTGTTTTCATATGAATCTCAGATAAAGATCCTCAGAGACATTTTCCTCTGAAGTTCGTTGTTTTATATTTAGTAAGGAGTAACACAGCATTCTGTGAAATTGCAATTTCAAATAATATTTCCAGTTGAAATATACCCAACACATTTCAAGGACCTTACACACACAAGTCATTTGTTGTTTGTTAGACACAGATTTCCTTGGGTGTCTTGTGTTTTATCAATGACTGGCCTGGTGTTAGTACCTTACATGGACTGGTTGCTGGCATTTCAAGTGCTCAAGGGACTATGATAAAGAATTAATGGTCAAGGTTCTGGCTCCTTTCTCATGAGATTTATAACATTCAGGATGCAAGGAACAGCTTCTCATGCTTGTCGATCCAGAACTTCTGGGCATCTGGTGGCTTTTCCTACCTAGAAGGCTCGAGGCAAGTTATACAGACAACAGCAGAGCCGTGCTTTCAGCTGTGTAAAGAAATAGAGGTGGGGAGAGCAGTGCAGCCTGTGTGGCTTACAGTTTAAATGTGGTCCAGTCTCTGAGACAAGATTTTCGTTATCTGGAGCCATTTCCTTGACTCTTTCGTTCCTCTCTCAAGAGTTAGTGTTTGGGGACTTATTATCTTTAAATGGAAATTAAATTCTCTTTAAAAACAATTTATTCTTAAGAAACAGTAATGCCATTTGGCTAAGAAGAATGTCCTCACAATAGAATTGATTTGAACTGGAGTTCTCAGCAGATTGTCAGGGCAAGGAGGAGTTGGGGTTCTCTGTCTGGAGTGTTTCTAGCTCTCTCTCTCTGCCCACACGTCCGTACACACAACTTGTCATAAAATACCTGGGTTTGCCGAATACCAAGAAGAGAGACAGTAGCTGAAGTTGGTTGTGGTGCTTGTTGGTAGTCCTGGCTCTTGGAAAGCAGAAGGAGAATAGTGAGTTCCATACCTCCATGGGCTACATAGTGAGACCTGGTCTAAAAAATAAACACAAAAACAATAACAGAAGCAAGCAAACATATATAAAACAAAAGGAGAGGATGAAAGCAAGCTAGTCATATCCAAAGAGCCCATTGTAGTCATGGTGGTTAACGTTGCCCCTTCTTTCATTTGAATCTATAACCAGAAATAGGGCTTGTTGCCCAGCCTACAGGCTAAACTGTACCACTAATGTGAAGGATGGGCCAACCTGTGCCTTCATTGGGTACGATCCAGAGACAGGCATAGAGAGCCTGGTGAGTCACTCAGACTTGGCTAGACTTAACTATAGATGTGTCACTGGGAGGCATGCTGCAGCTTCATGGGGGTAAGAATGTCTATCATAGATTGTATCTTTCGGGCAAAATGTACTAGATGAACTACAGATTGTATTTTCCAGGCCTTGATGACTAATGCTTGCAGTTGTCGGTCTTTGGGGACAGCTCCCACTGGAACAGACACCCCCAGTTAATTTTGAGTTAAGACTTAAAATTAGTCATGTAGTCCCTGGAACTCAATGTTTTATCCCCCTCCCTCTTTTTCTTGGATGTGTTTTATTCAGAGATCTGTGTGCTGTGCATTCTCGAAATACTTTTTTTATTGTGCCTTTAAAGCAAAGTGAGCCAGTCTCTGCTTGGATTTTAAGCAAATGTCTTTTTCTGGTCAAAATGACAAAAGGCCCTAAAAGACAACTCTTTGATCAGCAGCGTCAACTATTGGATGATACTTTTGTTCGACACCAGTGCAGCTTGCAGAATGTTTATTTGGCAATTGGAAAAAGGTCACCATTTTAAGGCAGTTCAGAAACCAAATGTTCCCGTAATATGGCAGATTTCACACAATGCACCCCTTGGCTTGGCTGCTTTGGAATCTGTGCTTTTGACAAGCTTGAGCTTTCTTAGCTACATCAGTGTGTGTGTGTGTGTGTGTGTGTGTGTGTGTGTGTCCACATTTGCATACCTGGGGTCAGCTACAGAGTCTTCGGTTATAGGCCTATGTACGCATGGCAGGAGTTGAGTTCTCCACATTAAGAACATTTATTCCCTGAGGTGATTGCTTGAAATCAGGGAAGACGATGGTGGGCAGAATCTCCAAGCTAGGTGTAACATATGTAGAGACAGAACCGCATCTGCGGGAAGCTTGAATCAGGTTTTTTTATTTTTCCCCCTACCCAATCTTGTGTTTTAAGCAGCATTTGTATAACCCCTTCTGAAGTAGAAAACCCTGTTTAATTAGCTCCTGCAGACTGTGTCTCTTTACTGCCACCTGTCGTTCAGGAGAAGAGCTGGGACAGGGTGTGAGGAGAGGAGAGAAATTTTTTGTCAGGCATTCACCTCACTACACTAAAGACAACTCCGCGCAACCGGGCAAGCTCTGCAGCCCCGTCAGCCCAGCAGCCAAGTTTGCCCACAGCCGGCAGCGAGAACTGAAAGATGAATTGTCTGCCTTGACATAGAGCAAACTATATATTTGGCAGCTGATATTACTCATTTAGAGTCTCAAAAGAACATCTTTCTCATTCTTTCTAATAGAAACAGTATCTTAAAGGTGTCCACTGCATTTTCAAATGAAAGCAAGGACGAGTCCTGTAAGTAAAAAGTATTCTGAGGACCAGAATTGTGCTACACATCAGCACAACATTTAATATGCTAATTACTAATTGAAAGAAAGAGTTGAAACTAATTGCAGCTTTGGGTGGAAGTCCTAGTCAATTCAAGTTAACCCAAATGGCCCAGTGTATACATGATATTTATTTTTGCTTCTCTTGGGTGTAGTAAATGTGTTCGAGTTTGTGCATTAAACCTCAGTTTGGGTTTGTTTGGCTAACATCTGTTAGGATTGGGGTCTTGCTCTTAATTGGTACCATCTGGAAAGGAAGAAGAACATAGAGAGGAAAGTCATCATATATTTGTGAAGGTGTGCGTATGCATGAGTGTGTGTGAGTGTGTGTGTGTGTGTATGTGTGTGTGTGTATTGTATATGCCCCCATGCTTCTGTGATGTTTATTTATGAAAACTGAAGTTTTAAACTGTAACAACATGTTTGAACAATAATTTGGACCTGAAATTCCCATCACTTAAGGTGCTCATGATGTGTGTCTGTATGTGCCTGTGTTTAGGGGGCTGTCTACTTTTCTTTCTGAGTATCTTCTTTTTCCAGCCCTGCCCCCACTTCTTACTCTGAGGGGGATTTCTCCCACTCTGCCTCTGGTTGCCACAGCTGCAGGAGTCCTTCCTGCTCGTGTGTTTGCTGACACATGGATGCTTTCCCTCACTCAAAGCAAAATGCCACAGGGCATATTAGTGTTTCTGAGCATTTCATCCTTTTTTATGTAATTAGAAAGCTCATTAATAAGCAACTGTTTTGCATGATTAAAAAATAGGAATGGGGTGTTAGAATCAAAGGGAAAATCTTAAAAGGAGCTCAGTGTCTTCTAGACTTCTCTTTATTTTGACTCTGGTGACAAGGAGTTAGGGGGAGATCTCTGTGTCCCATTGGCCAGCCCAATCAAACTTCTTCAGGAAGAGACGAGCTCAAGAGTTGCTTTTGACTCATTTCCAATACTTGTCTGCCCTAGGAGGGTTTCCTGTAGCACTCTGTTGTGCTAGTATTTCTTGGGAAGACATGACCACATGTGTTCACCCCAGACAGGGCACCAATGATAACTCCAAATTATTCTCCTAAGTCCAGCTGGACAAACCAGTGAGCATATTAGGATTACTTACAGAAGTGTGGGTGAGGGAGGGTTCAATTACAAGAGCATGGATGCCTCAAAGCCTACTCCAATGTGGGTGACAACTCATGGAATGCACATCCTTTGAGCTCTCTGTAGGACTGTCAAGCACCTTGGCAGGTCAGAGGATCTCTTGTACTCAGCCTATGCAGGCTAGCGGGAGAACCTGTCTTCCATGCAAATTGTTAATGCTTATATAAGGTTAGCAAGAAGCCTTGTGAATCTTATAAGTTTTAAGAACTCTTTCAAACTTGTGAGTTGTTTACTTCCTTAAGTCTTCTCCCCAGGATGGAATACTTCAATATGGAAGAAATCACCATGCAACACACTCATTTGGGTCCACTTCCAGGAAGCTTTCCTATGTGGAGTCTAAAATGTATGTTTGCATGCATATTTGGGTGTTGGGTTCTATGAGATTAGAGCCCTAGTCCATGGAACTCTTTCACAAGGATGCAAGAGTATCTTGGGAGGGTCCTCTTCAGTGGTCTGTTGCCCTAGAGAATTTAGGTTGGAATACAAAAACATCCTTCAAAGTCAATTTCTTTTTGTATTCAGAAAAGAGTACCATGTGCTACTTTCAACAAGGAGGTGTTCATGTCTTACCTGCAAGTGACTTCATTTCAGGTTTCAAAAGAATGACCTATAAGAGGTGTGATTTACAGATTGACATTAGAATAGGAATAAAGACCTCAATCTCCCTCACAGAAAGTCCAGAGATGTTTAATGTCTTATATAGTGAAAAATATTTAATGACACTATTTTTTCTAACTGCCATTTAGCTTCTTGTTTGACAGACAGATGTGTGTTAGAAAATTCTGCCTATTCTACGGATTACTTTTTATATTCCTGGGTTTAATGAGGATGATACGTACTTATGGGATAAGGCTATTACATTCCTCAATGGGCCAATTACTACAGTATTTTGACATTTTTGGAGTTCACGGGAGCTGATATCCAATGCTATGACAAGGTTTATAGAAGTCTGGGTGGTTGCTGCAGTAGTTTCTCACTGTTCAGCAGATATCCTCCAGCCCTCAGGGACAGGCTTCCCAGCTTCTGATGTTTAGTCGCTGGCAGGTGCGCAGCATGGCGTGTACTGCCTTCAAGCTGACTTGCCATTTGCATGGACAGCTAGGAGCGAACTGGACTCAGACTCAGGATGGCAGCAGCACTGGACTTACAGGTATAGTGAAAAAGAGCTACGTGCCGGAAGATGTCAGACATTGGCTGAGATCCCAGAGTTTCTAAAGGGAAACTTTAGTTCTATAGCAATGAACTTGCATCTTGTATGAAGAATGCATTTTCACATGCTTGCTCTCTCTATTCTTTGAGTCAAGGATATATGCTGTGGCATAGCATCTCCATTGTCATCTGTGACCATACATAAGATGAGGTCTTCCAAATGCATTTGGGATTCTCCTATCTCTTTTTCCCACCTCACCTTCGGATTGCTGGGATTGTGAATATCCACCACTGCATCGAGCTTTATGTACAGTCTGGGGATGGAAACTCTGATCTTCATGATTACATGGCAAGCATTTTACAAATGCACATTTACCGTGTGGGTTCGTATATTATTCGGTCATTGACCTGCTTCTTAAGGTTATATCCCTTCTAATCTCTGCTCCAAAATTATTTATTTGATGATTTTTTTCCATTTTGAGCACTAACTACCACCATAGATTAGATGAGATGTTGAGATTATAGTGGCATGGAACTTTAGAAGTTATGTTTTTGTAAAAAAAAATGTTATGGATTTCTATCAGCTAAAACTTCTGTGCATCTTGTTATAAGTTGCAAATAACTAGGCCTTTGAGCTCTAAATGATACCTGCCTAAGCATCAAATTCATATATAAATTCTTTTGATAATGTACTATTACTTTTTTTCTACGTTCACTACACATTTTGATCGCAGAAAATAGAGGAACTAAGCTGGAACTGACCTGGAAGTTTCCTTTCTGCTGACTAGGGTACACAGTGCCAGATGGTGCTATGCAGGATGCTGGGGAAGAATAAACATTGGTGGATTTACCAAGTGAAGGACCCTTTGTGGTACAATAATGACCTGCTAGGCAAGATGTGTTCCCTGGTACAATAATGACATGAGTGTATGTGGCTAGCCAACCATTTTCTGGTTGTATTTGAGTCCTGTTCCACAGGAGGATTCATTTCTGGTACTATAAGCTGGTCAAAAGCCCATGGCTTGAGAGGTTCAAAGCCCTGGTGGGGAAACCTACCATTGTGTTGCTAAATGAATATATCAAACTTCCTTCTAAATATATATGTTTTATCCCTAGATTAGTGTTTCTCTCAACATCGGTTAAAGAAGATTGCTTTTCTCAGTGGGTAGTGTGAATGCAGAGAATTGTAAGTGATCGAAGACCTGAGAAGTAGAGACAATAAGAATTGATTCCTGAGTGGGACATCTCTCTCAACTTCTCCCCTCTATCAGAGCTTAGAGGGCAGCTAGGAAGGAGGGATGGAAAGAATGTAAGAGCTAGAGGAGAGTTCTCTGAGATGCTGTTTTCTTGGTGTGGCCACTGTACTGATGAACTCATAGCTGCTGTTGTGCCGCCATGGATCTGCAGAGGATCAACCCAGTTAGCATTCCATCATGAATTAGGAGGAACTCATGAGCTCTCCCATCCCCAGATAAGGAGCCAATGGCATCTGATGGCTGCTGCAAGAGGAATGGCAGTGTTTCTTTGGATACACGACCAGTAGTCAGTTGCTCATGCTCTAGAGTATGACACCATGTTGATGTTCTAGTTCATGGTCCAGTGGTTGGCCCTGCACCCATACTCCAGGGGGTCACCCTACACCCATGCTATGGTAGGATGAGCCTCTACCTGTGTGAAAATGAGCAACTCCAATTTGACTCAATAAGCTATATTTCAAAGCAAGAAGAGGACTTGTAATTTGGAGGAGACGTAATGAGTGGATCCAGGGGATGTGGGAGGTGGATATGATAAAGATACCCTAGATACATGTAGGAAATTGTCAATGAGTAAACAAAGAGCGTTGATATATCTTGTCTTTTCAATTCCTACACTATGAATTGGTATAAAATGTAGCTCATGGTATTTTGGAGAGTGTGTAGGTAGAAGTAAATGTTTTAACTTGATAATACCTTGTAATGACTTTCATCTTGTACTTTTAAAAGATTCATTGTGGTAAGAGTGATTTAGGACTTAATATCTCAGTCATCTTCTATTAAAAAAATTCATACAATATATCTTGGTCATGTTTTCCTCTTCTTCTGGTTCCTTACAGATACTGTCTATGTCCTGCCTCCTTCCTCACCCAACTGCATGTTCTTTTCTAAGAAACACAAACAAAACAAGAAACACATACACACACATACACACATGAAACCCACAAAATCATAAGCCAAAATAAATTAGCAAAAGACCAATGAGACACAATATACTCAAAGAAATAGAAATGAGACAGAAAGTGTACAAAACGTCCATTGACTTCACCTTGGTTGGCAGCTAACCCCGGGCAAGAGGCTTTTCTCAAAGGTAGTTACTCTGCATAGTGGGATTCCATAAGAGGAAAATGATCTTTCCTTTGTCAGCAGGTATCACCTGCACATAGAGTCATGGTTAGGGCCTGAAGCCCATGTCCATTTTCTCATTTCAGTACTGGAGCCACATCTGGCTTAAACCTGTGCAGGTCTTATGTGTGCTGTAATTGTCTCTGTGTGTTCATATGTGCATTGGTCCTGTTGTATCGCAAAGTCACTGTTCCTTTGGAGTCATCTATCACCTCTGGCTCTTACAATCCTTTGGCATCTTCTTCCACATAGGTCCCTGAGCTCTGAGGGGAGGGGTTTGAGGAATATATCCCATCTAGGGATGAGTGTTCACTTGTGGGTCTGTGTTAATTCTCAGGGTATTAAGATAACTTCACGCAGGAGAATTCCTTGTAGTATTTGTCTTCTTGTGGTGACTGGCTTATTTTATTTACATTAGTGTCCTCATGCTGTTGCATTCGTCAAATCTTTCCTCCTTTTTAAGGTTACTGGCATTTCATTGGGTGCCCAACATACTTCATTTTTCCATCTGTCCCTGCAGTGATAGATACCTGTGTCACACTGTTGTAATTCCGAGTCACCTGTTCCAGTTCTTCACAGAGATAGAATCTCATAGTGGGATATAGCCACATGGCATTTGATTGGGTCCTGGTCCCCCCCCCAAAAAAAATCTATCTAGGAACTGGCTTCTCAGTAATTCCTCCAAAGGTGTTACACGGCATGGGAAAAAGTGGTGCAGTGTCAAACACCCTACAAGTGGTTCCTGCTCTGTCTCTTAATATTCTGTGTTTTATAGCTGAATCACCTTTCTGGATGATTTCTCACAGTGTAACTAGCAATTGCCACAGTCTTCTAGGTAGCCTCAGAAATCTTCTCCTGGCTACTTTGTAGCTCCTTAGATGGTAACAAAAGTGGCCAGGGCCTTCTTTTCCTCCCATATCTGTTAGGCTTACTTTTTTCGTACTTCCTAGATTAAGAACCCATAATTTTAATAGAACCAAAAGTTCTTTAAAAGGTCTGACTAGACCAAGCACTTGTCCAGCCTTGAGGTGGAAATGTGACTGATTTCTCATGAACAGACAGGTCCTCCCAACTCTGCCCCGTCAGATCAATAGGACCTTGATTTCTGTAGAAGTATTTTCATTCATTGATATCAGGAGAATGAAAATCATGATTGGTATAGATGAGACAAAGACATTTGCAATGGTTTTTCTTGGTTGTCAACATAGCCATGTCTGGAATCTACTAAGAGATAAGGCTCTGGGCACACTGAAGACCAGTGGCTCTCCAGAATCCTCCAGGCCTTTGGTGACATTGGGAGCACTGAGGTATCTAGTTTCGAGCAGCTACTGGGTTCTCAACCTCTTCACAGTACAGACATCTGCCGTTGGACTACCCAGGCCAGTGTATAACCCAATAATAAATCTCATTTTAATATATATTTTTTCTGTCAGCTCTGTACCTCTAAGAAACTTTGACTAATAGAACATTCAAATTCAGTTCTGTTTGCAACTCAGAAAAATATGCTGATTTGCTTAACATGTGCTCAGCCATGGGAGGGAAAAGCCAAGAGTAGCTTGTTGCTTATGGGTTCCCGAGCCAGTGAGGATTACCATGAGAAACTACTAGTGATGGTGGTAGCAGAAACAGCAGCAACCGCTGGAACCTAAGGCGTTTTACTGCACGGAAGAGAGATGTTAGAGGTGACTGTGCACATCGTCTGCATCTTCTTATTTAATCCTTAAATAACTCTGAGGTCAATGCCCTCACTATCTTTTCTGCTACATTAGACAGAAGGTAAAGTTCAAGAGTCTTTCACTTGTGTGCACTTGACATGTGGAGAAGAGGTCAAACAAGTTTTTTTAATCCAAGCGATCTCCTCTAGGATACATGTCATAAGCTTCACGCTGTTTCTGCTGCTGCTGCTGCTGGTAGCCAGCCCCACCTGGGTGCTGAGTCCTCCCAAGTGCATCTTGGAAGACATGCCCTTACCATCTCCATTCAAAATGGAAGGGGTGCAGAGTGAGCTTAGTAATTTGACCAAGGTTGCATAGGACATGTCAAAGTCAATATGAATTCTTTAATTTAGCTCCCCAGGAACCGTTTGTGAACCTTTCTCACTGTTTTTTTTTTTTTTTTTTTTTTTTTTTTTTTTTTTTTTTTTTTTTTTCTGAGAGCAATGAAAAGAGTCAACAGCTAAAATGCTAGGTGAGATTTATTTTGAGAGAAGATCTTATGAGTCTAGGTTGAACTCAAATTTAGAGTCCTCCTGCTTCAGGGCTTTACTAGGTGTATCATTTTGAAAAAGTTGATAAAAATCTCTTCTTTTATAAATTGTACCTACTTAGTTGCTGGCAAGCAGTCAGGAAGGTGCCCTCTGGTATGGGTCAAGGGAGCTTGGATCCCAGGGCCCTTTGCTTGGTGGGTCCTCTCTGATCCGGTGAGGGGTCTTGACTTAGCCTGTGTCTTTTGGAAAATGTTAGTTGTTAAATAAGCTTCTTTTAAATGTGGAAAAGTGTCTAGTATGCTTTTCTTTAAAGAGTCTCATGTCCTTATTATGTAAGTTAGTGGTTCTCAACGTCTTCCTATGGTCATTGTGGACCAGCAGCTTAAGTAGAAGAAGAACTTGTTAAAGCATAAATCCCACCAGCAGCTCTGGAAGCCATCCTTCCTAAAGATGGGGATGTGTAAAGCCACGAAGAAGATTGGACAGCTAGGTTGATCAGACCATTCTGCTATGTAAGGATCCATTTCACGAACATTATGGAATGTATTAATAGTATATATATTCTCTCCCTTAATGGCCACTATCAAGTTGCATAAGTCCTAGCACTTCCGTCTGCAGCCACGTGCTTATTTTCTTCTGCGTGTGTGCATTTGTACACCCTTGTGTTTGTAGGATGTTCACACATATGCGAGGATGCACAGGGCTCAACTTTCGGGGGTTGTTACTCAGGATGCCCTTCAGCTTTTGTTTCTCAGCAGGGTCTTTCATTTGCCTGGAGCTTGCTAATTTGATTAGATCAGCTGGTGAGGCATCAAGGTATCCCGGGTGATCCTCCTGTTCCTACCTCTCCAGGGCTGGGATTACAAGCACACCCGACCATGCCCGGATTTTTAACATCCAGTTTGAGGATTGGACTCAGGTCATTATGTGTGCTTCTTGGCAAACACCTTACTCACTGAGTTATGGCCCCAGCGCTCCGATTTTAACTGTTCTCTGTTTCCTACCATTTTAGTAGAATTCCTTTCTGTTTCACACAGATTTTTATGATTTGACTAAAATGTTTGAGTTTACAAGAAATAACACAAACTTACAGCATCATTCCGAGACAGATATTTATATATGAGGTAGAATTTCACCTATTTCTTTGATTCTTCTTTTCTAGAGTGACTGGTATCACCCTGAGGTCACAGGAAGGCTGGATCCTAACACTTTCGGAAGTTTGGAGAGGTCCGGAAACTGGACATCTGGGCACTGTCAGCCGAAGCCAGACAGCATGACTATAGCTAACACACTCTCTACCAAGATGTCTAGGCCTCCTGGGCCGAAGAGCTTCACTGGCTCCAGTGATGTTGTTGTTGTTGTTATTATTAATAATATTGATATTATTGATATATGTTGTTATTATTGAAGGTTCTTGAGTTTCTTACCTGACGTTATCACAGGAAAAGTGGGTTAGGCAGCACTGCAGACCGTTGTTGACAGCCTTGGGCAGAGGAGGAAACAGAAACCGAGGGAAAGAAGTCAGAGGATAGAAGGTTTCAGAGGAATAGTTCCAGTTTGAGTCTGGAACATCACCGAAGGTCTGTGTGCTTTTCTTGCCAGTTGGTGGCGCCATTGGGAGGGGATGGAAGTTATAAAAAGCGCAGTTTCTTTGGACGGAAGTTGGGTTATTGTCTACGTCTACGTGCGCTAGCAGGTGATGTCGCTGCCTGCGAAAACTCCTCCTGCTCCTGTTCCTTCTCCTATTCCTCCTCCTCGTCTCATTCTTCCTCCTTGCTCCTGTCCATCATGAATCAAGCAGTTTTATTCCACTTGTGCTCCCTACCATAACGTCCTCCTCGTCCTCCTTTGTCATAGGCCCCTCCCCTCACTACAGCCCTGCGTACCATGAGGCCAACCAACGATGGACTGAAGTCTGAAACCATGAGCCAAGTTGAGTTCTTCCTTCTTATAAACCGACCTTCTTAGACATGTCTGAGCACCAAAAAGCTGCCTAACAGAGAAGCAAGCGAAGAAGCCTGCCGCCAACCTTGGCTCTCATCTGTTTCCTGTTGTGGTTCCTCAACAACAAATCCCTCTTCCTCTTTGCTTTCTGAGGTTCTCGAGATTCAAGGGTTATACACAAGAACACTCACGGCCATAATTTTTTTTTTTAACAAAGTGAAAACAGAGAAACATTTAGTTATTAGAATAATACAGCCACTGAAGTGATGGGTCAAGCAGAGAATATGCATGAGTGTTGGTTTATGAATTGTATGCAAATTGTCATGCCCAGTTCAACTGCGGTTCTGTAAACGCCGTGTCTAAGAAGAACAGTGCAAATATACATATATATTTCAAATTGTGCCTAGGGCTACCATTAAACATGATGGGACATTTAGATATTGTCTTTTTTGTGTGTGAGTATTTTCTTCTTTAAAATAATATACACCGAGTAGATTTTACTTGGTTATCACGAGGAAGAAATGCTGTACTAGCAGATTGGGTGGTGCTGCTATTTTTAGAACAGCTTGGACATTTTAACGCTGCCAGGTTTAAGTGAGACTTTCCAGGGAGTATGAGTTGAGAGTATATACAGAGGAAAGTCAGATCATACATAAACGCAGAACTCTCCCCTGCAGCATGGACCAGGAAGCCTGGCGGCATGGCCCGAGTGACCCAGCTTTGATCAATAAGTTAGAGTTTCCTGATGTTTATCTCTGCCTTCCAGTTGAGGACTAATGGAGAAAAATCAAATATGCCCTTACAATTCCATCTCTGCGGGTTTACTGCCTGCATCCCCCCCCCCCACGTCATCCGCCTGCAATCAGGGTATCCCCGAAACCTCTACCTCTGCTCTGACATGAAAGCGGTTCTTCTTCTCTGCCTGCTTTTGATCTCTGCCAAATGCCAGCACTGGAGCTTATGCTCTGGTAACAAGCTCTGAACACTGCTGGCTCTCTACTTGATTTCGTTGGGGGCGGGTGTCTTTGTTTATCAACTCACAAAACTGACTCTTTGGAGAAACCGATGTGTACTTAAAAATTAGTAGCATTTCTGGTGTTAAGAATCCAATTCCACACAGTTCCAAAAGAATATTTTCTTGTGTGTACATGTGAAATGTGTGTGTGTAGCCCGTTTGTGTGTGACTATGCTTATGGATGTCAGAGGAGAACTTGGTCTTTCTCTGTTACTGTCTGCCTTATACATGCTCTCACTGAATCTGCAGTGGGTCAGTGAATCCCGTGGTTCTGCTAGTCTCTTCTCACCAATACTGGGGTTACAGTTATGTTCAGTTATTCCCTCCTTTGTGAGTTCAGAGGACTCAAACTCAGATCCCCATACATGAAAAACAAAATCAGTTCTTACCCACTGAACAAATTCCCTAGCTCCTCTTCCAAAAGCATTTTCAGGGAGGGAGGGAGGGAGGGGTGTTGCAGGGGAAGAAAGGGTGAAGGAAGGAAGAAAGAAATCCATAATTTTAAATCTTAATCATTAAATTCCATTAGCTCAAAATGTTTCAGAGACACTAGGGTTCGACTCATACTGAATAAAACAACTATTGAACTTGAAGTTTTATCATATTATGTTTTCCTAATAAATGCTACCAGGAATTAGATTTATTAGTGGATCCATAGGGTCCAGAGATAGCTATTTTTTGTAAGTCCCATAACCTCAATATTCTGGTAATAAATTTACTTTATAGAAAATAAATACAATATTCTAATGTCAGAGCTGCAAAGGGTTTGAACCTGAGCAGAGCTCCAGGCCAAGCTAATGGCTTTACTGTTTAAATTATATCGTGTAAGTTTGTAATTAACAGAGAAACTTCAAAACTCAGTTTTTTTTTTTTTTAAAGAAAGTTCAGAAATTTGGGTGGGAAGGATGCCGAAATTTTTTGAAAAATGTGCTGAAATCACACATGAGAGACAGAGTAGTTGTGACTTTGTAGCAAGTTTTCAAAAGCATCAGGAGTGGATTACATTGAGCTGAATACTATGAGGGCACTTTGATTCGGTGTTGATGGTTTCATGTAGCTGCAGTGATGGGGGAAATAGTTATGATGTAACTTATTATAAAGAGATGATACATTTATAATTGCAGGGTCAATTGGCTTGTTTATCAAAGGTTACATAGTATAGACCCCATGTGTGTGTGTCATTTATTCAATTCTGTACTTTATGTATCGTAGAACCATGGTCCACATATGAAGAAAGGAAGTGTCTGGGAAATAGCATCAGAGTGGAAGAGGGCTGAGTCTCTGGGACGCAAGAGTTCCTGCTGTCAGTCTCTTTGAGCTCAGCTCCTGTCATTCTCTCTGTCTGACACTGGATTTTTAGTCCAGTGGCCAGCCCTTGTTCTCATACTGCCCACCCACTCCTTTGTTTTCTCCATATTCTCAATGTGGCCCCCAGCACTCAGCATTTTCTTTCGTAGGTTGTAAAGAGAATCAGAAATCTATATCAACAACTGGAGTGGGAGCTGCCCACAGTGGTGCATGCTTGGAATCCCAGTACTCCAGAGGGTAAGGTAGGAGGATTGGTGCCAGTTCAAGGCCAAGCTAAGCTTTTAAGTTGCAAGTTTGACGTCAACCTTACATCTTGTCTCAAAAAACAAACACAAAGGACAAAGTGCTAGAGGCAGGTGAGGGGGAGTATTGTGCCTGTTCATTTTCCAGTTCTAGGTCTCGAAGATGGCTGACAAATGAACTCATCTCTTTCAAGACCTAATTAGGGTCCTGTATCAGCACCAATAAGCACTCCAACCAGTATCAAGGGGACAATAGAAACCATTGTTTCCTTTTGTATTTAATGGGATGTTGTGATACTGAGATATTGCTGTACCATTATTTTTAAGTTGGAGGTAGAAAATAAAAATGAAGTTCCACTCCCTGACAACCTAAGCATCTCTGCTGGTCTTAGATCTGCAATAGAGCTGAAGGAACATTCATAGACTAGTGGGGTCCTCATTTCAGGGACTCATTTTAAGTTGAGATTCAGGTTTATTCTACTGTAGCATTAATGGGGGTTGACTTGCAACATGGATGATGGACGTATAACTGTGTATCTTATTTGTTTTTCCATGTAGAAAATTCACTGCATAAAGATTACTATGGAAGACTTTTTGCACTAAATTGTGCCTCTTTTTTTTCTTTCTCCCTCCATTGAAAAACAACTGGACAATCAAATGGTCCCTGGTTGCATATGGATGCAATATGACTTGGAGAATGCTTGCTGACAGAGAGCAGACTTTTAATCGATTCCAAACGGCCTATCATATGGATGTTTGAAATGCCATGCTATAAACAATGTTCTCCTGTCTTATGGGATGTTCTATAAGGTTGACTGTAGATGAAAGCCAACATTTCGATCACACAGCAAAGCCCAGAGTGAGCGCAAACCTCGTAAGTGCTCCTTTTATTTGCTGTCAGATTCTGTTAATGGCCTGTCTTCCAACATCAGTACTACGAACATCTTTAATGCTTTAGCCATTTGCTGACCCTCATGCTTATATTCTCTCTCTCTCTCTCTCTCTCTCTCTCTCTCTCTCTCTCTCTCTCCCTCCCCCTTTTCTCTTACACACACACACACACACACACACACACACACACACACACACACATTTTCTCTTTTTCTCCCATATCATAGAATACAAAATAACCTTGAGAACCATTTTGTTTGTCTAAGCTAGAGAGAAGTTTAGTCATATATCTAGTTAAGTTAGTAAATACATGAGAAATTTGGTCCACAGACTCAGAGGATGGGGTAATTTGCTTGCCCCTGGGTGGATTTTCAGCAAATCCTCTCCTTGTCTTGTAGTGAGTCCTTCCTTTCCTTAAGGTATAAGTGATTTTATCAGCATGTCTGCATAATTAGACTAGGCATGTAAAACTAGAAACTTAGCTATGTAGACTTCATTCATTGAAAGTGTATTCATTCATTTAGTAAATAGTTATTTTTCCCTAATGGTTAACTATAAAGACATATACATATCATGTAAAGAATAATCATCCAGAGAAATGACGAATGAGCTAAACCTCCCTTTGTATCTGCTCCGACCCTTCCTGCAGACAGTCACCCTTGGGAACAATGAGAGAGTACTATACAGCCTTTGAGACATTCTGATTCATGGACAAAGATGTATTAAAGTATACAATGAAGTGTCAATGTGTATGTTTAAAAAATGAGAGCATACTGTACATGCTTTTCTGGAACATTCCTTAGTTAGCCTTTCACATGCCATTATCATAGCTAACATTTTGGACCTTATTTTCTAATTTTTTAAATTGTTATATAGTGGACTTGTGTATGTTACAAGTTTTTATGGATATAATGAATCATAGATCACAAGGCACACGTTTTCTTCACCATTCTTCTCTTGATGTGCATTTTTGTGGATCTTAATTCCTAATGGTGAAAGAAATACATCATAAATACCAGCATGTTTGCAGGGTAATCAGAGAAGGGGAATTTCTGGGTCCTTCATTTTACATTTATAGAGTAATTACTGTGTTTAACATTTTGGGAAGTGACACATAAATAAAACACATTCAAACATTCTTTAGAGGTAAAGGAATGGTTCCTATTCTACAAAATTTGTGGATTCTATGGCAAGAAACCCAAAAGAGGAGTGAATTTTAAGTGGTATGTCCCAAATAGTCTATTGAAGACAAGGCCAGGGCTATGAGGGAGACAAACACCATGATGCTAACTCAGTCTTTGCAAAATGACAATTACTTAGAGGTTGGGATCTCAATGTAACAAATCCAGAATGTCTAAACCCAACTACTTGCTGAGACAAAATGTTCAGGGAAGCAGACAGGACTTGGTTAGGGAACCAGACACACAGATATCCAGATAGAATACTGGAAATTTCAGGGAGCTTTTGATTGTGAAAGAGAGAACATTTACAGTTTTGGAGATGACCTCAGACTACAACAACTCGTGTTTCAAAGATCTCTTCTCCATGACTGATAGAAGCGAGGCTTTTATTTTGGCCCAAGGCTAGCTTGCTTTAGTTTTCAACTTCATATACAAGGCGGGAATCAGCAGCAGCAGTCTCCTCTTGATTCTGGACCATTTTGATAAGTATTCTATGTTTTGTAAATGTTGCGGAATTTAAAGAAGGAACATCCTTACTTTTAAATTCTTTTCTCCTGTTTCAATCCAAGCCCCAGGACCTTTCCCACACCCGCCAGCAGCTTTGGATTCTTCACCTTCACTTGTGGAATCCCACTGAATTATGCAGGTCTTAGAAATTATAAATTTACTCATGGGGACTGGAAATTTCTTCAGTTGTTAGAGGACCAGAGTTTAGTCTCTAGCACCCATATAAGGTAACTCACAACTACCTAAATCCGGGGATCTAAATCCCTTTCATGGTCTCCTCTGGTACTCATGTATACATACCCACACATGGCTACACACATACACCTAATGACAAAAATGACGATAAAATCTCTTAACAATTTACCCAATGATAAAATAATCTTCCTGAAAAGAAACTTGTAGCCCTGTACTCCACCATGTTTGAGATACAAAGCTTAGCATGGGAATTTTTAAGATTGTTCTCATTTTCTTCATGGTACAAGCTTAGTACCACTTCCTTATAATAGTACAAAAGCTGAAAGACCCTTAAGATAGCTCAGGAATGGGGAGAGGGAAGGCACTGGAGAGATGTCAGGAAAGTCTGTTTCCTCCTGAAGAAGTGAATGAATATGTTTACCCGAGTGTTGTGAATGAATGAGATTACCAGACTGTTGAGGATGGCTGAAAATCAGAGAAAAGAGAATTGATGAGAGCCCCAAACTAATCAGTAGATTCAGTGAACGACATGGGCACCAGAGGAGGACAGGTATGAGAAGTGTTGAACACCACCCAAAGATGGTGGATGCAGAAGAGTTGCAAAGACTAAGGTGGTAGAAGAAGGTGGTGGTTTTACAGTTCAGTCAGACTTTCAGTCAGCAGCCATTCATTTTGATCAGTGAGTTGAAGACCAGCGTGAGGACCCATGAGGCATTGTTTGCATTTTCAGTCCAAGTTGAGATCATTCCCTTTCTCATCTAGTTTCCTGTCTGAGAACCGTTCTCCTATCCTCCTATCTTTTGACAGAGTTGTTTAGACTGGGCAAAGAGGAAGAAGAGAATAGAAAGGGCTGAATTGTGATGGCAATGAAAGATGGCAGCAGCTGTGACAACAGCAGCAATGATGCACTTACTAGCAAAGACCTAAGGCAGGAAAAGGCAGAGCTTGTTTCCCTTGGGTTTCTTCATCTCTGGCTCAGGAGAAGCAGAGAGAAACGGGGGAATAGAGAAAGAAAATAAAAGGAAAGAAAGTTTTTCTTTCTCTGTTAAGAGTGGACAGTTTAGCTTCTGGTGATTCCTTGGGCTTCCTTTACTCTTCTTTCTCTCTGCATATCAAAGGGCTAATGGTCCTGTGTGCTTGCATGTGTGCATACATGTGTGTATGTGTGTGTGTGTGTGCATGCACACAGACATTTACCATGCACATAAACACACATGCATGCATGTACCACAACACAAACAGATCTCCTTGTCAGCTCTCTGTAATCATTTATTCAGGCTTGTTTGCATTTCTTTCACTAGTGCCCAGCCCCATTTCATAGTTTGCTTTCTTTCTGTGACCCTCTTCTCCGTGCTGAATGTGCCTGTGCACTCCTACGCCTAGCCTCCCCCTGCCTGCTGCCTCTGCCTTCTGCCCCTCCTGCTGCCAGGATCCCATCCAGTCCCTAGAGCAAGGACAGCTGCTGACACTTTAGAGTGCCTGAAGGCCACCAAACAGGTTGCTACTCTTTTGAGCCTCGAAAATATGTCTCAGTCTTTGGTAAGAGAGGGACGAAGGCTTTGAGAGCTGGAGCAGAGAGCACGAAGGAACAGTGACAGTTGGAGGGAGCTCATCGGCACCAGCAGGAGGAAAATGCTAGCCTGCCATTTCTAGATGGTGGGGAGCATATGGAGAGCCTGAGATTGTTATCAGCTGCCCAGAGTAGGCAATGCTTTATTGTGCTCTCTAAAGAAAGCATTACAATGAACTCCCTTACCTGTGGTCGTTCAAGGCAAGTGCCTCACCTGTGAGACTACAATCTTCCCTAGGCCTTAGTGAATTTCAGGATGTCCCATGGAAGACTCTCTAGTCATCGTATGAGCTCACTGTAACATGTACCTATCAGGACTTTGAAATTTTGAGTGTTTGGTTTGCTGCCATTTGATTATATGAAGATAAAGACAGCTATAGCAAGAATTTACAGTTGTCAGGGTTCTCTAGTGGAACAGAGACAATAGTATTTATATATGTAGTATATATAGTAAAAAAAAAATTAGATAGTGCTACATGATGTAAGCTGGGCAGTCCAATGGTGACTACCCACCTGTACTGGAGGGGCTCAGAACATGATAGCCTCTCTTGCTGCAATGGCCCCACCTTGGTACTGAGGGCTTGGAGGCCTAAAGGGTTGCTGGTATTCAGTTAAGAGATTGAAACATGGGAGTGGCAGTGGGAGCAGCAGCAAAGTGTGGGACCGAGAAAGGATGGCTTGGTTTCTGGTAGAGCACTGGCTAGAAATGGCCAGAGACCCTGCAAGGGATGGAATACATTTGCCATGCTCCCAGATTCCAGGTTCCTGACTGGTGGCAAAGATCTCCATTGATCTGAGCCTTCCAGTCATGTAGGGCAATACAGCCCCTCCCAAAGCGAGGTTTGTGCTCCTCTGCAGGTAGAGGGTTTGACTACAGGCCTCAGCCTCAAGAGATTTCCATATTAATGAGATGCCTAAAAGCCAGAGGGAATAGCCAATTAAGCATTCTTTCTCAGACCTTCCTCCCTCCCTATTTAAGTCAGGTTTGCCTTGAGTTTCAGGGGGGTGTAGCAAGATCCATCTACCATCTGCCATGACTATAAAGCTTTATAAAACCATGGACTTCCTTGTGTCTTTGGGGCCTGCCATGGAGAACTGTGGAGGGGCCCTCTGAATATTGAGCCGCTGTCTAATCTCCCGGGGGAGAACTTCTCTGAATTCAAGTAAGCCAGCAATCCAACCAAGTGAGTACAGTAACAAAAAGTCACTTTCCCATGGGGCACTGTCGGGGCACCCCTCCCCCCTTCCCCTTGCCTCTCTGTTCTTCTGCAGCCACCCAGCGGCCTCTGGGTTTACTAAAGAGCCCTACCCCTTCATGACTTCAGACTGAGTTCATCCCACACCCGGGCAGGGCCCCACAGTGCCTGCTTGGCACTCCATGCAAGGGGCTCAGTCAAAAATCCTGTGTTTCTGCTTCTTCCTGTGCCTCTCTGAGCTGCCCAGGGCAGAAGACATGTGAGAACCACAACCACCCAACAAGATCCACGACTGCCCCCATGCTAGAGCTAACAACCCCGCAGCAAAGTAGATGCACTCACTAAAGAACTAGTGGAAAAAAGACAGCAGCGTGTTTCCCTTGGGGTTCATCTCTGGTTCTTTCCACTCTGGAGTAGGCTTTCACTGTCTGTTGATCGTTCCTGGAAATGCCCTCATGGACCATTCCCGAAGGATGTTTCAGAGTTGATCTTAGATCCAGGGAAGTTCACAGTCAAGATTTACCATGGCAGCATCTTTAACATACCGTATACACTGTATACAACTACCTTAGAAACAGTGTTTACAGGTGAGAGTAACATGCACTTATATTTACTGGCCTACTGGTACAAGATTATTAATTAACAGATCTCACCCACCATATGACATACTAGAGAACTGAGGTATAGTACCTAAATTTTAGATCACTTGGCAGCACCTTGCTTTAGTATATAATTTTTATATGGATGAATATGGCTATATGTGCTTATGTTTGTATGGATCATATTCCAAAAGATAGATACCACAATGTATAGACTGGTTATTTGGGGGGACTAGGGTTTTAGGACATAAATTTTATTTAGGAAAGAATGATTGACATTATTTTCTATTACACTGACACACACTTAATACATGTAAAATTACATTCTTAAAAATAATTATACACTTAAATTTTTAATTAAAATGTGATTATTATTTCCTTCTTCCCTTTCCTTCCACACTTCCATGAATACCTCCCTCATTCCTTTCAAATTCATGGACTACTTTTCTTTAGTTATCATTATTGTATATTATTACATATATTATAGTATATTATATATTGCATAGGTATACAAATATAACTTTCTTCATCTGTTAATGTTGCCTGTACATATATAATTTCAGGAATAAGCACTTGGTGGATAAAGAGTTAGGGCTCATTTCTGGGGATGCCTAATTCTCCTGCCTTTGCAGGCCTCAGTTATTAGAGAGAATAGCAGGATATGAGTTCTATGAAGTGGAGAATGGGAAAAACAGGGATGAAGCTTAACTTGAGAGAAGAATAATGGCGGTCATTACAAAAAGAGGAGCAAGACAAAATAGTGCTAAGGATATTTGGAAAAACCATAAAGAATCATGTTATTTTTATATACCTAATTATATATAATCATGCATACACATACATAACTTGATCATACATATGTGTGTGTATATATATGTTTATAAGTATATGTGTATATATGTGTATATGTGAATATGTGTGTCTCCACACACACACACACACACACACACACACACACACACACACACACA
>NW_021604712.1:6544060-6558365 GCF_004785775.1 Grammomys surdaster | reverse complement strand
ATATTCAAGTTCTCCTACTTGGGATGACAATACTACAACTGATAACCATCTCCCAATAATGGTCATGAAGATTCCTCTTTCTAGCTGTTGGTCATAGGAGTCTTAAGAGACACCTCAAGTGAAATACGCTACTGCTGGTGCCTTTGTTTGTCTCTCAAGGTTGAGGATAAGTCCATATTACTGAAGACAGCATGCAGTGTATACCCAGGACTCAAGAGCTGAGCTGGACCTGACCTGAAATCTCAATCTCTGAGGACTAGTCTTCATGATTATAAGACAAACTATCAACAAAGGGAAATAACCAACAATCCCACCCAGTTGTGATGCCTATGAACCATAGCAATGACCAGCATGGCATGATATCCTTGAGGATACAATAGTGTCACACACATTTTTTTGTGGTAAACAACAGCTTTCTATTTGGATTTAAGGAGGGAAATCATGACTGATGCTGAAAACCTAACCAGAGTTGGGGGCTAATGTGGTCTTGGACCTTAGAGGGTAACCTTTTACCATTGCTTTACTGTACCAGCATAATTCCTAATTGAATTTACATTTTAATTCTTTAGTTATGAGTGTCTATAAGAACAAACAATACTCCAGCTAACCCAAGTGCCTCTAGTCCTGTGCTGTCTTCGTCCAAGAGTCATAGAATAAGATGGTTTAAGGATTCTTAAGATTAGCATGGTCTAACCTGACAATGTGCTGCAGAGGACACTGGGTCTCTGGGAGACGCCCTGAACTACATGTGTTCATGGAGCTAGTGTGGTTGGAATCCAATATCATCCCTACTCGATGCTAGCACCTTGAAATTGCTCTTCTTCCTATAATAAGAGTCCATTCTTTAATCTCATTTACTTTTTAATTTGTCGCTGGTTACTAAATTAATTAAAAGCTAAGCTTCCACATTGTCCATTTGGCAGTCATCTTAAATCACAGGGAATTGTCTTTTGGCCCACAGACTACCTGAGGAATCCTGCACAACTGTGTGTGTGTGTGTGTGTGTGTGTGTGTGCGTGCATGTGTGTGTGACAGAGAGAAATGCAAGTTCCCCCAAAGGAATTTGCACAATCAGGGGAAGCCTAATTTAACAGGTGCCTCTACTTACTTAGGTGAGGCTTTCAAACTGAAGAGTTTTAATAGAGATGTTAAAGAACATTTGGAAGGTACATGTCCCACACTAGACTCTACCTTCATTATACTGTAAGTGTAACATGGGATTCTATTGTACTTAGCAGATCTTCTTGTAATCAGAACATATAGTTAGATGCTGGAAATGCCAGTCCTTCCTATTGATTCACTGCTTATCTAGTTTGTGTGAAGCCAGACCCTTGAGCAGTGAATTCTAGTTAAATTTTCCTGTGACCTTAGAGGAACTTGATAATTATAAGGCTAGGGTGGATGAAGTAGTTGCACTTTTCCCAAATGTGATATGTGTTTTTCTTAGTAATTACGCTAAGTATTTGATTAGGATCTAACAGTTATATAGCATATTTACTGTAGTGATAAATGATACGATTATAAATCTCAAATATATAGGCATGACTTTGTATACCATGTATTAAAATAATAAATATATCAAGCAAGTAACTGATTCAGTGCTATTAAAAGCAATGGCAGTAACTATGCATAAAGACATTCTTTCATTGACTACAGGGCATCCCTGACTCCAGCAGGTTCCTGAAAATCAACATCAGCAAGTGTCAGTGGGAAAGTGCTCAGTGGAAGTTTTCCTTCCTTGTAGCTGCTGTAGATCAAAAAGTAATGTTACTGAGATTTTTTTAAATATAATTTTTAAAAAGTAGGTAGAAATGTCTCAGTTTAGAATCTCCCCACCATCCCCCCAACTACTGCTTTGTTCCCATCCCCGGTCTGATTACATGTTATCACTTTCAAGAGAACATCTGGGTCACCCTGAAAGGGTGTTAATCTCCTAGTATCTTCCCTCACACCTTATTGACAGCTCAAGTCAGGGTGGCCTACTTTGGTGAATCTGATTTGTCAAAATTCCTTTTTGACTTTATATTCATTTAAAAAAAATAGAGCCTCTGCAATTTCCTGAGCAGGGTATATAATGATCACTATTCTGAATGACCTAGCTGGGTTGCTTGATAACTGTCTGGGGAGGTATTCTGTACTGTTATAAATGCCTGGCTGCAAAAATCAGCAGAGCCTGAGGTAAGTAGGTAAGAAATGACTCCTAGAATCTCCTCAGCATTGTGCAGAGAAGTCCAGTGTTCTGGTGACTCAACACTCAGGATTGTTTAGTTACAGTGGAAACATGCAGCCAATTCCAGGTAGTTTACTGTGTTCCTGGAAGGCATCAGGTTTCTTTCACTGGACCTGAGGATCAGGGCCACAATTAGTCATCAGATGCTGTTGACTGTCAGACTCATTGATGAATCCATTGTGTGGCAACCTGTGCTGGGCCTGCAGGTATGAGAGGGTCTCTGTTCTCAGAAGCTCTATGTCATTAAACTGTAATCCCCATGCTGTATGTCTGATATCTCCATATGAGATTTTGAGAAGGATTTTATAAGGAGCCACACTAGCAACATAGCCTATTGCTATCTCTCTTCATTGCTCACCAGAAATAGAAGGTAAAACTCTATTATTGAAAATGCTATACGTTTTGGTTACAGGGCATAGAGAGATTAAGCTGGAACTGCTCCAGAAGTTTTCTCTATGCTGGTGCTATACAGGTTGCAGGAGAGGATTGTTATCAATGATAATATTGGGGTAGATCTTGTATACAATACTAATGTTTGGGTAACAGTGGTTTGGTAGTGTATGGCTCTTAAGGGCAAATAAACAACTTACTGACTGTATTGGAGACCCATTTCACTGGACAGAAGTTATTTTTGTAAATCTGGTCAAAACCCCATAGCTGGGGAAGTCATAATCCCCAAGGGACAGTTTACTGAGTAGACATCTGAAAATGTATGTTTACATCCTTAGATTACCTTGACTTTCACCCTTAATCAGAGAAGTGTCTTTGCAGTGGGAAATGGAGAACCCAGGGGCTCATACTCAATCTGCTTATAACAAGTGACTGAATTTCCAGTCCTCAGTGGGACAACTGCATCATTCCTGCTCATCAGGAAGCATCATGGAAGAGGTGGAAGAAGGGATGTAAGAGTTAGATGATGGGAAGGAGTGTTGTGAAAAACTGCCTTTCACACAGGATATAGCTATTACATCAATAGCCCTCTTTATCTACACAAAGCCTGTACATAACTGGTTATGCTAATATTATACCATGGATGGAGTATGGATTCATGACAGTCCATCCCTCTGTGAAGAGCTATAGACATTTAATGGTTGTCCAGCATCCAGGAAGGGGAATCTATTTCTGAGCAGTGTAGCAAGTGGTACCCTAGCTCATGTAAATATCCCCCACTCATGTTCAGGCAAGCAACCCTAATAAAGCACAGCGGCTCACACATAAAAATGGAGAAAAGTAGGGAGCAGATTTGCTGCTGGGTTTTTGGGAGACACAGTGGAATATGAAGGTAACTAGATAGGGATATGCAGATAAGTATACTATTTTAAGAGTCCCAGAGAAGAAGCAGTTATGCTAAATACATTGTAGGTCAGTAGGCTATTTGCTATGATATTAGTGCATACCACTTCACTATCTTCATTAGGAGATATTTCATCAGAAATGTGAACAGGGAGTGTCTAATGAAGAGATCCAGACTTGAACTTGGCCTTGAGAGGCATCCCATTAGATGAAGACATTTCAGGTAGAGGACAAAGACTTCAGCTATAGAACCTTCAGCTGTGTTTGGGCTGTACACAATGGAGAACGACCAATAGTTTTGATTTGTCAGGTACTATGTGGACTCTGACAGACTAGCATGGTCAAAAATAATAAAGGAGGCATTAAAATGGGAATAAAAACCAGTGTTTAGCTTGAAATACTGCCTACAAAATAAGTAGAAAACACAGAACTATTTGATCTTTAAATAAATGCCATGGAACTGAGTTGTTAACTTATACTCTATACAGATGTAGAATATGAGTCAGGTGTTAACTGTGCAGCTTCAGTAACCTTTACCCCAGAAGGGGGTGCATGGCAACTGAGGACCAGGGATAGGGTTAGGACCAGAATTAGATAGAGGAGGAAGGTTACATTGATGGAGACCTTGAGTTCGATCCAGTGTATGAGACAGGGTATACAGAGATGAATTCTCATGACTTGTTTGAAGAAAGGTTTTTGCTAAATAAAAAGGGACAAATGGTTAAAATCATGGCAATCCCAAAGGAAGCTTGAAGTGGCCAGAAGTCAGCATATTTTAGAGGCTGCTGACAGGTGATCAGAACCCATGAATTCTTCAAAGAGAGAATTTGAGAGTTTTAGTCACGTGAACACAACTATCTTCTATAGTCTTGTTAAATTCTGATATGACATGGGTACCTTATAGTCTTGGAGAAGTTCTACATGAAGAACCTGGCAACCTGACCTTCCTAACACAAGTGGGCACGGCTCCCCTTTGTTTGGAGAGAGGTCAGGGAAAAGTACTTATTAACATTTCGTGTGAAGAATTTTCCAGCTTGGGGCATAGTGGCATAAACAGGTAATCCCAGAACTCAGGAGACTGAGGCAGGAAGACTGAGAATTGATGACTAGACTGTGCCATGGTAAGGTCTTGCCTTAAGAAGTTTAACTAACTAACTAGCTAACTAACTAACTAACTAACTGAAAGAAGAAATCACTGGGAAGCACACTGTAATACTTTACTATAGACAAAAGTGAGTCATACTTGCAGATTTAATTTACCACAGGCATCACATTAATATTCATGTTCCTCACATTAATATGTATGCTAGGAAGCTTCCTCTAACAATGGTTGCAGAACAGATTGGAGTAGGCACAGTGACAGCCACTGCTGCAGAGGGATAAGCAAGACTGACTCAACTTTGTTGCTCACTGCATGTGAGGCAAACCATGAGTTTGCATGGTTTGATTAAAATGGCTTTATAGTTCTGGCACAGAGCCCAGCACATGGCAAGCATTTGCTTATGGAAGCCATTATAATATTTACATTTCATTATGATAAACGGGGGCAGACTAAGTCAAGCCATCAAAGTTTGGCCCACCCATGGGATTTTTAGATTTCTTTAAGCTTGTCCTCCCTCCTATCCCAGACAAAATCCATCAGTTGATATGCTGGGTACCATATCTACCTCTTCACCTAATGAACTGAGAAGTGTCTGAGATAGCTTCTGGCAGAGGGAAAGCCCAGCAATCGACGGGCTGTGATTTGTCAGAAGATATGGCAGCAGTCCCAGTGAGGCCCCGACATGTGGAGGACAGGAGCCTGACTGTGGGTGACATGGGAAACCCTGACAGGTGAAGGAAGCTGTATCCTGATGTACCTTCCAGAGGGAGTGAGAACAAATAATGACAGGCGCCCGCTGCTCACTCACACTGGAGTGCCCTCCATGACTGGCATCCTAGGAGCCTTCCTCCACCAAAGTGCTTACATCTGTTTGTGATTTGGGAGCCAAATAATGACAACAAAATATGATCAGCGAAACCTAGAATGAGAGGTGATGAGAAGATGAAGTTCAGTTTGCCCTCATTTATCCAAACCGGTCACCCTTCATTCTGAAACTGACGAGAAGCCACATGCAGCTGTGCCTCATCTTGCATTCTGCCTATTGGCCACCAGACCTGCAGTGTAACTACTGAGTGTAGCTCTCCCCAGCCAGAAGGACTGGTGAGTAGACAAGGGTTTAAATTGCCCTTGATGTTGAGATAGTTTAATGATCTTGTGGCTCTCCCAGTGAGCACAGAAATGAGCCATTAAACCATGTCAGGTTTTGAGAGAAACTTTGAATAGAATGACATAGAGACAGTGAGCTTATTTGTCCCAGACAAATCAGGTTATATGACCCCTGGCATGATCCTTTACCCTCCAAGTTTGCATATTGCAGTGCAAGCCCTGGTACTTAAGAATAAGATTGTATTTGGAGGCAAGATCGTCAAAAAGATATTTGAATTCAAATGAGGCCATTAAGGTGGGCTCTAATCCAATTTGAATAGTGTCCCTATAGAAGGAGTAAATTTGGACAGACAGAGACACCAAGGTTTCAGGCATGGAGAATAGAGCATATGAGGGTGAGAAAGTGGCTATCTAGAAGTCAAGGAGAGAGACTTCAGATGTTCAGCATCACCACTTCATCTTGAATGTCTAATCTCCTGAATGGTGAGAGAATAATTTGTGCTGTTTAACTCATCCAGCTTGTGATACTTTGTTATAGCATTCCTAGTGGACTGATATACAGCCATCTATTCTTTGGAGCACTACTTATCTGTGAAAATTAAAAGAACCATGCCCACTTTTCTTCACTGATTTATATAGGATGTTTAATACTTACGCTATACTATTATGCAACTGTGTATACACCTTGATAGACATGGGCCTCGTTAAGGATACATCTTGAGAGTTCCTGGTTCTAGTAGTCCAATTCTAAACACTGAGAACTAAATGATACAAACTGTTAAGTCACTGTCAGTCCCATGCATACTGAGAATGATGCCTATAAGGACATTTTAGTTTTGGAACTTTCGGAAGAGAAATGACTAGCTAAGAATAGCTATATCCAAACTCTGGAACAGGAAGCATGTGGTAGAATGTAGTTTGACATGGCTAACTATAATGGTGAGCACTTGGACACATGCAGAGGAATGGGCTTGCCAGATCAAAAGGTCACTAGGTGATATGGATGGCATTGTCTTTGGTTTGGGGTCCATCTGTGTAGCTTCTCTTGGTTTGCCTGTATTCTTGGTTTGGACTTTCTTCAGTGTGTCTCTGACAGCTTTTCACTATTGGCTCTTTCATGTACGCTGCCTCTATAGTGTTATAACCAGTGATGGACATACTTTATCAAGTTGGGAGGAGGGATCTTTCTATCCATTTAGGTCCTATGCATTAGCACCCTCTAACCTGGGTGCTCAGGGATTTGTGCCTTTAGGACTTTGGTTCCATATTGCAGGGAACTGAAATGAAATAAACCCTGGAAAAGACATCCTATGCAACTGAAAGTCCTTCTCATTGGGGATCTAGGAAAGGGACATTTGCATAGCCTCTTTGTGTCGAGCCCAGAGAATAGCAGGCACCCAGTGTCTGCTGGCCCTCCCTTACAGGATGCTTTACTGGGAATTGTTCCAGGACCTTGAGCTGCTACTTTTTGGTGTGTGTTAGAAACAGGTCACTGCCTCTGCCTTAAGGGATGTATCACAACCACAGAAATTGCCTTTCTTTGGGCAGTTCCATGGTCAATACTTTTAAAGTCCTACTTTGTCCAGAAGTCCAGAAGTCCAGTATCATGCCCACCACCAGGGGCAAAGGGACAAGCCATGGGCCCTTGGTTCAAGTTCCTCTTATCCCCAATCACTTTATCTTTGATGGTTTCCTACAAGATCATGATGTAGTCAGAGGCACTTTGGGACATTGATTTTGTTTTCTTTAGAGAGACTTGGTTTTTTTTAGCATACATGGGGAAGTCTGTTTCTTCTACTCCCAGAATTCCTTAGTTTATCTAAAGTTCTTTGTATAGAGTTGAGGCCTTGTGGGCTTGTGTCAATTCACTTTGACATGTCTACTGTTGTACTTATTCATCTCATGTTTATGCAGTCATATTGATAAGATCTTTATCAGGGAAACTTCTCTTTAAAACAAATGGTGATGGTTACAGGAAACCAGAACCAATCAAAATGCAGAGTCATGGAGCCCAGTCCCAGTGGAAATATCTCCAGTACAGCCTAAGGCTTAGGAATCATTTTGGAAGGGGATGGGCAGAATGATTGTAGGAACCAGAGAACAGTGAGTTTGCTGTGACATTGTGTCTCCTAGGAATGTCAGAAGCTACATCCTTAAAATCTCACCAACATAACTGCCTATACATGAATTGAACAAGGAAAACGGCAATAGGTAGACTAAAGTGGCTGGCTGGGGTAGGGATGGGGAACCTAGGAGGACTCAAGGACTCTTCTCTACACACAGAAGAACAGACAATGAAGGAATGAATGCTGAGCATGGGAGAAATAGTTTTCTTCTATTGGGAAGAACACACCAATACCAAATGTTCAGTTCTGTAAGCATTTTCTCGATTGATCATTGATGTGGGAGGACCCTGTGGATAGTTTCACTCCTGGGCAGGTAATCCCTGGCTGTATAAGCAGGAAGACTGAGCAAGCGGTGGAGGATAAGCCAGTAAACAGTGTTCCTCCATGGTCACTGCTTCCAGATTCCTGCTTGAGTTGCTCTCCTGAGTTCTCTCAGTGACGGCCTGTGAGCATAAATGTGTAAGCCGAATAAACCCTTTCCTCCCTAAGTTGCCGTTGATCATGGCCCTTATCAGAGCAATTGAAAGCAGAGTAGAACATGTACCAGGAAACTGAGAATCTAAAAGGGAAGCTACAGTTCTCCAGCTGCACGCCTAACACTTGGCAGAAAGGGAATTTCCCCCTAGAGTGTCTGTTGTTGTTTCTGCTGTTTGTTTGCTCCACTGGAAGGCACCTGCACAACCCTTTCTCCTGTAGATCTTTCATATGTGGCACCTTTGGGACTTGAAATTTTTAACAGTTAAAAGACAAAATCCTGGTAAGTCTTATCTGCTTTTCCAAAATGCTTCTGTCACATGACCACCCCTTGTTCTCTTGTTCCCTAAAAAATACACCAAATCCCTATGGAGAGAGTGATTTAAAATTCTGATATCCTTCCAGTAGTTGAAAACATAGTTTCCATTAGAAATGCCAGGTGATGTGAAAGACCCCCCAGAGAGCTCGTACTATGGTGGATGTCAGGACCACAGGTATTAACAAAGTGAATACACTGAAAGTATTTAAAGAGCTCACTCTTTGAAACTTGTCTTTTGTTGTTGTCATTAAAGTATGCCAATTACTTTCCAGTAATACTCAAAAGACCATTTCCCACATCATCTAACTATTTTATTTTTCTGTAAAAATAAATGAATGGCCAATGAGATGGCTCAGCAGGTAAAGCCTGAGGCCTATAATGCCTGATGCCCAGGGAGTTCCACCCTCTGGAAGCCACAAAACGGAAGGAAGAACCAACTTCCCCAAATCATTCTCTGACCTCTATAGGTCTGCCATGGCATGCACATGCCAGTCAATCAATCAATCAACCAACCAACCAACCAATCAATCAATCAATCAAGAAATGTAAAAAGTAACAGTTAAAAAGAAAAGTAAGTTGGACATGATGCTAATTCACCCAAGGAGACCATACTTGATAAATGATTATCTTAGAATCATATTTTCTTCAACATAAACTTCTCCATCTAAGAAAGTCAAGAAACAAGAAAGCTGTACAGAAACTGAATGGAACCTTGGTGAGCTGTAGACAGTTCAGACAACGTTGCTTTTTTTTTTTTAATAAATTGCTTTTATGCTACTACAAATTACTCAAATAGTTTTACTATCAGTATCAGGTACTGAAGACATCTGAAATTGTCTTGTTCTTCAGGTAATTTGTTCTACAGGAGGTTTAGCTTAGGGACTGTATCATTCCTTTTTAGTGTTGGAAATGCTTGTTTTCCTAGAAACGATGTGGTCAGAATCCTGAGGGAGAGCACTGAAGGTCCTGGTAGAGGTTGCTCTGCTGCCATAGTCCTGGCTCAGGTAGCTGCAATGCTCTTGTGATGCTCATGTGTGTGTGTGTGTATGTGTGTGTGTGTGTGTGTGTATGCGTGTGTGCATGTGTGCATGTGTGTATGTGTGTATGTGTGCATGTGTGTATGTGTGTATGTGTGTGTGTGTTGACTCAACATCCAGCCTGAAAGAACAAACAACAGCTTCCCTCAGCTTCCCTTTGGCCCCTGACCTGAGAAGGGTACTGTTGGTCATGTGGATTTGGATCAGACACCAGCAGGTTGAAATATGGTCAGAGAAGAGGAAATGCACACTTACCACTGGGTTCCCAGAACTCTAGTAGAGCATGGTCTTGTGGCCAAACTCCAATTTTTCCCTCTGAAAGTATTCTGGCAGTATGTAAGTATGCAGGGTGGGCTTCTGGCAAATTTCCAGAGTTTCCGAGTGTGTGTGTGTGTGTGTGTGTGTGTGTTCCAGAATGTCTCTAACTCCAGGCTCTGCTTTTAGGTAACATGCTCTATGCATTTTGCTTCTCTGTTTTTCTTAAAATATACAAGATGGTATTGATCATAAAGCAAATCACAATTTTTATGTTTCTTTTAGAGATTCTGTGTGACTTGAATACAAGAATATGTCCTACACATTGGACTTACCTTATGCCTAATTTCTGGTCTGCAACTGATTACTGCTTAGAGCTGGTGGGAAGCCTTCTGTATGCCCTGCTCCAGGCCTCTTTCAGAATCAGCATTGTAAGTCACCACAGAATCCCTTCTGAAGTTTCAGAAGTGCTTTCTGTGAGTACAGTGCATCTGGCCCTGGGAGAAGCTATGTGAACAGAGTAGCTATACAACTTCACCCATCTTGTCTCAGTTTCCCTAACTGTACCCTGTGGAAAGGGAAGGCTGGATAAGTTCACTGCTTAGCCCAAGACTTAGTGAGGAGCAGGGGTCAGGGAAGCCTCAGGTCCTTTTTCCTACAGGCTAGCTGAAGTACCCACTGGGAGACAAGGCTTGACATTAATCACACAGAAGACTGTAGCCAAGGAGGGATAGCTTTGGAAATGTAGCCAGATATGAACTCAAGGAAACGGATGGGTTTCACTGTCTTGCCAGCCACCTGCAAGGCCCAACCCCACCCCCATCTTATTACACACCACATCCAAGTGCCAATCAGCTGCAACAAACCCCAGTGGGCCCCAACAACAGGTGTCTCATTAAACGTCTCTCACCCTCCCAGGCTTCCCCACTGACAGGTACCAAACTCACACTCAATCACTGCATAATCACAGCCAAACTCCATTAACAAGTCATACTAATTACCAACTTCTAACGGTGCCTCTGGTTCCAAGGCAAATACCATATTCTTTTGAGAGGGACATTGGCGTGTGATCTTTCAGAAAGACCCATAATTAGGTCCTTTAACAATGAAGGTCAAGCGGGGAGGAGTCGAAGAGCTGATAGGCCCAGCATGGCAACCGTCCTGGAAGTGAGCAAGATGAAGCTCTGTTTGTTTTAATTTTGTGTCTGCTAGGTGGCCCACAAGGGTCCAATTAGCTTGTTACAGATGCTCATGTTGCGTCCATCTCCTTGTCTCTTCCTTCGTCTCCCTCCTTTTCTGATTTTTTTTTTCCTCTAGGAGAGATTAACTTGTAGCACAGATTGCTGGCCTGCAGGCATCTGAAGATCAACAATTAGTTCTCTGTGATAAACCTCCTGTGAAGTACGAAGAACCATTTCAGAATTCTAATGCTTAGGACAAGGCAAGGGGAGGTTTACATGGCTAGAATATGCTCTGTTGCTGGTTTGAAGTGGCCAGAGGAAGACATCTTTCCCTTAGTAAGAGCTAAGCTGTACATTGACATATTTTGCCCCTTTAATACTTCTTTATGGATCTTTATGGAACAAGAGCCCCTTCTATTGTCAGTTACTGTGTTTTATTATTTGAAAGTCACCTTGTTTTCAGACCAGGAACAACATAAAATATCCTCCGACAGGAAATAGGTAAATGAGCAAACATGAATTCCCTATTGATCTGAAGATGGTCTTGGTCTCTGGGTGGTGTTCCTCTGTTGTCACTGTGGTATGAAGGTCAAAGCTAATATCATCATCATCATCATCATCATCATCATCAGCAGCAGCAGCAGCAGCAGCAGCAGCAGGTGGGATATAAGCAAAGCTAAAAGAAAAAGCAGCAGAATCGGGATCTTTTTCTAATATTTCACTTTCATTTTCAAATGAAGGAGTGTGATAATTCAAACACTTTAATGCAATTTGTCTTTACCTTCTTACAATGCTATGATATCACATTTTGCATTACATACTTTCTCTGATATTTAAGGGACATATGACATAAGTCAAGGGCTTTGATTTGTGTGAAATCTGTTATTCCTTGAAAATTTAGTTTTGAAAAATTGTTCTCATTTTAAAAGTACAGTCTGTAAATTTATTGACAGAATCCACATTATTCCAACCCTGTATTAGTCATTTCATGGGAGATTTCTGCCTCACTCTGTTCTGCTTAGCTCCCAAGTTAATGACACAGAGACATCAGATTTTATTACGAAGCTATTGGCACTCTGCTGGGCAGGTTCTGAGCTATTCTAACCTGAGTAGGCTATTAGTAATTAGACAGATGTCCCCTTACTTGTCATCTGCGTTTTGCTCTGTTCCATGTGTATTCTCAGAACTAGCTTCTCTTGGCTACATGCTTATAGTAGTCTGACCCCATGGTCTATCATGCTTCATGGTGAACTTCTTTTGTTCTCTCTTTTCTTTCACCTTGTACTCACTTTTTGATATCCCTCTCTCTCTCCCCAAAGTCACCCCTTCCTATCTCCCCTGCTCAATCACAGGCTCTAGCTTTGTACTATTCAACCAGAGATTATTGGGGAACATTCATTGCAGCACATTCCATGTCCAGACTGCAACCTAATCTTGGGGTGCAGAACTCAGCATCTGGATACAAAGTGTATAAGAGCAACCCCAACACATCTCTAGTAGTTCAGGTTTAGCTCCTTGACTGGAAGGCGTCTGTGGACTTTCACTAGGGATTAACCCCTTAGATTCTATGGATAATCACTGTAGTTTGCTAATTTGGTCTTGGGGCTGAGGCATGGGCTCAGTTGGTATAGTGCTTACTGCCCAAGCAGGAGAATATAAATTTGGATCACTAGAACCCATGTAAATCAAGGCATGGTTGCAATTGATGCCAGTGTGGGGATGGACAGGCAATCTAAGCAAATGGGTGAACTCGGGGTCTCTGAGTGACCTTGTCTCAGATGAGAAGGTGGAGAAGGGACAACAGAAGACATCCAGATGACAAGATCTAGCCTCCATATGTTTTCACACAGGGAAGTTCACTGCCCCATGCATACACAGAGGCACACTTACCAAGCACGGTCTTGCCATAATAGCCTCATGATTGTGTCAAATCACACAATTTGCCTGATAATAAGTCTATATCTGAAACAGCTTCTTAAACTGTGGTCATGACTTCACATGCAGTTGTGTAACTAGTTGTGTGGTCATAAAAATATGGCAACAGCGACAGGCTCCTGAACCTGCAATGACCAGGGACTAGCTCAGAATTAAATGCACAATGAATCTGAGATGTTTGTTGACCAGTATGGCATCATGTGACTTCCCTGCAGTGTAGGTACTGAACATGACAGCGTACATAACTGCATTTGTCATCAAGTGATACCACAGCAGGGACCCTGCCTGAAACACCTCATTCACCTTTATATAAGTAAAACTTGCATTGTCTGCAACTGTTCTTCAATGGTTTGTGGTTGTTATAGAAAGACACATTACTGCTTCATTATGGAAAGCACAGGTTTTTAATATCTCCTTACAGTCACACCAATATCGTTAGTTTGTCCTTGCATTTTAAGAATGGCTGCTTGTATAGCTAACTTGAGTTTGGTAAGTGTTGGAGAAATGTTACACGAATCTGCGGTTTCAGTGAGGATAGGATTTGTAATGCTTCTGAGGCAGCCTTAGATGCTGTTCTGCACTGTACGTTTACGGGAAGTGGTGTTTTCGGCATTTGGTATTGTAAAGTCATAACATTATCAGATTTGAAAAGCACTAAAGATACCCCAGGTTGTAGTATTAGACATTCACGGTAAGTTTAGTTCTTCATGAAAAAATTAGCAACTATATCCATCTTATTGTACACATTTGTTTTTGTCTTTAATAAGTGATACAGTTATAAATATACTTTTTTCTGATCCATTATCAGTAAATGATTGATTTTCATCATTCATTCTTCTATTTCTCCCTGGGTCATATAACATTTCTCTAGTGAATAGAGGTTATGAGTGGACAAGGTTTTAGAATCCTTGGTCTAGAACCCTTGAAAGACTCTTACTCCAGATGCTGTATTAGGAGTCCCAAAGGCGGGGGGGGGTGTTCTTAGGCAGTGCTGACTGCCTAGTAGTTGTTGAATAATGTCCCTTGGCATTTCCTTCTTAAGTCACATTTTTAGAAGGTTCTATGGTAATGAAAGTTTGAGAAGCAGTGATAGATCATTGTTACCCAAATCACAGAACACCTAGGCTGGGCACATTTCCCATCCCTTCCTCTTCCTCCTCCTCCTCCTCCTCCTCCTCCTCCTCCTCCTCCTCCTCCTCCTCCTCCTCCTCCCCCTCCCCCTCCTCCTCCTCCTCCTCCTCCTCCT
>NW_021604712.1:6534901-6543960 GCF_004785775.1 Grammomys surdaster | reverse complement strand
CCTCCTCCTCTTCTTCTTCTACCTCCTCTTCCTCTTTCTCCTCCCTCTCTGCCTCCTCCTTTACCTCCTCCTTTTCTTCTCCCTCTTTCCTCCCTCCCTTCCCTCCCTCTCTTTGTTTTGATGTACAATTTTTGTTGTTTTAATTTTTACCTGTGTGTATGTATGTGCACCACAAGCCTTGTGGTCATGGAAGTCAGGGTGTCTGATCCTTTGGAACTGTAGTTACAGACACTAGTGGGTACTGGAATTGAACATGGGTCCTCTGTAATCGAAGTGAGTCTTCTTAACTACTGAGCCATCTTTCCTGAACCAAGACTGGCAAGTTTCTACAGAAACCCATAGCTGTGAAGGACTGGTACAGCCAGGCTTGCTTATCAACTGAAACTGAGCTCTGTCATTGTCCACTTGCTGGATCCTCCCCACACATGTTTCTTAATATATAAAGTTGAGTTTTTCTTCCTAGGATATCAATCCCTACGCTGATGATAGAAGTACACAGGGAAACAGGATTTCTTGACAGAAATTTAGTCTAGCTTCACTGTAAATAGAATTCTGCTCCCCACATCCTTTACCAGATCTTATGAGGAGCTATAAAGCCAAATGCATGCGCAGTTAATGACACATCCAAATACTACAGCTCTGACTGATCAAAGAAGCCCTTGCTGTTCAAATTGTGAGGTTTTAGAGGGGTTGATGTTGTGGAGTCCAAAAGAAGCTCATTTTTCATGAAGTCCCCTGCATCACTGAAAAAAATCTGCTTTGTAGTTGTAGACCCTGTCCACTTTAAAAATAACCAGACAAATTTCCCTAATGACTTGTAAGTTTCCTAGTTTTACAGACAATGACAAATCTGGCAGGAGTGGCACTCCTGGGTAATATTGAACTCACGCTCACACTCAGCTCCTACCTACCTGTAGGGCTGTCTTCTAGGCCCTCCAGACTCTTAGCTGCTAATGCAGTTTTGCTGATATAAATTGACTTCCATATTTATTGTACAGTTAGTTTACAGTAAGCTCAACCAGTGACATTTTATTGCTCATTAATGTGTAATTTTAGGTTTTTATACAAACAGACAAAAGGGCTCTCATCTCCAGTTCTTGTTAAATAGGAAAGCAGTCTCCTGTTTACAACCTAATGGTCGAGTGCACTTGCCATTTTGCAGCAGCTTTCATTTAGGAAGCAATAGAAGTAATGGACAGAGAGTAGCTCAGAAGGAAACCTACAGGCTGAGGCCTCAGAGGCCTGAGTGGGCTATGAAGCTCCTAGCCTCTAGGGGCTAAGCATTAAACTTTCAAGGTCTTGTTTCTCTCATATACACAAGATGGGATGCAATGATATAATTTGAAAATATCAACTCATCATAAGCCACAGACACCAAAGAAGACAGAAAATGACCTCTAGGGTATAAAACCATCCAGTGTGAGGGGCCTTTGGTGTGAAGGAGAAAGGGTATGTGTGTGTATGTGTGTGTGTGTGTGTGTGTGTGTGTGTGTGTGTGTGTGTGTGTGTACATGAGCTATTAAACTGGGGTACAATTATTTCAAAAGAGTCTATGTGATGGTTTATATATGCTTGACCCAAGGAGTGGCACTGTTGGGAAGTGTGGCTTTGTTGGAGTAGGTGTGGCCTTGTGGATGTGGGTTTTAATATCTTTGTCTTAGCTGCCTGGGAGCCAGTATTCTGCTAAGAGCCTTCAGATGAAGATGTAGAATTCTCAGCTTCTCCTGTACCATACCTGCCTAGATGCTGCCATGCTCCTGCCTTGATGATACTGGACTGAACGTCTGAACCTGTAAGCCAGTCCCAATTAAATGGTATCCTTTATAAGACTTGCCTTGGTCATGGTGTCTGTTCACAGCAGTAAATCCCTAACTAAGACAATCCTAAATAGGATTTCAAAGCTCCAAGAGTTTATATAACAGAACATTTTTCTGTGCAGTTAAACCAGACTTAATACTAAACGAATTACATAGATTAAAAGGGGATGGGGGGAGGGAATTTCAGCTTCAACCCAAGATGGAGTAACAGGAAGCTCTCACCTTCTTGAAAGATGAAAAGCAAAACCTGTGACCTATTTGGAAAACTGCTCTGAAGACAATGTGTATCAGACAATGAAGGGCAGTTGCCACTGTGGTACAGGGGACAGAACATGCAGAAAGCCTGCACGACATTCCCACACTACTGCTGCGAGGGTGGTTCAGCTGTGGCAGCAGGCAGGGGAATCTTGGGAAAATCTGACTGGTTCCTTGCCAGTCAGTGTGAGTAGCTGAGATGCACAAGAATGACTAGGCTGCCCTCATATGTAGAAACTAGAAGTCAGCACCAGTGTGGGAGCAGATTTTTTGGGCAAAGAAAACCGTTAGAAAGGATTAACTAGTAGTGCTGTGTGTACTAAGGGCTTAAGATGTCTGTCTCCGTTACTCACAAGGCAAAAACTCACAAATCAAAAGGAAACCTAGGAGACTCTGGATTCAATGATGCATATTAATTCACCCTAAAATGAGTTATGTGCAGGACCCATGTACTATACCATAAACATAAAACTAGGAAGGATAAAATAATTTCTAAGTAATAATACACAAAACAAAACCTAAGAATATTCATGGGAGTAGATAAGTATCTATTTGTCAGCAAAGAAATAAATATCATTGTATCATAGAAATATCATTAGATATTCAAATTAATAGGAAAGAGAGCTGCATGGTAAACAATTAACCAATCAAATGAGGCTCAGACCTGATGCACCTTAAAATCATCACAGCATACCAAAACACCTTTTGCATGTGTTTAAAAATAAGTAGATACAGAAATAATAATTAGAAATCCAAAATCAAGTATGTAGAGATGAAGGTAACAAATTCTGAAATACATACAAAGAGAATTAATGACACAATCACCCCCAAAAGTACAGAAGGAACAGCAAAGTTGAGCACAGAGCAGTTGAAGCCACCTGTGAGGAAACATCCAGTGGCTACAAAGAAAAGAAGAGAAAAGTAAGGGCAGAGCCACTTTAATGTGCCTAAAGATATGTAATGAGAATCCTTGGAGTGGTGTGTGGTGGGGAAGATGGAAGATGATGATACCAAGTATGCTCTAAATTTGATAGAAAAACTATTAAGCAGCAACAAATTTTAGCTACAAGAAATGAACAAAACAAGATATATGATTAACAGCTAATTCACAACCAGTGACAGGAAGAAAGTCCTAACCCTCACAAGAGAAACAAGAGTCATGCTGTGTTCAAGGAGTATGATGGTAGACTCAAAAAATGCAAGTGAAGACGCTGTAAAATATTTTTGCAGTTCCTGATAGAAAAAAATGTCAAGGTAGAATTCTATTTAGTAAAACTATGCTTCAAACCAAAGGCATGTTTTTCAGACATAGGAAATCAAAAGATGAATTACTCATTTTCAAACTGAGTTATCTATCTATCTATCTATCTATCTATCTATCTATCTATCTATCTCTAATATCTACCTATCCTTTATCATCTCTATATCTATCAATCAGCTATGTATATTATCTATCTATCTATCTATCTATCTATCTATCTATCTATCTACCAACCATCTGTCATCTATATAGCTATCAATTATCTATCTCTCCATCTATATATCCATCTATCATCTATGCATATTATCTTTCTACTATCTATCAACCATCTATATATCAATCATCTATCTCTATTATCTATCTATCTATCTATCTATCTATCTATCCATCTATCATATTTCTATCATCTTCTATCACTTTATGTAGTTAGACGTCGGGATGATTACTGCAATAAACTAATAGAGATATCCACCACTTTCCATGTTGTCTACCATGTGTGGTGAGACCATTTAGAACGGTCCTCTTAGCATATTTCAATAGTACAACACAACACTCTGAACTTCCATAACTGTGCTGAATGTTCTGTCTTCAGATGAGTGATTCTGAAAATTCTAAACCAATACTTGTCCCTCCAGAATAGTACCATATCTGCTAAATAGATGTGACTTGCAGTTTTAAACAGAAAAATTCACTGTCCGGTTGCTTAGCAAATGCAATTAAGTATTTAAGAAAGAGATTTATAATAGTAACACCATAAAATAAAATTAAAGGGGCAGTGAATTTTTGAGGCTAAGACTTCTACTCAAATCAAACATGTATATCAACAAAAAAGAAAACTTAATACATGTCATTGAATGCACGGGGAAACAATAAACAAAATTTTATAAATAATAAATCCAATAATTCACAAAAATAATTCACACAGGATAAAGTGACATTTATCTCAGGATCTCTATCAATTGACGTAATTCTTTACATAAACAACAACAAAAAAGAAAACCTTACCTTAGTAACTACATGTAAGAACATGTTTGAAGAAAATCCAACTCTAATTTTGATCACACTAGAAAAAGATAAGAAGTTCCTTAACTTGTCAAGGGTTCCTGATAAAACTGTCCAAGGAACATAATATTAAAGGTGAAAGGCTAAGTGCCCCCACACTAAGGTAAAAGCAAGATGGAAATCTTGCTGTCAAGAAATTTTCATTCCATATTGCATTGGAAGCTCTTGCCTAGCAGTCAGGCAAATCATCTCATTAGATCCTCCTATTCCAGTCACCTTACTCGCCCAGGATCCATCTGTAATTATCTATTTTTATTTCCCCTTCCTAGGGAGATCCAACACCCCTCCTCAGTTTCTTACTCTATACCTAGCCTCTGTGGTTATATGGATTGTATCCTGATTATTGAAGACTCAACAGCTAAATCTACATATGAGCTAATAATACTTCCACATTTGTCCTTTGGGGACTGTGGTATTTCACCCAGGATGATTTTTTTTATCTCCATCCATTAACTTGTGAGTTTCATGATTTAATTTTTGTAAGAATTGAGTAATATCCCATTGTATAAATGTATCACATTGTCTTTATACATTTGTCTGTTGACGAATATCTAGGTTGTTTCTAATTTCCAGGTATTACAAATAAAGTAGTAGTGAACATGGTTGAGCAAATGTCTCTGTAGTAGAAAATAGAGTCCGTTGGGTATATGCCCCAGAGTGGTACAGCTACATCTTGAAGTAGATCTATTCCAACATTCCTGAGGAACCACCATACTGATTTCAATAGTGGCAATACATGTTTGCACTCCCTCCAGCAATAAAGTAGTATTCTCCTTGTTATGAATCTTTATTAGCATGTGCTGTCTGTCATTTGTGTTGTTGATCTTGCCATTCTGGCTGGTTTAGAAGAAACCTCAAAGTAGTTTTGATTTGCACTTCCCAGAGGGCTAAGGATGTTGAACATTTCATCAAGCATTTCTCAACCATTTGATTTTCCTCTGTTGAGAATTCTAGGTGCCCAGTGACCTATTTCCTTCAATGAGGCCCCACCTCCTAAAATTTGAAGAATATTCCCGAAGAGTATTACTAGTTGGGGACGTTTAATATGCAAGCAAAAACAATTGTCTATGCAAAACCATAAAATCTCAAAAAAAAACCCCTACTCACAGTAAAAAATGAACTTAGTGTGGATATACAGTTAATAGATATGAAATATAATTGCATTTCTAAAAACAAGCACCAAACTAATGAAAGTGGAGACTTCAATGAAATTTCTTTTACAGTAGCAGAAAATACAGAATACCACTGTATTGTTTTTGTTTTCCCATTGCTGTGACAAAGTAAATGACAAACAACATAGAAAGATGAGTTTATTTGGCTCAAGATTTGGAGTGATTCAGTCTATCACGGTGGGGAAGTATAAGGGGTGTATGTGTTCATATTGTATCCAAAATCAGGAAGCAGAGAGAGATGAATGTTAGAGATTAGATGGCTTCTTCTCTTGCTATATTGAGATGGCATTACCTACCATCTTCAGAGTAGGTCTTCCATCCTGAATTAAACATTTGTGAAACACTAAGTTGTGTCTTCTAGCTGATTCCCAATCTAGTCAAATTAAAAATGAAGTTTAACCATCATGACCTCAAACCAAATATCACCATCACATATAAAATGCAAACAATAACATTTCTAAAATAAAAGGGTGAATATTTGGGGGCTTTGAATTAGACAACATTTCTTTTTTAAAAATCACAAATAAATGATCCAGAAAAAAAGTATTGGACATCCTTAAAAAAATAAAACAAACAACAACAGCAATAAGGTTATTATCTTTAAGTCCCATTGCTAAGATTTCGAGAAGAAGAGTCACAGACTGGGAAAGATATTTGTAAACTACAAATCTCATATAAGACTAGTATCCAGAATAGGTAAAGAAACTTCAAAATCCAATACAAAACCTAAAAACATTAAAATAAAACATTCAGGCAGAGTCTTCACCAAAGCAGATATAGGAAGGGAAAGTAAACAGCTCTAAAACTTAACTCCATTAATTCTTAGAAAATATAAATTAAAATGCAAGATAATATTAAACACGGAATAGAGTGAGTACTATTACAACTGGGTACGCCAAGTGTTGTTGAAGATGTGGTGTAATTAGAAGACACACAGCACACATTGCTATTTAAAATAGCACCGTAGAGAACAGTTGTGTGTATTCTCACAGAAGAGAGCAAGGTTGAGAGGAAATATGAAGCGAAGGGGGGTGAGGTCAGAGAGAAGAGAGGTAGCCAAGGGAATATGCTCTTTGAAAATACATCTGTTCCTTTCTTGCTTCCTGGCCTTTACAGACTCACACTCTTACTCAAACACATAAATCTAAAAATTCAAAGCTAGCATCTACACATGAGAACCAACATATGGTGTTTGTCTTTCTGGGCCTGGCCTCCTTTGCTCAGTATAATATTTTCCAATTCCATTCATTTTAATGCAAATTTCATAATTTCTCTTTTCTTTATAGTGAGGTAGAATCCTGTTGTACATATGTACCACATTTCCAAAGTCCATTCAGCCGCTGATGGATATTTAGGCTGATTCCATTTCCTAGCTATTTTGACTAAGTCAGCAATGGGCAGGGATGCACAGGAATCTTTGTCTTCAGATACAGTCTTTCAGGAGTGCTTTACCTGGGTGATCTGGTATTCTACTTTTAGTGTTCTGAGAAACCTCCACAGTGATTTCCACAGTGTTTGTACCAGTTTATCTTTCTCCACAGCCTAGCCAGCATTAGTTGTCATCTGCTTTCTTGATCACAGCCATTCTGAATGAGATGAGATAGAATCTCAAAGGTGTTTTTAATTTAAATTTTCATAGGGATTAAGAATATTGCATACATTTAAGAATAGTTGTTAGGGAGCTGGAGGGATAGCGGAAGCCTTAAGGAGGATAAAGTATATGGCTACGAAAGTAGGGTCACAAATACTGGTGTTTAAAAAAACAACTAGAAAAAGGATGAAAGAGAGAGGCGAGGGAGGGCTAGCCAGAACTCTATATGAAAAACATGAAAATGCACTCCTTTAAAAATTGTCAAAAATGATTTATATATATTAAAAACTCTCAAAAGCCTTGAATGAAGGAACTCTGCATGAATGTATAACACTGCCCCTAGAAGCCATAGGTTTCAAAAGGAAAATAAAGCACCATATAAGAAGCACCTCTGTTGCTTTTGGTTATCATACAGAACTAGATTGGAAGACTTCTTACTGAAGATATAACACATTTTACCTATGGAACACTGAGAAGTCAAGCTGGAACTGAATGAAAATGTCTTCTCTCTAGGTGAGTGTTCACAGTACTCGGTGATATACAGGCAACTGGGAGATAAAAAGTTAAAGGTTTAACCCAGATATGCTTCCTGCATTCTAAAATACTGACCTGCCAGACAGGGCAGGCACACTGGTACAATAAAGGCATGACTATTACGGTACAACCAACTACTTGCTATTTTCCATTTAGGCCCATTTCACTGCCTTTTACTGTAAACATGTTTAAAAGCTCAGACTTGAGATCATAAGCCTTTGAGTGGGTTCTGCCATTGCCTGCTTTGGTAAATGTATATTTTTCCCAAAATGCTTTGTGAATATTTATTTTCTACTCACAGACTACTTTTATCCTCAGTCTTTGTCAAAACACCTTCTTTTCATAGTGGGTGTTTGTTAACACAAAGATTTATAACTGGTAAACACGCCGAGTGGCCATTGAGTACCCTAAACAGGAAACCTATACCATCTCCTCTGAGGCCCAGTGAACCTTGTAGAAACAGGGTCAGAAAGAACAAAATAACTTGAGGTGGACAGGAGTGCTGTGAAATGCTTTCATGGTCATTGCGATCATGAACTCACAGAAGCTTTGGTTGTCTGCGTAAGTCTCTCACAAAATTGGTCCTTTAACAGTCTGTCACAGATGGAGGAGTTACAAGTGTCCACTTGTCTCTAAGGAGCCACTGGCATTTAACAGGCTGTGGGTTAGGATAGAGTCATATTCCTTGGTGACATAGCCATTAGTCATTTGCCCAAACTTCTATAGGTCTGTCTGTGATTAGTTCAGTAACACTAAGTATATTCAATGGGTTACACACAGAGAACAAGCAATGAAGAAAGGTGAGGAACTTACTTGGAAATAATAATTAACAAAGAGTGAGATGAAGATAAGGCAGGGTGATGTGGAGGGTAAAATTACCAAACCCATTGTATACATCTATAAAATAGAAAAAAGCTAGATTATATAGATGCATGAAATAGTTAAAAAGAAACTTGCCACATTAGAATGTATAAAATTATCAAAAATGAACATACACCTATGATTATCTTCACTATCTTTTTTCAAGTCATGCTCTGTATTTTATTATCATTTTCTTTTTTCCCTCCCTCTATTCCTCCAGTTTCTCCCTTCCCTTCCAAATTCACTTTTTGTCTCTCGCAAGCAAAGAACAAGGTCTTAAGAGATAACATCAAATGACAAAATAAAATGTAATAGTGAGATGAAAAAGAAACCTTTCGTACTAAAGTCGGAGATGGCAACCCAAAAAGGAGGGAAAGAGTCCAAGATCAGCAAACACATCAGAGAGAAACTGGTTCTCATAATCTGGAGACCTATAAAAATAAGAAGTTAATAGCAAACACATACATACACACACACACACACACACACACACACACACACACACA
>NW_021604712.1:6479282-6534801 GCF_004785775.1 Grammomys surdaster | reverse complement strand
GGGGGGAGAACAGACCTGGTACAGAGTCATGAAGGTTCTGTGCTTGCGGCTTCAGTCTCTGCGAGATCATATACTTTACGTGATACAGAGGACCATGTTCTCTCAGTGTCCTCCAATTTCTCTGAATTTTACAATCTCTCTGCCTCCTCTTTCATAGGATTTGCTGAGGTTTGAGAAGAGGGATTTGTTGGAGACCTACAATTTAGGATTTTACAATGTGGGATTCTGCATCTGTTTCCATCAGCTGCTGAGGAAAGCCTGATGATAATAATAAATGATAGACTAGAAAAACCACTGATATATTTTGTTTTTAGGCCAGTCATGTTTGGTTTTATTGAGGTCTGTGGACTCAGTAGTCTCTGGTTCTTGGTTACCTATGCAGTGCTAGATTCGGTTTAGTTTACTCTCATGGAGTGCGCCTTGAGTCAAATCAGACATTGGTTGGTTATTCTCACAAGTTCTGTGCTTCTGTGCTACCATCCCCTTAGCATATGTGCAGGCAGGAAAGATTATAGGTAAAAGGTTTTTCGGCTGGGTTGGTATACATGTTTTTGTTTTGGTAGCCTGCAGAGTACCTTCATACAACAAAATTATTGAAACGCAGGGTTGAAGGTTCTATGTAGGCACCATCTTGACTTCTCCATGTTCAATTAGTTGTGTGGATATTGTCCTCAGCAATATCAAGCTGTCAGTTTACAGAGAACAGCTCTTTGTCTTAGCTTCACACTGAATTGTTTGAGGATTTCCATGGAGCACCATTGGCCAACAACTCAACTTAATTCCCCATTACCATGGATTCCAGGAAGTTTCCCCTGCACGAGGTTCCTACACCATCCCATAATACTGGCCCTATTTTAACAGTCTCTTTGTGCACTCTCCCCCTTCATCCCCCTCAAACTGGTGCCCACTGATCTCATTCCCACTTGTTCCACAGTCCAACTGTAAAATTTATCCTAATTTTCCTTTACAGGGAGATTCCTGCATCCTGCACCACCCCTACACCTTCTCTTTACCTGATGTCTCTTGGTCTACAGATTGTATCCTAGTTACTATTTAGTTAATGGTTAATATTCAATTTTAAGTGAATACTCACCATATTTTTTTTCTGGGACTGGATGACATCACTCAGCATGATATTTTTTCTAGTTATATTCATTTCCTGCAAATTTAGTGGTGTCATTGTTTAAACAGCTGATTAATATCCCACTGTATAAATGTGCCACAATTTCTTTATCCATTTTATTGTTGAGGGACATTTTAGTTGTTTTGAGTGTCTGAATTATGAAGAAAGCCACAATAAACATAGCTGAGCAAATGTCCTCATGGTCGGTTGGAACAATGTGATGGTTTGCATATGCTTGGCTCAGGGAGTGGCACAATTAGAAGATGTGGCCCTGTTGGAGTAGGTGTGTCACTGTGGGTGTGGACTTTAAGATGCTCATCCTAGCTGTCTGGAAGTCAGTACCTGCTAGCAGTCTTCAGATGAAGATGTAGAACTCTCAGCTCCTTCTGTACCATGCCTGCCTTGATGATTATGTACCGACCCTCTGAACCTCTAGGCCAGCCCCAATTAAATGTTGTGTTTATAAGAGTTGCCTTGGTCATGGTATCTGTTCACAGCAGTAAACCCTAACTAAGACAGAAATTGTTACCAGGAGTAGAGAATTGTTGTGATAGGCTTGACTATGCTTTTGTTTAGAAGAATGTGGATTTGGGGACTTTGGATTTGGAAATCAGTGGAATACTTTAAATGGGGCTTAATGGGCCATCCTAGTAGGGATATAGAAGACATTGCTGCTGAGAGTAATTTGAATGGTGTGGACCTGGCCCAAGAGGTTTCAGGGAAGAAAAATTTCAGTATGTGGCATAAAGACAGTTTTTGTGGTATTTTAATGAAGAATGTGACTTTTTGCTCTTGTCTGAAGAGTCTGCCTGAGGCTAAGATGAAGAGGCTCAGATTAATTGCATTGACAAAGGAAGTCTCAGGAACGCCCATCATAGGCTTTGTAGTCCTTCTCCACATCATTGTTTGAGACAGTTTCTCATAGAACTTGGAACTTGTCCTTCCAAGTCAGTAACTCTCAGCTTGCATTTGTCTTTGTCCTTCACTCTAGTGCTGAGTAATAGGCATGCACTGATAATTTGCCTTTATGTAGGCATTGGAGGTTCATACTCAGATCTTCATGCATTTATGTAATCACTTTACCCACAGGGCCTTCTCTACATTCCTGAGGTTTATACTTGAAATTTTTATAACATTATAGACCTACCTTTAAAGCATTGACTTATGTTATTTTTAGTCCATGACTTTATCTTTATGAAGCTCCTGTAAATTTCATATTATTATTAATCAAGCATTTAAAAAAATCTTTATGTAGTTGCTGGAAGCTTCATGTTTTCAGGGATATACAGAGAAAAAGGAGACGTGTTTTCATTGTTTTTCCCATTTCCTTTATATAATGTATTATCTTTAATATGGCAGCTATCCAATTTTGCTGGTTGATGAAGCCATCATCATTTCATGAAACTTGAATTTTGTAATTCTAGTTCTTGAGTTTAAGGTTTTCAGGAATTCAAAACATACTCCTTCCAAAAAACTTCTGATTTATGTTTTAATGCAGAAATTCTTTTTTGCATGATGTCTGCTGAATGACATATATGCAACTTTGTGATGTACTGCTATGCACATCCTGCATTAAAATTAGCCAATTTGTTGCTGAAATATTTACAACAGAAGGTTCCACTCGATAAAATAGATCCTGTGGAACAAAATCACATTGGCATTGGTGTAAATGTGAGTGACTTTATATGCTGGAATTAAGACAAGGCTCCTCTTTGTCTTACAATGACAGGCTAGGTGGGCACTGGGTCAGCAGTGGAAGAGTTGATGCTTCACACTTATTCAGACATTCCAAGTTTAAATTACTAAGAGAATATTTTTTAATTCTAACGCAGTTGTGGTTGTTTAATGGCTACCACAAGCTCATGTGTTTGAATACTTGGTCTCCTATTGGTGTCGCTGTTTGGGAGGTTAGGATTTAGAGACTTGCTGGAGGTAGTATCTCAGTGGAAACAGGCTTTGACATGGATCTGTGGATATGAATTTAAGTCCTCACAATTTCAGAGTAAGTATTTTACATAATAAACCATCCTTCCGGCATCTTAGTATATATATATTTTTAACGAGCTATTCTTAAACATTTTATCTTCTAAAATACACTATTGTTATCTGTAGTGTTTTTCCCTTTAAAATTTGAATTTTAAAGTATTTGACTTAAAATATGGAGTAATTCAGAAGAAAAACAGGGGTGGAAACTCCGAATTTGACTTCCATTATTAGGATGACAGAGTTCAAGAAGGATCTCAAAACTTTGCAAGAACCTAGGAGACTTTAGAACTGTGAGTAGCTCATTGAATTAAAATGAGATTAATATGACAAAAGCTGGACCATGAGTGAGTTTGATTATGAGCATAGGTAATGCTGATGATTGTAGGGCCTAGTAACCATTCAGCACTTCATCTGGTGGTCATGGATAGCTGACACAGGAGTCCAGAGTCCCTCAGTAGTGCTAAATTCCTCATCTGCTCTTTTTTCTGCTTTATTATTATCTTAAAAGGTATCTATTCTTTGATAATTTCATCTTTGTTTATAATGTATTTTCATCAGTTACTCATATTACCTTCTCTTATTTCCTTCCCAGTCCCTCTATCTTCTTTCAACAAGTTCTTTTCCTACTCGTATGTGCACTGGGATTAATTAGGGTTGCTTGTGAGAACATGTTTACGGTATTTCCTGAATCCTGGGGAAACTTACACGTGACTACAACACTGAGGAAACATGAGTACCTGCCTCCAGCCTCCAACAGCTTCCAATAATTCCTCATTGAGGAGTACCCAATTACCAGCTTAGGTTTATGTTAATTATTTATACATATAAATGTTAATAATAAACAGGATAACCATGTGTTGTTGGTTAGATTAAACTGTCAACTTGACACGGTCTATAGTCACCTGAAAAGAGAGGCTTAATGAAGAATTATCTAGATCAGGTTGGCCTGAAGGCAAGTCTGTAGGGTATCATCTTAATTAACCTAGGTCACTGTGGGAGGGACTGTTCCCCAGGCTGGACCCTGAACTGATAAAGAGTGAAGAAAATTCACTAAACAGCAAGCAAGGATTCAGGTACTCATATTTTCTCTACGGTAGATGCGATGCTTTAAATTCTTGTCTTGACTTTCTTGGAATAATGGACTGTAATCTGAAACATGTATTTGAGGGGTATAGTTTTACCTTTTTTTACATTAATTTTTATCAAGGTATTTGTCACAGCAACAGAAATGAAAGTTGGAGACTTGGTCATTTGATCCATTACGTCAGCAGATATTTTAGGAGCACGGTTTAAGGAGCTTAAGATGCCAGCCTAAGGATATTTCAGAAGTTCTCATGAGATTTTCTATATCTCCTTTTACCACCAGCTCCCTTTTTGGAATAGTTGCAACCCTTGGCACAAGTCTCGTTGTTTAACAAATAGAACTTACAGCAAAAGAGATAGTGAAGCTATATCTTTATTATGTGAGCTCCAGGGTCCTTGGGAATTAAAGTGACTTCTGTGAAATATGATCAAAGGAACCTGATCCTCGGAGGCTGGTGCTCATCTGAGATCCAAGATGCTGCAGAAACATGGGGATGCACTGTCCAACACTGCATTAGTGTTCATATCTGTGTCTCTGAAAAAGACCCTCACTTAAACAATGTGAAGTGCAAAGGTTTATTTTGGATGATGTTTCCAGTGGGATATATGTTGTTATGGTGGGGAATGCATGACAACAGATGGGTAAGACACAGCAGCAGGAACAGGAAGCTGGCTGATCACATTGCATCAGCATCCAGGAAGCTGACAAAGAACAGGAAGTAGAGGCCAGGATATAAAGCTTCACAACCTACTTCCAGAGTCATCTTTATTCTACCAAGTTATATTCTAAAGGTACTATTCCCTTCCCAAACAGCATCATCAACGGAGGGCCAGGGGTTCAACTATGTGACCCTAGGAGCAGCATTTCATATTAAAATTACAGCTAAATCCTTTATATAACTAATGTATAAAGAGAAAACATGTATTTGAGGGGTATAGTTTTAGAGATTCTAGTTCATGTATTATTGATATGGGGCCTATGGGAAGGCATCTCATCATGGCTGATGCTTTTGGCAAAGCAAACCTGTTAACTTCAGGGTCTGCACACAAGACAGATAAAGCCAAAGGGAAATGCTCTCATGATTCCTTTTGCAGGAATACCTCCAATGACCAAGGACCTCTCACTACTCTCACTACACACTCATCCCCAGGAGCTCTACCACCTCCCAATAACATCAAGCTGGGGACTATGCATTAATATTGACCTTTGGGGAGATTCCAGAACCTTACTACAGTAAGCATGCATTATCAAGTTATATTAGGATTAATAATCTAAATCTATCTTTCCAAAGCAGGAAAGCAAGAAGTGTTGATGCTCAGAAACCGCGTCCTAATTACAACAGCAGGCCATGGTCTCAAGCACAAGAAAGGGGTGGAGAAATCCCATGGTGCTCTGGCTTTCCAAGGTTTGGTGAGACATTGCGTAAGGTCTTGAAGTCACAAAAAGTATGGTGCAAAGTGTCTTCTGAGGGCCTCTGAAGTTTATTTTAGTTCTTGCTCTGTCATTTCTATGACTCATTTTTATACATGATTTTTTTTTGACAAGGTCTCATGTAGGCCATGTTGACCTAAAATTTAGTATGTAGCCCATGCTGTCCTCAAAGTCAAAATCCTCCCTCCCCCAGTCAAACAACTTCTAGGATTACAAGCATGTGTATTTATCCCAGCCACACTGACCCTATTATAATTTCTTTGAAACATTTTAACATTCATTTTCTGGAGTCAAACCTTGATAGTTCTAATCACTGGTTTGACTGTGTGCAAAATACTAACCAACAAGTGCTGACGTAGAAACTCAAATGACAAATATAAGGAGTAAGCACGGATGCCATACACTAAGGGAGACGAAGGTATGAGTCAAACACAATCCAATACAATGTGATGTTAGGAAAAGTTCAGGGTTTCAGTGTCTTTGTGTCTCTGAGGTGAGGAAGCTTCAATCAGGATGACCTACACAGAGAGGGGATGAAAGCAGGATGAAGGGGAAGTGAGCCACTGGCAGCAGTGTGGAGGTGGGAACAGCATGTGAGGGCAGACGGAAGGAGTAACTTCCTGCAGGTACTCAGTTGTAATTAACGGGCATCTGACCTACAGGACTCTGTAGGCCACTTCCAAAGACCTTCAACTTGATATTACAGCACAGTGGGAAGGAAGATACCACATAGGAAAGTGATAAGAGTGGCATTTAGTTTTGAATGGAATGGAGTCAAGGTCATAAGATAGAAACTGAAGTCACAGTAAACTATATCAGTGTGTGTGTGTATGTGCGCGTATGTGTGTGTGTTTGCATGTTTAATGTTGTGTGTATTTATGTAGGTAAACGTGAGCTTATGTGTGTGTATCTGTGTGTATGTGCAAGTATGTGTGTGAGTGTGTATATGTGTGTATAATGTGTGAGTGTGGGTTTGTGTCTCTCTGTGTGTATGTACATGTATGTATGTGCTTTTATGAATATATGTATGTGTGTGAGTGTGTGTTTGTGTGTTCATATGTATGCATGAGTATGTGCGTTAGTGTGTATATCTGCGTGTATGTGCATGTATTTGTGTGAGTGTGAGTCTGTTCGAGTATGTGTGAAAGTGTATGCATGTTTGTGTGTGTAATGTGTGAATGTGACGGTATGCGTGTATGTCAATGGGGTGTGTGGAGTGTAATCTGTGAGTACAGGTTTGTGTATGTGTGAGTGAGTATGAGTGTGTGTGTTAAGAGGGAGTGTATGTGTCCATGTGTGTGTGTGTGTGTATCTGTGTAATGAGTCCTTGTGTGAATGTTTGTAAACTATGTGTCTGTATGTCTGTATGTGCATGTGAGTGTGTATGTCTGTGTGTATGTGTGTATGTGTATGTGTGTGTCTGTGTAGGGGTTTTGGGGACTTGTGCAAGGATAGGAAGAAAGGATGATATTAGAGATTTTGAAATTCCCTACCAGGAGTACTAGGCAAGGGAATTTCCAAGAATATGAGTACTAATTGTTGGTGTCTGAGGTCTGGGTTTGCAAGTGCTGGTGGTGCAGGAGTCAGAAATGGAGAGATAGCATAGGTGTCAGATTTTGTCATTTCTGACTCAGGAAGTACAATGTATAGGAATGCTTAGATTTATGGAGTGCAGAGAGGAAGAGGGGAAGAAATGCACACAATCTTCCTTTCTCAAGAATAGAACATGGAGCTATAGAGAGGACTGGGCTTAGAGAAGAAAAGAAACAGATAATATATTTCTTTCTCATTGGCTTGTATCGGCTCCCCTTCCCCCACGCTGTTCACAGGTGCTAAGCAGGCTTTAACAGATTCAGGTATTTCTGCAACTGGAAGATATTTGGAAGAGTCAACTTGAGAAATGGATAGAGAAGTAATTGATTTGGGGCTCCTGGGTATAATACATTTTGTTCATTAAAGATGTGTGAAGCCTCTGGGGTTATGATGACACCCCTGCTAGCTTCTATACAGCCTCACTGACCAACATCTGCAGTCATCTCCATGGGTCCCAGAGCCCTCTGAAGTCGTCCCACTGTTCATATTTTATTCTTGGCAACCCATGCTCAGCTTCTTGAATGGATAATACTCTTTCTAACACCCAGTTAAAATGACTCTGTTTGAAGGGGGCTTCATTTCCATAATGGACTGAAACCTGCTGGTATTTAACAGCTCAGTGTAAGGTTAAAGGTGCTGAATTTTAATCAAGGGAGTTTTTTCCTTTCATTTTCCATACCACCAGGTATAATCCTCCTCTGTCTTTCATTTACTAGACATTCACAGTGCCAAGTGGTGCTTAAACTAGTATGTGGTATCACTCAGATCTGATTGGAATTGTACAGTGTGGAGTGTTACAGTGTTCCTTGGCTCCTGGTGTCATTCTCAGAATGGAGAAGCCAAGAGGCCAAATATAGTGTGTTAAAGGTGTAGTTACCCCTGGAGTGTGTCCGATTGCATGATTAGCCTGGATGTGGCTTTAAAAATGGGTTCTAATAGTTTTTGTTAAGTATGCATGATACATGTCCTGAGGTTTTCTCCAGTGGTTTAAGCTGAGTGCTACCCTTGTTTCACACTCACAAGCAGCTTTTGTTAGTGAAAATCAGTATCTATTCACTGAACAAGAAGTACCCAAACTTCCACCAGCAAAACATACCTTGAAGGCAATGAAATCTGATCAGGTTCTCTCAGCCCATTTCGTCATTTAACTGACTCACTCTTCCTTGATGCAAGTTGAAGCAGAATTCCTCCAGACAGCTGTCTTATGATCTGTCTCCAATTTCTGGTCTCTCATCTTCTCTGAATCTGTGCTTGCCATGCTCTCTATTTAAATGCCTTTTATTAAGGTCACTTCCTGATGCTGCATCCCACGGCTGGGCTCAGTTATCATCTCAGCTGAACATAAGCATCACTTGCTACACTGTACTCACATCTGTTTAAAACATCTCTTGCCTTCCCCCACCATCTTGGGCGCTTCTTCCATCTCTGCTATAGATGCTGTAGAACATCCTGGATATTCTCTAAAAGCCCGTGAGTTGAAGGCATGATCCCCAGCTTGAGGTGCTACTGACATGTGATAGAAACTTTAGGATCGGGAGAAGTAGAAGGGAATAAGGGATATTGGGAGCCTGGGGTCTCCTACTCCTCTCTCGAGGTTCCTGGAAGCCGTGAGGTAATGTTCCCATGTTATGAACTCCCTGCCAGGGTGTGATGCATCACCACAGGCCTAAGCCAAGGAACCCAAACATCTATAAGCCAAAAAATTGCTTTTCCTTCCCTCCTATTCCTCTTCCTTCATTCTCTTCCTTTCCCTTCCTATACTTCCTTATCCTCCTCTTTCTCTTCCTCCTACTTCTCTTCCTTTTCTTCCACTTGCTTCTCCTCTTCTTTCTCCTTCTCCTGTTTTCCTCTTTCTCCTTTTTTATGTCCATCTCTCTCTGTGTGCGTGTGTGTGTGTTTGTGTGTGTGTATATATATCTGTGTACGTGTGTGTGGTATATGCATGTGTATATATGTATGTTTTGGTAAGCTTGCCCATGTTTGGTATATAGTTGACACTGTTATGTCACCCACAAAATTTCTCCACATTGTTTTTTGAGACAGAGCCTCTCCATAAACCTGGAGCTAGCTTAGCATTTGAACTAGACTGGCTGGTCAGGGAGCCCCTGGGATCTGCCTGTTTCAATCCTTTCCATCAAACACTGAGATGACAGATATACCTTTAATGTAGGTGCTGGATTTCAGGTCCTCATGCTTGTGTAGCAAGACCTGAGGCTATTCCCTCCTAAACCATCTCCCCAGTCCCAGTCCCACTTCTATTCTTTTTCAGCTGATTTCCTTTTTTTTTTTTTTTTTGTCATAGTAAAGGAAAATTGACTGACTCATCTGAGTGGCTCTTCATTACTTGGACATCCTGCTTTTGCTGTATAAAGCTCAGTTCTTGGCCCCTTTCTCCGTCTAAACTAACTTTAGTCTGTGACCACAAGGCTATGTTATGCCATTAGATATGATCTGTGTGTATACAGAGGTAAACCATTGCTTCCAGACTAGATAACTTTTCTGAACATCACATGTTTCTTTATTATGTTAGGAACATGGGTTGCTTACCTCTTTCTTCAAGAAAGAACTTGCTCTTCAGCTGCATGGAGTGAGCTAGTTGCTGTCTGAAACTTATCAGGATCTGTGGCCTTGAACAAGACCATGTTCTCTAGACCAAAGCCTAGTCAATGACTAAATGCAACAGGGAAACTTGGGGCTGATCAGTTTTAGCTGATAAAGGGATGCGCTCTGACTATCTTAACTCTGAGACACAGGATCAAGTTGACTAAGACTTGTCAGAACAACATGATAGTTCTCATCTCCCTGCCAAACCTGACTTTTGCTAACAACTACCTGAGGATAATGACTGGATGGATGGATGCTGTGGTTCTGTTCTACCTCTGTACTTGGAGCTATGCTTTTCTGGATTATGAGAGTAGGATTTGCTTTTAGACTCATGATTATTCATTAACTTTTTGAACTCTAGCCTTGTTCTTTCTGATTGTGTCGTTTGCCTGCAAAGTATCTGCAAGCACAAAGTTGGGTTTGTTCTTTTGAGTGGGACTCTCTTCTCATATTCCTGCTACTATTAACCCTACCCATTCACACACATGCATGTGAGCACATACACTCCTGGGAACTATTCTTAGCTTAATACTCAGATAGTACTTGATAGACTGACTCTTTGCTTCCTATAGGTTGCCTGTACAACCTCTACAATACAATGTCTACAGTACAGTGCAATCTCTACAATAAAACCTATTATTACCTTCTTGGAAGTTGACTTGTATCTGAAATGTTTGTACTGGCCTTGGGCTCTTGTCTGGAACTCTTCAGGTTTTGTTTGTTTGTTTGTTTGTTTTGTATTTTTTGACCCCCCTCCAAGCTCACTTTTTTGGATTTATCCCTTTTACCTAGCAATTACCTTATAGATCATAATTCGCTTCATGTTGTCCTACTATAATTAACTCTTTCATGCCTTTCAGAAAATCCTGTCTCGCAGCAGCGGCAGCCATCTTCCAGTTACCAAAATGTTCGACAAAATGACGAACACAAAGGGAAAGAGGAGAGGCACTCATATGTTCTCTAGGCCTTTTAGGAAACATGGAGTTGTTCCTTTGGCCACATACATGTGAATCTACAAGAAGGGTTATACTGTAGACATCAAAGGAATGGGTACTGTTCAAAAAGGAATGCCTCATAAGTGTTACCACAGCAAAACCGGAAGAGTCTACAATGTCACCCAGCATGCCGTGGGCATCATTGTAAACAAGCAAGTTAAGGGCAAGATTCTGGCCAAGAGAATCAATGTGCGGATTGAGCACATTAAACACTCGAAGAGCAGAGACAGCTTCCTGAAGCGGGCGAAGGAGAACGATCAGAAGAAAAAGGAAGCCAAAGAGAAGGGCCCCTGGGTTCAGCTGAAGCGCCAGCCTGCGCCACCCAGAGAAGCACACTTTGTGAGGACTAATGGGAAAGAGCCCGAGCTGCTGGAGCCCATTCCATATGAATTCATGGCCAGGAGTACTCATGTAGGTATCCCTGCTTTAACCAAGGTGGAAGACAAGGATCAACACCTGAAGTTACAGTATGACCTGGAATACATATACCAACACTTACATAATGAATTCATACAAAACATATTCCTACATAAGATAAACACATATCACATCTATAAATGAATCAATATATCACCAGGTGACTTAACTCTGGCTCAGAAGCCCACCACACTGATCAAACACAAACACTTCCAGGCATCGTTCACTTCCTGCTCCAGAGTTCGAGAGACTTGAACATTTATCCTGAATGTGATGCTGCACCTTACGTCCCTCGTTGGTGAATCATTCATTTGATAGGACCTTTTCTCTCCACACAATGCTGTTTGTTCAGTACATACAGATGAGGACTGGCCATCTCTGCCTTTCAGGAAAACAGATGACAAAGAAGATTCCGTTTTTGTTAAGGATTTGCAATTTTGTTAACTGCACTGAATGACTATATTTTTAAAAGGCTCTATTAACAACATAATTACTAAAATAGCTTCTTAGTGGAGAATAATAGTTGTATTGCCTGTAGTAAGCAAAGTTTTTTCCCAGTGTCTTAGATCTGTTTCTTGTTCCTTTGATAAAATATACTGACAAAAGAAAGTTAAGGGGAAAAAAGGTCAGTTTAGCTCTCAATTCCAAGTTGCTGTTCGTCATTATGGAGAACTAAAAGTAGAAAGATATTTTAACAGTTAATTGCATCCATAGGCAGAAGAAGATAGAGAATGAATGCATGCATGCTTGTGCTAAACTCAGTTTCTCTAATCTTTTGCAGCTCAGGAGTCACTGCCTAGGGAATGGTAGCATCCACAGTGGGTTATTGTTTTCACCTCAGTTAACATAATCAAGAAATACCCCACAGACATGTACCAACTGGAACTAGATTATCCCTTGTGGAGACTATCTTCCCAGGTGACTCTGAACCGTATCAAATTCATAATTAAAACTAACTATCACATCAAGGAACAGCTCAAATAGGATTTTACAAGGAGAGAGATAGGAATAACACACACACACACACACACACACACACACACACACCACATACAGAGAGAGAGAGAGACAGAGAGAGAGACAGAGAAGAGAAAGACAGATAGAGAGAATTGCTTTATGTGATCAATGGGGGCCAAGAAGACCCACAATCTTCTGTCTTTTAGGTGGTGCTGCAGGACAGAAGAGACTCTGTCACTTATTTATTTTCTGAGTCAGTATACCAGAGGAAGAAAACAATTATCTCTAGAAAGTTCCAGTTTGAGTGTTAGAGAAGATGTATATACTAGTTCATAAATAGCCAGAAAGAGAAAATTCATTCATTTTCCCAAAAATTTAAATTCTGTTTATACTTCCAATAGATTGGATAAGGTATTCCCACACTGGGCAGAGAAATCTTAAATACAGTGATGTAGAATTACTACCAGCTCAAACATATGAGTCATTAAGCTTAATTCTGTATGTCAGGCAAATACTGGAGGTAAGAAAACTAAAATATGTTTTGGCATGTGAATGTGTGTGTGTGTTTGTATCTATCATCAAACATGCACATAAACATATGAGGAATAACACTCACGACAGTTATTGTAGTGACAATTGTGGAAGTTTGGTTTCTTAAAAAAATACAGAAATATAAGAATGTGTTTTTGTTTTAATCCCACATCTGGAGATGTGGGGCTGCTTCGAACTGTCTCAGCAGCTGACTATGTTTTGCCTCATGCTCTAGTAGAAGATGGATTTTGCCAGCTGCAGATAATTTCTGCTATTGTATAACATTTGGAATTTTGGGAGCTCTTCAGAGGGTATATAAATTCTAAAACCCCAATAGGCAGGGTTGGCGTGTTTTTGGTAATGGGGGGGGGGTGGCAAGAGTTGGTTGTGGTAAGTTAGTAGACATGCTCCAAAAAGAAACAACAGGAAAGAAATTAGATTCAGGGATTCTCTCTCTCTCTCCCTCTCTCTCTCTCTCTCTCTCTCTCTCTCTCTCTCTCTCTCTCTCTCCCTCCCTCCCTCCCTCCCTCCTGTCCTCTTACTTTACTGTCTAGTAATAAGGCCTGAAACCAGGGGAGAGGGCAGGAAAAAGAAGACCCCACAAAGTAGCTAAGACAAGTTACAAGTTATTTTGTGACTGGTCATATAGCTAATGATATAATGTGATGGTTTGTACATGATTAGCCCAGGGATTGGTACTATTAGGAGGTGTAACCTTGTTGGAGTAGGTATGGCACTGTGAGTGTGGGCTTTAAGACTCTCATTCTGTGCTGCACTGCTGAGTGACGATGTGGTAGATACTGCAGATAAAATTACTCATGGCCTAAGGTCAGTATTTTTATTTTGGTTAAGCTTCAAGAATGGCATATATAGCTTGATCATGTTAGCCCTTTTTGTCCTGGGAATACTTTTATTCCTGCCCATCATGTTAAAGTTTTTCTTTAACAACACAAACAAGTTGGCAGCCAAAATACATGGCTTGAACCTGAAAATGAACCCCCAGACAGAGTTATTAAATTTAGAGTCTGGCCAACCAAGGATGGGTAAGATTCTGCACAGAGTCTTGCCAACTTAAGACAGAAGTGCATTGCTTTGGATAATGCATATTCCATGATGGACAAGGAAGGCATTCTTGTCAGAATGACCTAAGACAGGTTCAGTCTTATTAATGAAATAAAAAAGGGGGAGAGACAGAGAGCCTTTGGGGCTGCTTGGCAAGAATCTGACATGAGCTGAGGACAAGAAAATGGGCTGCCTGGCAGGAATATGACATTGGCCAAGGACAAGGAAGTAGGCTTCAGTCAGGAATCAGACATTAGGCTATAACAAAGAAGTAATTTCAGGTAGGAATCTAAATATTAGCCTAGCACAAAGAAGTAATTTCAGACAGGAATTTAAATTTTAGGCTAGAACAAGGAAGTAGGCTTCAGACATGAAAATGACTTTGGGCTAGAACAGGGAAGTAGGCTCAAATACTTTGGTCAACCTGATAAGCCCTTAGAAACAGTGATCACAGGAGTGTTCACATAATTGGGCTTCATGCCTTGCTTGTTCTTTTACTATTTGTGTTTATTGTCTTGGTTGTTTCTTGACTATTTGCATCTATTGTATTGCTAGCCCCTCAACCTAGAACTAACCTTAATACATGCATGTAATTAAAATGGTATAAAAGCAAAAAGGAGGAGGGGGGATGGGATAGAGAGTTCTAGGGAGGGGAAAGGGGAAAAGGGGATGATATCTGTAATGTAAATAAATAAAATATCCAATAAAAAATTAAAAAAAACAAAACCACAAAAATAACGATGACAACAACAACAAAAGACTCTCATTCTAATTGGTTGGAAGCCAGTCTTATAGCTGCTTTCTGAACAAGAAGAGAAATACTCAGCTCCTCCAGCCCCACATCTGTTTGAATGCTGCCATATTCTCGCCTTGATGAAAATGGACTGAACCTCTGAATCTGTAAGCCAGCTCCAATTAAATGTGGTCCTTATAAGAGTTGCCTTGGTCACAGTGTCTGTTCACAGCAGTAAAACCCTAACTGAGGCACATAGTCATAATTGTTATCACTACCCTATTGCTATTGTCTGTAGTAAGCATATCAAATAGTCATAATTGTTTATTTGATGTAATGACCCAAACTGTCAGAATTGACTTGTCCAGGTCATTGATAATCTTGACTGGATTGTATAGCTCTGCTATTTATGGTGTTTATTCGCAGTATATGGTATTAAGATTAGAATTGCTAGAAGATTTTCTATATTTCAGACATATTCTTTGTACTTCCATTGTGGATGAGCAGTCCAGTTTCCCTTTGGCAGTCAGGGTTGATCACTTGACCTAGTGCAATAATTATCTGTTTTTCCTGTCCAGTCAGAAGCATGAAGATCAAACATGACCTGACTTTTGTATTTACCTTCAGTTCATTGGATCATGGACTGCTTTTCTCCTGGTGGAAGCATTCCTCCTCTGAACTGTAGGGGAAACAGAAGTGTTTTTCTTTTAGCAGTTTTAAGGTAAAATTGATCAGAATATTCTTATTTCCATACTGATACTTTAGACTCAGCTTGGGGAAAAAGAAGTTATGCTGAGTGCCTGGCTCATAAAACTTCTGAGAACATGGCCCTAGGTGTGTTAGTTACTGCTACCCATATGGTACTGTAACTGAGTCTTCAATGGCTACTCCAACGCTGCATCAAGCAAGTGACTTGGGGTTGGTGTGAAACATCTAGAATCTGTAAGTCTATCTATAATCTATCAGTGCATTTCTTCTGCTATGAAGTCGTCTTGATTGGAATATTCCTATATGGAATATGATGATGACAGATCAGGTAACAAGTCCACAGATGGTAGTTGGGATAGATGCATTATATGCAAAGAGAAGAAATGTCAGCCCAGAGTAACTGTCTATTCTAAGAATAAAATGTTTCTCTCCCATGATAGAAGCAAATGGTAATGAGTAGGGTGCAGCTGCAACCAATACTCAATACGTGAAGGCAGCAAAGGAATTGGGAATTGGGGAGAGACTGCAAGCATTTTGAGGTGCATGCAAGAAAAACATCAAAATACCACGGAGGTGTTAAAAGGTGATTTTGGCAAAGTTTCAAGGAAAATTGGGGATGGTTTCAAGAAAGCACTACCTTCTTGAAAACTATAGAGTTAGTTATAAATAAAATGTGTATGGAATTATGTATGGTAAGATCACTGGCAAAGTTTCAGATGGAAGTGAGGGAAAGAGATATTATAAAAATGGGCCAAAGAACTTGGGTGAATTTTAGTTTGATATTTTTGATGGAGGGTAAAACTTACAAACAATTGAATTATAAGACTTGAGGAGACTAATTTTGCATTTGTGGAAAATATATGTATATACGTTTGGTATGCATGTGACTGTGGGGTGTGCATGTTGCATGGTTTCTGTGTGACAGTAAAGGGATAATCTGGGATGGTGTTCATTACCTTTCACCATGTTTGAAATAGGTTCCCTTTTGTGCTGAACACAGATGCATACACTAGGCCAAATGCCTTGTGAACTTCCGAAGATGCCCTTGTTTGCTCCTCCTGTCTCTCTGCAAGAGTGCAGGTCATGGCCATGGGAAACCTGTGCCTGCTTTTTAAATGGGTTCTGTGTATCCCAGCTCAAGGCATCACACTTGCAGAGCAAGTGCTTCACCCGCTGACTCATCAGCCAAGGATATGCCTGAACAAAACATTGAAGGGAGGTTTGCTTGGTCCCCGTGAGTGTTTATACTAAAACGTGATTGAAAATGGAATGCTGACCCCCTGAACACCCATGCTCCAGTGTCATCCCCTTCCCCATGTCCTGCCTTTCTGCGTTTATAACCCCTGTGTGAATGAATTACTATTTGAAAAAAATAAATAAATTATTAAAAAAAAAGAAAATGTAATGCTGAGGAAGCTCAATTAAAACTTGGGGATTTGAAAAACTCTCAGCCTTAACTTGTTGGAAACAGTGACAAAGTTTATTTTGAGGATCACTCTTAGGGCATCACTAACAATTCCTGTCCATAAAGCTGTCCTGAGGGCACATGTGAACTTAATCAGCGAAGAGCAGAGGTGGCATTATGCCATAAAACTATTGCTTGTTACAATAGAGGGACAGAAAGACAGAAATAGAGTAAATAGGAACACTGAGACATTTTGGTTTTGACATCTGATACCCTGCAAAAATATCTGAGGTTTTTTTTTTTTTTTTTTGAGATAGTCAGTGCTGTCACAAAAAGAAAAGAAAAACAAACCAAAACAAAAAAACCAAAACCAAAACCAAAAAAAAAAAAAAAAAAAAAAAACCAGACCCAGAATGCATAGGTTCTGTTTGCAAGATTGTCAAGTATTGGGATGCTGCCCCACCTCAGTGGAGCTTCAGAAAAGCTGGCTCGTTTCCAAACCTGGGAGTGACAGACATTCCAGTGCATCTATGAATATCATAGATTTGTCTTGGCATACTTTGGGTTGGTTTAACGTGTCTGTCACCTTTCACGCCTTACTATTCATCCCTTTAGGTATGGTAGTGTCTAGTCTATGGTTTTTTTTTTTTTTTCATCTTTACATTTTGTTTGGTTGCACAGGGTTATAGCTAGAAAAGAATTTTGCTTTCGGATTGATCACACCTTAATTTTAACATGTTTTATTAGGTGATTTTTAAGAAGACTTTGGACCTTAAGCTTTAGATTTGATGCTACAGTGACGTAAGCCTTGCAGGGGGCATGATAGAAGGTCATGGCGTGGGCTGAAGTAAGAGCAGAGTGCTATTAACTGAATATTTTCCCTCACAAACTACATATGTTGCTACTCCTTGGAGGCAGATTCTTTGAAGATAGCCTGATTTAGGTAGCATCATGGGAGTTGGAGGCTCACAAAGGGATTATAGTGGGATCATGACTACATGATTACCTATATAAGGAAAGCATCACTTTACAGGAACATTTTGGAATGGGTTGGCCATCTCTGCTTTTTTGCTGAGTTCTGTGTTTTTCACGTAAGATCTAGGTATCAGTACTTCACCGGGCATGAGCTCTGAAAGTTTTTATGGAGTTGTTTGAGAGGATGTTGGAGGAGGCTGCTGAAGGTAGGCTGATGTGACTGGTGACACTGGGAAGTAGGGTACATCATGTGAAGGCATTGACACTCTTACAGATTTGATTTTCTCTGGTAACTTCTAGTTATGTGGAAAACCAAGCTGGCTATCTTGACAAAGGTACACATCAAAAGTCTCTTGGATGGCAGGAAATCCTGCCCAAATCATGCTGGGTGTGATGGTTTGTATATGTTCAGCGCAGGGAGTTGCATTTTTAGAAGTTGTGGCCCTGTTAGAGTAGGTGTGGCCTTGTTGGAGTAGGTGTGGCCTTGTTGGAGTAGGTGTGTCACTGTGGGTGTGGACTTTAAGATGCTCATCCTAGCTGTTTGGAAGTCAGTATCTGCTAGCAGCCTTCAGATAAAGATGTAGAACTCCCAACTCCTCCTGTACCATGCCTGCCTGGATGCTGCCATGCTCCTGCCTTGATGATAATGAACTGAACTTCTGAACCTGTAAGCCAGCCCCAATTAAATGTTGTTGCCTTGGTCATAGTGTCTCTTCACAGCAGTAAAACCCAAACTAAGAGACCAGGTTAGGCTGAACTTGGGGAAAGAAGACATGTGTTGCTTTACCAAATGGCAACAAAACTCTCTCAACACTGAAAGAAAGTTGAAGCTGGAAACAAAGTTTCTCAGGAATTTACTATGTTTAACCAAAGTCTGCAAGGGATGCCTAGTGTCTTAGTTTGGTTTCTGTTGCTGTGATAAAGCACTCACCAGAACCACATTAGGGGACAGAATGGTTTATTTTGGCTTATCGGTTGCTATCTAGCATTGAGGGAAGCCAAGGCAGGAACTCAAGGCAGGACCCTGGAGGCAGGAACTGAGGCAGGAACAGCAGAGGACACTGTTCACTTGTGTGCTCCCTCTAGCTTGTTTAGCTGCTTTTCTTAGATATCCCAGGACCATCTGCCTTGGGATGGTACAGCCCAGAGTGTACTAGCTGCCCCAGCCTCTGCTTCATCAATTAGCAATTAAGAAAATGCCCTACACTAACACCCACATTGGAAGAAACTCCTCAGCTGAAGTTCCCTCTACCGAGGTGACTCTAGTTGGTGTCAAGCCCGCAAAACTAACAACAACAGTGAAATGATTTTGAATATAAGTGAGGTATTTATAGGTTATAAATGTTTTGTTGAATTTTGAGAAATATTTTGTTTTCAGGAATGTAGAGGGTAGATACACAGGAAAACTTACGTGTTTTTTTCAGAGACTGCCCTAAAAATCTTTATGATAAATAAGTTACAGCTTTTCTGGGGTGTAACACACGTGTCAATTTATGGAAACATTAATTTTCAAATACATGGACAATTAGAATAGAGTCAACAGTGTGAAATCACAACTTCTACTGGCTTTTGGGATGGGGTTATATATCAGAGTTGACAGGTACCTGGGGTTTTCTTGGCTTCCTTTCCAGAACCTGTGAGGTTCTCTTACAGCTCTCTTCTTAGTCTAGCTTTTTAATAAAGTAGTCTTAAAGGAACATATGATAAAGCATTGACCAAAACCACTTTCAAAATGATAAAATGGTTTATTTCAGCATATAGGTTGCAGTATAGAATTGAAGTCTAGCTTTCATAAAGTAGTCTTAAGGTGCCCTACATGTTAGAAGCATGCTAAATAGACATCTCCCTAAATTTCTACACCATGCTCAAGCCTGGTGAAGTATATTCCCATTATTGTGTATCTACCTTTCTATTTCTTTTGATCATTTCTTTTTTCAGTGCAAGTTTTCTATGGGGAAATGTGGGGGCTCTAAAATCTCAGAGAAGACTGAATTCCACTGAGATACCCCACAGAGATGCTGCAGCTTTTCAGGGAGAATCTCTGAAAATCCCTCCTAGGGCATCTTTACCTCTCTCCTCACCTGTTATGTTTTAAATAGACCTTGGAGTGAAGTGATTCTGCACTTCAGCAACACCTCGGCTTAAATCCTCCCCTGCTGCCTCTTCACCCTGTCTCAGAGAATGAGGAATAATGCCATTGTCAAATTGCAACCATCCTGTTAAATGTATGCAGAAACAACTAAGTGTGTTCTGACCACATGGTCTGTGTTCCCTTTGCCCTGGAACAATATATAGTTTGCCCTTTTCATGAGGACGGAAATTAAACCAGAGACATATGAAAGCATCACCCCATAGATCCCCTACAGGTCAAGTTGTCCTTGCCTAACACCCGCTCCCTTTGTGACCCTCTGCTCTCATGACTGTTTGATTTTTGTAGCATCGATCTACAATTATTGCACTAGTATTTCCTTGAAACAGGATTCTCATGAAGATCAAATCAGGATGAATTGGGAAAAAAACTGAACAGCGTTTATAATGCTCTGAGTTCCTTTAGGTTTTTAGCATTTGGTAATCTCTAGTTTCTCTTAAAGGAACTAAAAACTCCTCATTATTGACTTGCACCAACAATGGTCATGCAAAACATAGTTAGGGTGACTAGATATTCTGTGTTTAGAACCAGACTAGCAATAAATATAACCATTAAACTTTACTCTGTGTTAAATATGGGGTCTGGAAAAGTTGGTTTCTCTGTCTGGTTAGATAGAATCATTTGAACTATACTTGAGGCTTCCATGCTTAGAAGCAGCCAAAGTGCATGAAGGAATGGTCATGCACTGGATTTCAGTTTCATGTTCTGGGTCCAAAGAATGTGGCGACTCACCCGTATGTGCTGTGTGGTTGCTCCTGTCTGTTTTCAGGGATGCTTCTCATACCCACCACTGGAGGGAAATGTGTCTTGAAAGATTGAAGTATTATTTGTGGGATCTCTTACTGTTCCTTTTCTTTTGATCTAGGGCCGGGCAAAGACTGGATAGACCAAACAGGGCAACGTCTTCTTTGAGAGACTTCACCAGGCTGATCTCTTGTAGAGGGACAGCTTGGATGAAAGCAGGGACATTGGAAAAAAGAAACCAGTGTGGACTTAATGATCTTGTGCCAGGTCTGGTGTATGAGAAGATGCCACACACTTGTAATTTTGGGGTGCTGTGACTCTGTAGTGAAATGTAGGTCAATGACCATCTTCCTTCATCTATGTATCTGTCTGTTCCCGACTCTCTGATGCTTTTGCTTTCTCTGTTTCCCAGCTTTGTTGAAGGAGGGTCTGTACAGCTCATGAGCTGAAGATTCTCTTACTCTCTTGCAGGCTCTGCCACTTTTCCTCAAAGGACAGTTTTAAGTCTCCCCTCACCCCTCAGAAGTTAAAAATGCCAACAGTTCAGAATCCAGGGTCAGGCTTTATTGATAATTTTCTTGCTCTTGAAAAGGCAGGAGTAGGTTTAGCACATGTTTCTGTTCCAGATCCAGTCCTGGGTATTTATTAGAAAGATGTGTAACTGACCCATCTTAGGGCTTGCCACCGGATTCTTCTTGTCTTCTTCCTTGGAAGTCAGTCTAGTTCTGTATGAAGAACCCATAAGACTTGATTAATAGCATTTTAAACCAGTGTTTCTCAATCTGTGGGTTGCAAACTCTTTGGGGGTCACACATACCAGATATCTTATATATCAGATATTTACAACAGTAGTAAAAGAGTTATAAAGTAGCAATGAAATAATTTTATTGTTGGGGTCACCGCAACATGAGGATCTGTATTAAAGTGTTGCAGTGTCAGAAAGGTCAAGAACCACTGTTTTAAACAAATTCCATATACAACAACTCTTTGGAAGACAGTGACTGCTTGACTCCTTCCTGAGGTTACTGTAGAGATGTAGCAAGAAGTATTCCACCTTGTTCGGGTGCCCACGGGGCAGTGAACTAGGATCCTGGAGACCTGGAAGAGAGAACTGGAGAACAGGGAACACAAGGAACACGGCTTGTCTATAGGCTGATCAAACTGTAATTTTTACTTTTACACACACAGGTTATATACACAAAAAGGCAGGATGTGGGGAAGGGGATGACGCAGGACTGTAAGTGTTCAGGGGGAGTACAGATATCTTCCAGAACAGAGTGTCAGCTGAGTGAAGGTTCAGGGGACAGATCACTATGACTTCACCTATGATTCACTTGTCCTTATCTAAGTTGGTACTATCCACCAAGGCTGCCTATCTACAAGGTCTATGACTATTCATCTTGGCAATTTTCCACCAAAGCTGCTTGTTTACAATAGCTTCTAGGCATCTGTTTCAGTGTTTTTCCACAGAGACCCAAGGCCTTGTGTTAGCAGGCATGTATGTCAGGCCTATTGCTGATTTTAGGCCTTCAGTGTATAAGCAAGGCTGCCCCTGGCACCACCTGTCTCTGGGGTGATCGGACTGTCGACAGTGCAAACATGGCTACATAATTGGGGCATGTGGAAGACAGGGTAGTTCTTAGTTTGTTCATATACATACGGATGTTATGACTCATTCTAACTGCTTAACATATAATGGGTTACATTTATTCTTCAGTGCTGGTAATTGAGTTCAGGGCCCTGCTAATGCTAAGTAAGCTTTCTATTGGTAAAGCTGTCACCAGCTCAGGTTATTTATTTTAAAAAGGTGATTTCCTTTATTTTTTGAGGTTATATTATAATTATACCATTTCACCCCTCTTCCCTCTTTCCAGACCCTCTCCTAGACTCCTCATTGCTCTCTTTCAAATTCATGAATGGACTCCTTTTATTAGCTGCTGTTACCTACCTAGATGTATATGTATATTCATATGTATTTCTAGATATATAAATATAAAATGCTCTATCTGTATAATGTCATTTGCATGCATGTTTTCCGGGCTCATGTGATATTGAATAACCAGTTGGTGTGCTCTTTCTTGAGGAAAGTCATTTCTCCCCCTCTCGGCATTCCTTAGTCGCCTATAGTTCTGTGTGCAGGGTTGAGGCCTCTTAGAGTTTTCCTGTCCATGTTAGCATGGGAATTGTTATCTTTGTTCAATCTATGTTTAGGCTTTGCCTTAAGGTTTTTATTTAGTCTCCAGTGGTTCCCAAGTGTAGTGAAGGTGCTGGTCCTCCATATACAGTACCCTTTGCCATCAGTGTTCTGTGAACTAAGTGGCACACAGTGCCCTAGCTTTCCCATGATTGATCCTTTGTCTTGAGATAAATACAGAATGTAATTGCTTTTTTTTTCCTATTGTACTAGATCCTAATGGCTGTTGCTTTGAAGTTCAAAGAAGGCATTGGTGACACAGATGGCTGCAAAAAGCAAGAGGGCTCTTTGCTTGAAAGTGACTTCTCCCTCTTGGGGTGCTATCTAGTGAAAGGTAGATATCTCGATTACCACAATTTGCAGCTCTACAAATTATTATATTTTCACAGTTGCCAACCCTGTAGATGTTGCCGCTTGACTATGGTTGAAAACTGAGATGGATATGTAGAAATACCCTGTGAATAGACCCTGCAGGTAAAGTAATACTCACCCTGATAGAGCCATAGCCATAATTCACTGTTTTTAATGGTGTGATAGTTCCACATTCCAGGGTTGTTTCTGAAGAGAACAGGAGATGCAGAAGGAGGGGATCACCAAGCATTGAATGAACTAGGCAGATTGTAAACAGATGGAAGCATAACTGCCCTGAGACCCTGGTCCTCCTGTGTCCTAGATGGGGCTTGCATATGCTCCCTTCTTACTGAGGCACGTTTTGTTTGATGTGCACACTGTTTCTCCAGCATGCTCTCTTCTCCCCAGCCTGCTCTTACAGGTCTAGGAAATACATAGGTGTTGGCAATGTGTGTGTCTCTCAGGAACAGACATTTGACGTGACTAACAGGCACTTTTGACCCCCATCAAAACTAGCAAAGGCCGGCGATGCTTCTCCTCCTTTGGCAAGCAGTCGACAGTTGGCAGGCACACTGTTTGGCATTTGAGGGTGTGGAACAGAGTGTGAGATCTCTTTACAGAATTGAATGTCAGTGCCTAGCATACTGTAATGCCATCATGTGAATTCAGGCTATTCTAAGGCAGCCGATGCACTGAGTCATGTTCTTTGCCTAACTCAGTTCATTCAGCATTTCCAAAGGTGATTGGGCATCTTACACTAGAAGGTGTGGGGAGATTAGAGAAAGTGGGTACCAGGCTTCATTTCATATAGGGGAACATTCATTTCTAGATTGTCCGGAAACTAGAACTGTCTACAAAAATGGTCCTTGTACATATAAACAAAGCTGTCATCAACACAAATTTTTCTAAGTTGCAGAAAACCAAATCAGTGAACTCAAGCAAAAACATTTTATCATCATAATTTGTATTGTATGACTAAAGCAATTGGTCTTTTATTATAGTATGCATAGCACATTATTAAATGTGCAACCGTGGCAAGAAAGGGCAGATCAATGATGAATCCAAATAGCTGTTGAAGGTCTCAGGAATATCTTCCTCCCTTCAAATAGTTCGCCAGCTGGGAATGAAACGAGTCTGGGAATTCACCATGCTTCTGCCAAGAAGTAGGCTTACTGGTGACTTGCTCCTCCCCAGATAGGCTCATCCCACCCTGTAAACATTGTAGTCTCACCATATGACTTTACTTCTTCACACTCTCAGTTAGATATTTAAATATAGAAAGACACCCATGTATCACAGATTATCCACAGCACAATAGAGAACAGACAGGGAGGCTAACATGTTCCCCCAGGGGGTGGTTTTAATCAGATACTATTTAGTGCTCAGCTAAAATACTTAGTGGCACTAGCAGGCAAATTCCCTTTTTGTTAAGGAGTTAAAATTTAATTTTCCACTCCTAAAATGAGAGAATGTTTCAATCCCTTGACAGTTTGGGGACCCATTGTTTCCAGTTGGCTGCAGATTGAAGGACGACAGCAGTTTGAGGTCCCCTGGCATGTTCACGAGCTGTGTGTCTCTTCTCCCAATTACCGTTCCTTGAGGCCTCATGCTATCAATATGCACCAGCAGTTTCTCACCATTTTTTTTTTTTAGCCAGAAGCAAAAGAATATATTACCATCAGCAGCAAGACACAGGCAAATGGGTGTATGAGATGTGGTTTATTGGGATTCCACGCATGCGTGGGGGTGTGACTCTACTTCAGAACTCATTTTCACCGATGCTGACACACAAGACAGTCCTTGGAGATCTGTCTGTCAAAACCCAATGTGCTCTGTAGAAATTAGATTACTCATGCTCAGACAGAGGAGGGTGTTGGTGATTTAGAATAGTCCCCTTAAATACCAATTACATTTGTATTTACAAAGCAAATTAAAGCCACATGAAGGACATTGTTCACATTGGCTACTGTGAACCAGTATGAACATGATTCTTTGTTGGTATTTGAAAACTTATGAAAACACACACAGACACACACACCCACACACACACACACAGACACACACCACACAATTTTCCTTCCCATTTAAAACTTAATTCCAAAAGGCTCAAACGTATTTAAAGGAAATAGAATACTGTTTGGTAGTATTGCTATGTGACTTGGTCTGCAAATCGACTGCCTGGATACCTATCATCCATATCCAAACAGCCTTGGTGAGTGAGCAATGTGCAGGTGGGTTCTCTTTGTCTGTAACAGCAGATGCTCTGTAGGCTACATTGCTGGGCTAGTGTTTCATTCATAGATTTGCATAGAACAGGTCCTAATCCTTTTAAGTACAATACAGCTGTGTGCAGACTTAGCAGCCAAACCAATTCTTAATAAAAACATAAATAAATAAGTTGTATAATAAAAATTACCTCTCACATGTGAAAAAAGGGGGAAGATTCCTAGAACAAGAGTTTTTAAAACAGAGAACAGAGGAGTACTGGGTGACTCTAGGCAGAAAACAGACTCTGGTGCACGGGAAGGTCAAACATTTCCCAGTACCTTGTGGAGGGTATTACACAGCACTAGATATTGAAAGAAGCTGGCTGGGACAAGATTTCTCTCCCTGTAATGGTGTGACAGTTCTGGGCTCTTTGAAACTCCCCGAGTGTGTTCTGGAATGCTAATTGAATATTTGTATGGCCATCTCTTGGTATCTCCCTCCATTTGGAATGAGTGTCACTGCTGAGGAGTGAATTCTGATTCTTGTGATCAGGGTGGCAAGCAGGGAGGATGGCTCTGATGTGTAGCTCCCCAGACTGTGACTGTCACAGCTTAGCTCAGACCTTTCTTCATCTCTCCATAGTTTGGAATCTCTCTCTCTATATATAATGAAGCATAGATTCATTTACCTAGCATTCTGTCATCCAGAAAACTCTATTAACTTTTGCATCTGTTCTCCGCTACTATTGGGATAACGGATGCCCATTGTTGTGGCTCTGAAGCAATTCAGGTGCCTTTGGCATCACACAGGATCACATGACATTTTGTACGGGTGGAGTAAAGGGTTCTCAAGGGACCTGAGACAAAGCAGCAGTTTGAAAGCCCCAGCAGTGTCTAGCCCAGGACAAGCTGAAGTGTGAGAAAAAAAAAAAGAGGCATTCCCTTGTTCAGCTGCGGAGTGCTTTCTCACTTGTATTTACCCATCATTTGTGCATCCAGCACATATGTTCTGAGTGTGTACATCTGCCAGGGCCCACAGATACAAAGATAGATTAAACTCAAGCTGTCAGTGTATATAGGCCCTTAGTACAGAGAAGGACCCCTGGAGTTATAAAACAGTGATGATGAGTCACAGCTTGGTATTGCTCACAGAGTGTAGGCACCTAAACTGGCAGAGGCTTGTGAAAGGTGGGGCTTGGGGCTTTTCGATGCACACAGTGATTCTATTTATTACAAACTTTCCAATGGGCAATTGAGAGGAACAGAGAATTCTAGGTAGACAACAGGATAAACAAAACATAGAGGGATATGACACATTGTCATGTCTGCTGGGAGCTTCCAGGAGTTTAGAGTCAGTACAGGACCAGTAGCAAGGAGATGGCTGTACTGTCTACACAATCCTCACAGAGGTCTTTACAGAATGGGAAGCAACTTGAGCTCATGGATGACCACTATAGGGTTTTAAGTGGTGATGGGTCATAGGTTCTAGTCAGTCTTTTTGTTTCAGATGGAAGGTTTTGGTATCTTGTCTCGTTCTTGTTTGCCAAATTCCATCTTAGCAGGGGGTTTATCCCATGACACAAGTAATACTGAGCGTTCCTGGTGAGGAGTCACTGGGTTATGAGTTCTATCCTATGGGTTGAGGTTCCTGTCCTTGCAGATCTGGGATCTTTGCACATGTCTGTTTGGACAATTTCAGGAATGAAGTGGAAAAGACCCAGTGTTCATGCTGAGTGTGAGGGAGATTCAAGAAATATTCCGAAGGAAAACCAACGGCTGTGGTGGGAGGTCCTGCTGAAGGTGTTCTAGATTAGAGTCAATTACTTCAACACTTAAGAAAACAGAGTCCAAGCTTAATCCTAGGCTGCAGACTTTGTGTGTCCTTCCAGTTGGGAAGAAGCATTTGAATGCTTCTGAGTTTGGGACCTTGTCAGAGGGGCTTGGCCTCCCCTGTGTGTGAAGTGGGAGAGGGACTGATAAAGCCATGTGGTTTGAAGATGGAAGCAGAAGTGTACAGTCTTCACAAAAGCAGGAAGGGTTCTTTCTGGATACCTCAGAGAGACCCTAGGAGGGAAAAACCCAGAACCATGGTCAATCAGGTATATTCTGGGGTCATAGCAAAGGGCATTACCATGGAAGGTGTCTCATCTTTCTAGTTATGTCATGTGTCAATAGGGCAAGAACACAATGGTGAAACTAGTAAGCTGATTATCACTGGGGCCTATGCATAAAAAACACTGACCATTCCATGGCTCACTGTGCTTTTAGGGTGGTAATGTCCACGGGGTGAATGAATGGAGATTTGAGATTATTTTAATGTCACCTATGGAAACAGGAGAGCTGGAACAGTGAGAACATGCCAAATCTTGCAGGCAGCTCAGGCCTGTGAGAAAGAGAGAGAGAGAGAGAGAGAGAGAGAGAGAGAGAGAGAGAGAGATTCATTCTGAGTTTCCAGGGTTGACAGTTAAGTGAGGCTATATGCTGTAAGCGAAACTTAAAGAAGAAAGGGTAGATTGAAAAGTTCAATAAATCTTAAGACACAATAGATATATTTACTAAGATTTGGACATAACAGAGGTCTAGTTGTTCTGAAGTTACAGGTTATAGCTCTGGGGTTAAATGATTTAATTCTGGTTCAACAATGGTCTGACTTTATGCCTTAGTTTCTTCATATGAGAGATTGATAGGGTGATGGTGTATTGACCTTTTAGAGTCTCAAGCATCCCCCTTTTTGAGAAACCAGTCTCTTCTTTTTGCTCTTGGATCTGGGAGGAATTGTGACAGCTTTAACCATCAGGGCATAGTAAGAATGACACATAGTAAGAATGACAGGACATAGTAAGTGTGACTTTTGATGTGCCATAAAAGGCCATGTAGTTTCTGTTCTGCCTGTGGGGACATTCGTGTTTGGAAGTTTGAACCTCTATATAATAATCCTAGTTGCTGAGAGGCCTCCCACAAGGAAACTCAAGCTACATGGAAATCCTGCAAATGCTTCAGGGATGTCTTGGCTTATTCCTAGCCAGCAGCCATCAGTAACTTTGACACTCATTTGTAAAGATACTTGCAGCTGACTCCACCTCAGAACTGCTGAGTTAGCTCCTAGCTGTCCTGGACTGTGGGTCCAGGGAGAAGGGAAGTCTTTAGGTGAGTAACTCAAAGAGAGATCTTTCTGGAGGAGTGACATCATTTCTACTGCCGTGCCTAGGGTCCCGCCTCACTTCACTATCTCATTCTGCACTTCGAGGACAAGCGAGGGGTTTAGCTTTGCCTGAAAGCCAAATGTTCTTTCAAACTCAGGCTCACTGTAGAGTTTCACTTGGATTTTACTTTCATATAATAAAGTTAAAATTATAAACTGAAAGTAGAGTGTAAGCCAACTCCTCCCATGTTCTCATGGCTCCCTTCTGAGGATGAATAAATGATGCTTAAGGCAGAATAAATGATGCTTAAGGCAGAGTCTACTTGAAGGACAGGATGGGTCCCTAGATGGTTAATGTTGTCAACTTGACAGAATCTAGACTCTCATCTGGGAAGTGAACCTCTGGGTGTCCCTGTGGGGGATTATCTTGATTTCCTTAATTGATATGAGGAAACCCTTCTTAATTGTGTGTGGAATTCAGAGCTGCATAGATGGAGAAAGAGAGCTCAGCAGTATCAGACATGCCTTTGTCCTTCTGCTTCTTGACCATGAGTGCAAACTCTTCCACTCCTTCAGGCCCCTGTCCCCGAGTCTCTCCACTGTGGTGGACTGCAACCTGAACTGAGATGTAGAGTAAGGCTTTCCTACCTTGTGTTGCCTTTGCCTTATTGTTTTATTACAGCACCAGAAAGAGAAGCTAAGGTGGACCCCAAGTGTCAGTGGTGGCCAATTAGACCCAGAACATACAGGAAGACAGGAACACTCCTACCTGAGAAACTGATGCAGAGAATGAGCTACCATGAAGTCAGGGGCAGATGTGAACAGCTCATCTTCTTGGACCCAAACCATTCTGGAGAGGGAAGAAGCCTCCTCATATCGTGGTTTGGGGCTGATACTGTTTTTGTGGTTACTACTCTTATGCAAGTATGGTTCCCTAGGGCTGGGTTGTGAAGGCAAAGAAAGAAAGGAAAAATAATTTTTTTTCCTTCAACACACCCGTTAGTGGTTTCCACTGTCCCCAGTGGTCAGAGCTATGTATCTACCTCCCTTTACCAGAAACCAGGACTTCATAATTTCAGGCCCGATGTTACTTTTTCAGATAAAAATGAGTGCTTATCATTTTAATTATTCATTTGCCTGTCTCTATTAGACTATGGCTTTTTTTGTCATAAAATCGTGCATGCATATATATACACATAATATGTATATATTACTATGGGACTAAGATCCTCACTATGCTAACAAGAACTCTCTGCATTGAGTTAAAATTCTGCCCTTCTTCAACCTTTAAAAGAAATTAAATTTATATTTAGATATAGTTTATTGTATCCACTTCCAGAAAAATAAAACAATTCCCCAGTGGGTAAGCTGCTCATTCAATTAAGAATTCAGTTGAAAATCTAAACCTGTGTCCATCTCAGAAAAGAATGCAAAGGCAAACTCTTTGAACTCACATGGTTTACTTTCACGTAGCCCAGGAAGGAAACTGATTTTTTTAATATCAGTAAATGTGCACATGTTTATTTGTTTGTGTGTGTGTGCATGCATGTGCCTGTGCATGTGTGTTGTACACAAGTTAGGCAGCACATGGAAAGGATAAAAGACATCTTCACCTGTCACTTTGTTTGAGACAGGGTCTCTTGTTCCCTGCTGAAATTGCCAGGCTAGCTGGCCCATGAGCTTCCAGTCACTTTTCTGTCTTTAGCCCACCCCCATCTGTCTACAGGAGCTTTAGGATTATCAATACAAACTAAGAAGTGTGACTTTGCATGTGTTCTGGGGATCTGCTCTCAGGGCTTCACATTTGCATAGTAAGTGCTTTACCCACTAAGCTGTCATCCAAGTCCAAGGCGAGCACTTCTTCCCCTCGGACTATTTTCATTCATTCAGAATTTCATACATACATATGATGTATTTTGACACTATCAACCCTACGTTCCCGTTAGACTCCTCCCATAGCCACCATACTCTCCTCCCATCTTCATGTCCTTTTTTTTCCATAATTGACTCTGTCCAATCAGAATGCTCCATATGTGCATAGAGGTGGGGCCACCCACCAAAGCATGGGCAATTTACAGAGGCTTCTTCCTTGAGGAGAACTGACTCTCCCTACTCCAGCCACCTTCAGCTGTCAAAGCTCCTCAGCGAAGTGCTGTGTTTTATAAGCCCCTCCCCTGTTTATGCTTGAATTTTGAGTGGCTGGACCTTGTCCCTGTCTTACGCAGGCAATCACAGCCACTGTGAGTTCATGTGTGTAAAGGCTCCGGCATGAACAAAAGACACTATTTTGCAACAGTCTTTCCTAACTTCTGGCATTTTTGGTCTTTCCACCCACTCCCCTGCCATTCCTCAGAGCCATGTGGGATGGGAGTGGGATTTAGGTGTCTCATTTTGAGCTGAACAATGCCATGGCCACTCATCCTCTGCGCTCAGACCACTGAGTCATCAGTTGCAAAGTGAAGACTTCGACATTTTAAAAACCACTCTGAGGCTGTCTTCTGCTTTCCAGTCTTTCTTGTACATCCTCTTCACCCCAACTAGAAAAACTAAAAACCAAACTGAAGATCTGTATCTACTTTTCACTCTGTATGAGAGTTGGAAAAAAGCTGTTGACTTCAAAGTTAGAGAGACAGAGACAGATAGACACAGACAGACAACACACACACACACACACACACACAGAGAGAGAGAGAGAGAGAGAGAGAGAGAGAGAGAGGGGGGGGGGAGGGGGGGGGAGGGGGAGGGAGAGAGAGAGAGAGAGAGAGAGAGAGAACCACAATTAATTGTAGGAGATTGCCATAAAAAAGCCTTTGTTCTTCCTATGGGGTTTCAGACCCTTTCGGCTTCTTCAGTTCTTCCCCTAACTCCTCCACTGTGGTCCCCATGCTCAGTCCAATGGTTGGCTGTAAGCATCCAATGGTTGGTTGGTCAGGCTCTGGCAGGGCCTCTCAGTGGACAACTGTAACAGTCTCAGGTCAACAAGTGCTTCTTGGCATCAGCAATAGTGTCTGGGTTTGGTGTCTGAAGATCAGATGGATCTCCAGGTGGGGAGTTTCTGGATCGCTTTTCCTTTAGTCTCTGCTCCATTCTTTGTCCCTGCCAAACAATTTATTTCCTTTAGACAGGAGCCATTCTGGATTACCATTTTTGAGATGAGTGGGTGGCCCTATCCCTCAACTAGGGGCCATGCCTAAAATCTGGATATGGTCTCTATAGATTCTCTCTCTTCTTTATTGGATATTTCAGCTAATGTCATCCCTGTTGGGTCCTGGGAGCCTCTGCTTTCCTGTTATCCCCCAGTTCCCCAGAGCTCCTAGGGAATAAAGAACCAACAGAAGATTACACATGGAGGGACCCATGGCTCCAGCTGCATATGTAGCAGAGGGTTGCCTTATCTGGCACCAGTGGGAGGGGGATGCCCTTGGTCCTGTGGAGGCTCAATGACCCAGCATGGGGGAATGCCAGGGTGTTGAGCCAGGAGTGGGTGGGTGGGAGAGCATTCTCATAGAAGCAAGGGGAGAGGTGTGAAATAGGGGGCTTGCAGAGGGGAACCTGGGAAGGGGGGGATAACATTTGAAACATAAATAAATAAAATAAAAAGAAACAAAAAGAAAAGCCTTCGATGGAACTGGTACTGGGGTAGATAGACTCAGAGCACTTGCTGAAGGACCAGTGTAGAAAAGTGTCAGAATCAAAACTCCCACAAGGCCTGGTTCAGATGTTTCCCATATTTTTCTAAGTCTTACTTTCTAAAGTTCAGGCCAGCTCTTGCAGTAAGAAGGATCCTCTCATGCTTCTAGCAGGGGTAGAAAAAAATGTAATAATTTCAAAGTATGCTTGAGTTCTCTGTTTTTAGAAAGTTCTGTCTTCAGGATAAATGGTTTAATCAGATGCTAACCTCTTGGAGATACAGTCAAGCTGAATAGGATGAAGGCAAATGTTCAGTTCTCTCTGTCTTAGCCTCTCGAAAGGAAGTATGGAGTTTTCATCTTGTCCTGCCTAAGTAGGGGGTAGTGCTGGAAACTGAGAGGCCTATGCCCCACAGGCTCACTAGCCCCAGGGCTGCAGTTCAGAACTCTTCTCCTTTACTTTACCAGCACATTTTTGGAGGCCTAGTGACAAATTCATTCAATTCCCTACAAACGTGTACAAAACATGGAGCAGGAACAGACTCAGGTATACTAGGATACCTACTTGAAGTTTAAAAAACTTGTGGTTCTACAGTCTGTATGCTAAGGGCTCCAACAGATCCGGTAAACAGCATGAAACAGCAGAAGAAGGTGTAAAGAGAGAGGCGGAAGCCCTCGGAAAGGAAAAGACAAAATGCTGGAGATAAAACACATTGGAGTAGCAAGGAAGACTGCCTTTGATGGACTGACTCATCTTACCTCATCTTATTCTAGAGGTTCAGTGATATTCTAGCCAAAAATCTCTGAAGGTTACTTTGTGGGCATCAAAAAAAAAAAAATCCTGAAACTTGGATGATACAACCAAAGGCTCAAAATAAGCAATACAATATTTTGGAGGGCTAATATTACTTGACTTCAGAGCCTATCATAAAGTTACAGTAATCAATGCAGTGGGGTGTTGGTGAAAAGTCTATACAGTCAGAACATTAGGCTAGAAATCTCTAAAATGAATCATAGAAACGCAATCAACTGATCAAATGGTCTTTGTCAGAGAAGAGTAAAGGCAACGTAAAGAACAAATCATTCATTTTTCACTAAGGGATATGGAATAATTGAGAACCCACCACTCAATATGAATCTAGACACAGACTTTACACTCTTAAAATTAATTTAATATGGCTTTACAGACCTAAATTTAAAATTTAAAACTACAAATTTTCTAAGTTATCATATCAAAAAGGAATATCCAATAACCCCAGGTTTGGCAATGACTTTAGATCTATCACTGAAGGCTGAACTTCTTTGATACACTGGTCTTAGGTGGAATTTAATTTTTTTCTCTGTTGAAGATTGTGTCTACAGAATGAAAAGATCAGACACAGAAAGTATTTGCAAAAGAGAGGTCTGAGATAGGGTTTGTACCCAAAATATATAAAGACCTAATGTTCAACAAGAAAAATGGTTCAAATACCTGACTATATCCCTCAGCAAGACAGGAGCAGAAGAAGGCACATAAGCTCAAGAAAGACATTCCATCCCATCAATGAAATACTAATGAAAGCATGATTGAGGCACTGCTATATGCCTGAAGTGCAAAATACTGACAATATTAAACAGGAGAACATTGAGCAGCAGTAACTCTTATTCACTGCTGATGGGAGTGTAGAATGGTGAGCCGCGTTGGAAGACAGTCGGACAATTGCTGATAAAACTAAACATAGTCTTACCATATGGTTCAGTGATGACAATTCTTGGTACTTACCCAAAGGAGTTGGAAGCTATGTTCGCTCAAAAGTCTGCATGTGGGTGTTTACAGTAGCTCCATTCATTGTTGGCAGACAGTCCAACATCCTGGAAGCAATCCAGATGTCCATTAGTAGATGAATGGATTAATACACTGTAGTGTATCCAGGCGAGTGATAATATTTAGTGCTAGAAAAAAGTGATCTATTAAGCAACACAGATATGAAGGAAACCTTAGTGCTCATTACTATGTATAGTAGGCCAGTCTGAGAGGCCAACATAGAGCATCCTGGGAAACACAAAACTTGTGAAGGCAATGAAAATCAGTGGTTGGCAGGATTTAGGGATGAGAAAGACACATCCAGGCAGAACATAGAGAATTTTTATGTCAGTAGATCTATTTTATATGATATTATAATAGTAGGTACAAGTCATTACCTATTTATTAAAACTAGAATTTGAAGGACCAAGAATAACAGTAACCTTTGATGTAGTTTTTGGATAATGATGTCTCGGCGTAGAATCCTCTGTAGAATAACCGATGTGTTATTGTGTTGCAGATGCTCATAGCAGCTGAGGCAGTGAGTGGGAAAGCTTGGTTTCCTTCTCACCTTTTCCTCAGGAAGTTAAAATTTTTCTAAAATATTGAAAAATCGACTCTGAGGTCTCACCTGGATTGATGCGAGACGTGTGGACCATTAATGAGTAAGGGAAACAGACTAGCTCAGGGCCGGTGGGTTCTGCTTAATGAATGCTGCACAAAACTGGGGCAGGAGCAAAAGTGGGAAACACGTTAATTATAAATTCTGCAGGCTCCTCAGAAAAGGCAAACCTCTCCCTGGGGTAACGCTACAGTACAGTGGAATTCTCTGAAGTTTCTAATTTGACAAGTAGTCCATCAGTATTCTTAATAATTTATGAATGTATATGAATACACAAATTTCCTCTGGTGATCAATAACTGGAAGTGCATTATTGAACAATTATTTAAAGCTGTCCTTGTGTGTGACATGTTTTGCTAAGTGATATTTTGAGTTTGAGAACCCTTCATGACAACAGCATCATCTGGTGTTTTTCTGTTTACCTAGTCATTGTAAGGATGATGCGTGTTCTTGAGGCTAGAAAAGCAGACTAAAATTACAGTGTGGGAAACTGAAAAACCAGGGACATTATTTAAGAAGGATGCAGACAGTGCCCATGACTCCCTAGAAGATGCTGGCAAATGCAGAAATCCTGGAGCTCTAATCCGTCCTTCTAACGGGTTTCATAGCTTTGAGAGTTTACATGAAGTTACCACTCTAGGTATGAACCAAGAAGAATGCATGCCACACTTTCTGAGTTTACATTTACACAGACTTAAAGAATCTTCTCTGGGGATACTTTGAGGAGTTTACGTGATGAAAATGAAATCACTTCAGATCTCAAATCTACTAGAGCCGTGCCCTTGTCAATGACGAGTAAGTGGCTCTGCAAAGAAACCTCACCTGACAGCTCTTGAACAAGCTCTCCTCCTAGAACTTACATAAATGCCCCGCTGTTAAAAATTGCTCCCCAGTTTGTGATGCCTGTAGGAAACATCGGAACCTCTGAAATGTGAAACCTACAGAGAGGCATTGGGAGAGGATGTTGGGCTCTAGACTCTTTCCTTCAGCCCTCTGTGGCTTCCTGGCTTCCCAGTGAGCAGGCTTCCCTTCCCTTCACCCATCATGACATGTGACCTCACCACAGGATGCAAAGCAATGTGCCAACCACAGACAGAAACCTTCAAAACCGTTGGCCAAAGTACACCTTTTTTCTCTTTGTGAAATGATTATCCCGGATATTTCTCATAGTGACATCAAACTGACTGACACACCTGCTAAATTACTCTCGTGAAAAGACCCAGGAATCTTTATTTTAAAGCAGTCCCAGGTGACTTTGATGTGACAGGCCCTGAGCTTGAAATTTTGTGCTTTCCTTGACCTCCAAGGCCCCTGAGATGTTTCATCATCCCAAACGCTCAGCAGTACTTTATAAACTACCACGTCTGTGTTCAGAGATGTGTGCAAATGATCCTGCACAAAAGTGAAGATGGCATTTGCTCCAAAAACACAATTTGAGACAGGAGGAAGAAAAGCAGATATCTTTGGTGCCAGATCTACTAAGAAGCTACTCAGTGTGGAGCCCCTTGTAGACATAATTAAAAACCAGAGATTTGTTACAAAACAGTAAAAGAATTCCGGTAGACTAGAAATAAGCGTGAAATTCACACCAGAAACGTTTGTATACTTCAAATGCATTAGTAGTTTTACAAAAAAGACACAGGAAAACTGTCAAGGAGACTCCTCTACTTGCTGTAACTCCAGGATGCTGAATAGTAGGAACTCGTTCCGAAGCAGAAGTAAGGGGTTTACTAGAGATTCCTGAGCATTAACCTAAGTTGGCTGATCATCAGAAAAAAAAAAATGTTTTGATGCAACTGTTTTCAAATTGAGATCCATCCAACCGGGCAGGGTGGACTGCTGCAGGTTTGTTACATCAAAGTAAGCATTATTTAAGTAAAATTCAAAGAAAAACAAAAATAAAAAACTGAAAAGCAAGTCCTCTCAAACTCCTAAAACAATGCCAAGCAACAACAAAAAGCCAAAATTAAAGACTGAGTCAAGGGGAAATACTTATGAATAAATAAATCAATTACCCGTCATCTTTGATCTCATTGTAACGATCCCTGACCCGGTAAATACTAAACAGGGCATTTCTTTTTATTTGCAGAAATTGAAATGACTCATCACCAGGCTACTTTTGGCGTCAAAGCTAAGGTTATTTTTCCAGGCTCAACATCTGTGGTTATTCAAAGGAACTAATTGGGCAATAAAATGTTTCAGGCTTATGGAAATCGGTATTAAAAAGACAACTGATAAATATTAGTTGCGCAAATATCACAACAGGGTCCGGTAACTGATCTCTCCCGGTTGTGCACTGAACAGATTTCAAAACGCCGGAAGTGAAAGGGCTGCGGCCAAGTGTCAGAGCAGAGGGTGTTTGTCTTTGCGGAGCATGGGACTGCTTTGATGTGGCTTAGGATGTGCTTGAGTATTTCAAACAGCCTGCAGAAGGGAAGCCAGCAAGGCATCGAATTATTTACCCTTCCCAGGAAAATATTTTAAAAGCTCTGTGAGGCTCCATTTCCTAAAGCCACCTGCCACCTAAAGCACCCATAATCAGCCCCAGATGCAGGATCCCAACCTGCTGGCTAACCCCGTGACTCCGAGAGAAAATATTTCACCCACTCCTCAGCACATCCTTAATTCATTCGAAGCTAAACTTTCAGGCCATAATTTCTGCTTAAACTTAATAACTCAGCTCTGACATTCCTTCTCAGTGACCCTAAAGTTCCATTTGGCTGCCCTACACCTGCTCCCAAATGCATTAGAACCACTCCGGGTTTTTTTTTCTTTCCCCCTAAGTATCAGTTTTGTTTTCTCTGCTCAGCCTCGAGGCCATCCTTTGAATGGGAGGAAGTGAGGATGCTCACTTCCATTCCATTGTGAATTTAGAGAGGGTTAGGTTTCTCTACTCAAAGTGTTTTTTGTTTTTAATGTTATTTTGGTCACAAAGCTATATTGGTTTCTAAATTAAAAAAAAAAAACCAAAATCAAAAACAAAAATGCTTGGGATTCATAATTGCAAATATTGATTTTTAAAGACAATGTGGGAAACAATGTCTAATTTTTTTGACATGATCTCCGTGTGCAAAAGGCTCTTTAAAAATATACAACTTATGAATATTTTCTACGATGTCAGAAAAACAATGAACATGTCCGTTTAGGAGCTCTGGCAAGCACACTGACTAAACTCCACCATGAGCTTTTCAAAACTTTCCCTAACGTCTTTACAAATGTGTGAAGTGTGAAGCCTTAGAGGTGAGGCTTTTTCTCCCATTAGAAACTAAGAACATTTAAAACTATGGTCTACTGAAAAAGTGCAACATCTACCCATTTTCAATGGGGCAAGGAGAACACTCTTGTTCAGCTTGCTAAGATTTGAGTAAGCAGGTAATGTTAACGTGCTTCCTGCAGGAAACCTCTCTCAAACATTCATCTATTTTTAATACCAAGGAACCTTTCTCATGTTAATGATATTCTGCATCAAAATATACTCTGCAGGAAAATATGTTGATGTCTGTGTGTGTGTGTGTGTTTGTGTGTGTGTGTGTGTGTGATCATCCAAAAGAAATGACTATTTAAGGAAAAAAGGGGAGAGTTTGGAATAATGTCAGGCTCATAAAGTCTAAGATAACTTTGTAGAAATACACAGCCCAGTATCAGAGCACATGGGTGAATTGTACCATCAAGACTTTGGCATCTATCAGTTATTGACACTCCTCGGTGAGAAGCTTTAGACAACACTTTTCCTCATTGCCATATGTTAGCAATCACAGATAGGGGGCATTTAGTCGTTTATTTATTTTAGTGGAGTTGGGTCAACAGGTTAAAATAATAATCTTTCCATACAACCTGTTTGGGGCTGCTTTAGTCTATAAAACTTGGGTAGGCATGCGAAGAGGCCTAGACACTGAGTCCCCACCTATTATATTTCTCTCTAACTCCAGATAACACCAAATAAACCGGTAATCACACAAGAAATCACTCAACTTTTACTGTCCCTCCTGCTCTTTGACCTGCTGCTAGCCCATTTCATTTCCCATGCTCTGGCCTCTTGGCCTCTGTCTTTATAAACCCTATCACCTGGCCATCAGGCGGCTCCCAGCTCCTGCATCCTGTCTGGTGTCTGGTTTCTTCCAGGTTACCCAGAGTTTACAGAGGGGACTGCCTGCCTCTGGGCATGCTGTTTCAAGTAGGCCTAAAAGTGTTGGCCTAGAGGACTTCAGTGCTTCAAGAAGACAGTTTTCCTTCCTACTGGAGAACTGAGCTCTTTCTTCTTCCCCAAAACGTTGGACTTAAAATAATACCTCATTTGGTATTTTTATTTGTGAATTACTATCCATAATCAGATCATTCACAAGGCAAGAACACTTTCACATAATTTTAGAACAAATCAAATATTAATTATGAAGTGAAATTAATACACAATTTCTTAACTGAATATGAATATCCAACTCTTAATTTTTTCTCATTCTGACAACTCCTGCATGTCCCAAATGCCCTCCCCCAACCCTCACACACAGATAAGTTTACTTCTCCTACCGGCAATCAAATACATGCATGTCCCCTTTTATGCTGTACCATATTTCTGCTCATGGCATCAAAATTCTTCAGTCACCATGTGCTAAACCATGTGATGCTTTCCTTCCATCTCTATGGTGAAATAAATATGCTAGTGGTCAGTTACCCACCATTATTGGGACACAGCTTTGAGTCAAATGCTTCAACTTTCTGGATTTGTGAGATACTAAGGTAATCTGTTACAAACCAGAGGTAACGGTTGCCATTCCTATGCCTCTGGTTGGGATTAATAAGATTATGTAAAGTGCCTTGAATATCACTTGAAAATATGTCCAATAAACGCCATCTGTATTTTCATGGTCATTAAGCATTTACATTGAATAACTCCCAATGCTACTTTTGGTTGCTTTTCTGTGTGAGTTAAAGCAAGGTTAAAAGGGGGGGGGGTATATCAATACAGTATACACAAATCTGCAGGCACGTGTAAACATATGCATATAAATACCTGTACAGATAGATATTCCTTGACTTAGAATGGGTTTGTGTCTAAATAAACTCATCATAATTGAAACTATCTGAAGTGAAAAGCACATTGAGGACCTGTGACCTGCTGAGCATCATAGTTTACCTAGCTGTGGTTGAACACACAGAAAACATTGACATTAATTAGCTTCCAGTTGAGCAAAATCGCCGAAGTGCTGAGACGAAGTGCTGGCTAGAGCACATTTAATGCCGTGCTGAGTGGAATTCAGTGGAACCATTTGAGCTTGGGCAGTGCTGTACCTCCTAGAATCCACATGGGTTGAGTGCTATGCAATAGTAAGAGCTGCTTCAACGGCGAGCTACAAGGTTGCTCACTCTGTCTGCAGATCTAATGCTGGGGCTTCAGCCTATAAGGCAGGTGGCAGGTAGTCAGGGTGGAGAGGTGGACGTCAGGTATATGTTTGCAAGAGAAAACTGGATGGGGTGATATCTATAAGAGCTCTTGTTGCTTGTGGATGTGATGGTATGGGTGCCCAAGACTGGCTATGGTCCAGAAGCTGGAGACACTGAAGGGATGTAGGGGAAGGCAGAGGAAGCGACACAGCTCCAGTACTCATAGCTGATAGTCAGCAGGTGAACAGCAATGCATGAGCTATGTCAGCAAAACGCCTGGTTCAGGTAGGATGCTCCACAGCCGTGGAAAGACACTTTCTCACACATTCAAACAAGGAAAATCGAGAGGTAGAAATACGAGAGCCTTGGATCTAAGTAGCCTAGCCGACCCAGGGCAATGCTACTGAACTTCTTGCAAAGCTTACTAGCCATGTTTCTCTTCCCCTCTGTTCCTCCAGAGAGAAGACGTAAATATTTAGCTTGTTTCTACTAGATAGTCCTCTGAGGTTGTTCTCTATAGACCTATACTTTTATTCCATCACTATTCCTCGTTTGATGTCTTGTGAGGATCCATCTAAGGAGGAGATACCTGCTCTTCCATGACACTGATCTTCAAAGCAGCTGCATAACTTCTATCCTCTTCCCAAGACACAATGGACCATTCGAATTGAATGCTGGCAGTGTTCCTTCTTAGAAATAATTCCCTATCCCCACTTTTCCTCTGACTGCCTTCTTATTCCCCTTGATTCCCCTTTATTTAACCACTTACAGTCAATGACAGTCTCCCTTTCTTCTTAAGAGCCAGTTCCAGGCAGCTAAAACTCTAGAGTACCATCAATGATCCAATCAACATGTGCATTTTCTTCAGAATGGGATTGATCCAATATGATATTTGAATCTAATCTGAAGTCTTTTCCACAGTTGGGTGCTTGGAGAAAAAAAAACTAAATAGTTTAATAATGAATGAACTCTGATTTTACAGGATTGTATTGTATGCCAGTTGAAAAACGTTTTACTCTGTGCCACTCCTCTCTAGCATATAGTAGGGCATCACAGCAGGGTCTGTGCAAGCTCTCCTGCCTGGTGTCTGACCATGTGTAGTTTACACTTCATATTCTTTTAATTCAAATTTAGAGATGTCAGTATTGATATTCACCCAAAGAATGTTTTTTTCTTATCTCTTTTTAGGGCACAATGGCTTGGGTCTTGCTCATTGTAGGTCTCAGAACACTTTCCTCCTAGGTGGACAGGCACATTCTTCACATCTAATATTAGGACTCCTGGATTAGATTCCTGTGGTGGCCATAACAAATGACCACAAGTCAGGTGACTTAAATGTATACTCACCATTGTGGACCCAAAGTTGGAACTGAGATTTTGGCAGGTCCATACTTTCACCAAAGACACTTTGTCAGAATCCAGAACATGTTTCTTCTAGCCTCTGCTGGCTTCAGGTGGTTGCATCACAGCTCTACCAAGTCTCCCTACGGTCTGTGATCTCCTCCCAGGTGCCTCAAACATGCCTGTGTCTTTCTCTTATAAGACAGTGTTATCAGGTTAAAGGCCCCAGATAATACCAGATGACTTTATCTTAGGATTCTGAACTAAATTATTTGTGCAAGGACCCTTTCTCAAACAATGTTGCAGTCACGTACTACGTATTTTGGATATGTTTGTATGTATCCTTTGGGAAGACACATTCAGTTCTCTAAAGCTCTTTAAAGCAGCCAGTTAAAGCCTTCTTAGGTCTAGAACTGATTTGAGGTGACCCTTGGCCCATGCTCTTGGTTATTAACCATCCAAGTATTCAATATAGATCTACTTTTTTCAAGAGAATGTCACACTAGCACCAAAACCAAGAAATAAAACTCTTGGATAATAGTTGGCCATGAGTTGCAATATTTACTGATCTAACTTCAACTTGGAACTTCTCAATGGGGGGCTTTGTGTCTAAAACCCTAATTCCCATCTCATTGGTCAAAGTTGTGAGGAGACTGAGAGAGCTTTGACCCTTGGAATAAAGGCAAATGGATGGTTGAATAGATGGTTCATCTGGTAAATCCCTTACCTTACACCATGAGGGCTTGTTAACCCACATAATAAAAAAGTCAGTCATGATGGCACTCATCTGTAACACCAGCACTAGGGAGAAGGGGACAGGTTCCTAGGCAACCATACAAACTTACTTAGTAAATTCAAGGCCAGGGAGAGATCCTATCTTAAAAACAGTTGGGCAGTGCCTGAAATATGTCACCAAGTTGCCTCTGGCCTTCAGATGCGTGTGCATGTATACCACACATACGAATACACATACATAATTTTTAAAAGACAATTGAGAGGTAACTACAATTTAATATGTTAAATCTCCATGAATGTTAACTATTTTAGTCATGTTCAACTTTACTCACTTCCACAGCCCAGCAAGTGTAGTTTCAATAGGTTGAGGACCAAGATGATTATAGTTCTTTTCAAGTACAATGGGTTGTGTTTGCTTTGGTATGAGTGGGCCATATATGGGCAGAATAAATCCCTGGGAACACCTTTGAGGGGTAGGTGCTTTGTGAGCAGGAAGACCCATCCTTCAGCTCAATAATAACCACAAGAACAATTCCCTTATTGAGAATAAATTCCTGGTTGCTTTTTTGTTAATAGTTACTCCTTTTCTCTAATTACTAATAGAGAATAAGTATGTAGCACTGGTTGATATGTGAAAACCCTAGCAGAACTTGGGAAAAACATATTATGTATGGACTTGGTTGAGGAGTAAGAAAAGGCCAGAGTTCACATTCTCATGTGGACTTTAGGGTTATTCTGTGAGGGAGGGAAGACCTTGAGTAGGTGGAGTCCAGACTAAGTGCAGCTGCTTTGCTCTTGGCATTGCACACATATGTGCTTGCACATATCTTGGTGCAGGGGGAAGTACTCCCTGAGGATGGGGCTCTGGTGTCAGTAGAAACAGCTGGCCAGAATGGTTCAGTTTCACATCTAATTCCACTTCTGGCCCACGAGATTCTATCAAGAAATTCCCTAAACTTGTTAGGGAATGGAGTCTCTGAACAAGCCCTTCTGCTGGGCCCCTTGGTGAGTCCACAGACCTAATCTGCAGGATTGCACAGATTGTGGAATTGATAAAGCCTTAGGGGCCACATGCTGATGACAGGGGTGGAGTGACCTTAGCCTTCCTATAGGATGCTAGGCCATAAAGCAGCTTCTGAGGCCTTAGACTTTGCTGTTCTGGCTGTGATTTGTGTTGTGCTAACTACCCTTACTGCCTTCCCACTGGTCATACACACAGGTTTTCCTCCTTTCCCCTTGTATCCCTTAATTACTTTCCTGGACACAATTTGTATGGGTGTTACAGTAGAGATAAGAGGGTTGGGTTTAAATTTAGCTAATGTATTCGTCTCCTCTTAGATCTTCGGTCACTTCACTTCCTTTAGCCTCAAGTGTTTTTTAAAGTCAGATGGAAAGAGGAAAAACTGCCTTGATCCATGTTCATGTAAAGATGATTGTTTTTAAGTGAAACAGGACTTGTGAAACCCTTTGTGGCCATTAAGACACTCTCCATAGATGAATGATCATTTCTATATTCTTTGCTGGGCATGAGTACTCAGACACTTGGATGTGTTTAGAACATCTTTTTAAAATAGGTGCAGAGAAAAGATGGACAAGTCCATTTTGAGAGAAGCTGGAAGAATTCTGGGCAAGTAAAAAGACCATAAAAATGATCTAGAGCATCTCTTATAGATGAAGATGTTGAGGTCAGAGGTTTAAGGCTTGCTCCCCATTCCTGCTGCTAAGGTCCCTTTCCTGCCCTCCTAATTCTAACATTGTCAACTGCAGTGACCTCTTTTATAGATTTGTTGTCACCTGCTCTCTGGTCTTTTGGCTCATTCTCTAGACTTTCCACCTCTAGAGAGTTGAAGGAGTCGGGGTAGCCAACATGCCCAGAACTGTGGGCACTGTTGGTGATGCCCAATTAGCTCTGGAACTCTTCAGTAACTGTCAGCCCAGTGGCCTGGCTGCCTCTGCTACATCTTTCCAATTCAGGGACAATGTAAATCTTGGAGGGTTGGTTTTTTTTTTCTCTAATTGTTTTAATTTTTTTAAATCTGGTTTTATTTCAAGACATCTCTGTATAGAAATTCCCAGCAGAGACCTGGCTGTCATTTCCTCTTCCATTTCTAGGAAATTAGAAAAGCAGAAGATTGGTAATAGGTCAAGGAGCCAGTACCCAGGAAGGTGAGAGAAAAGAGAGCTCCAGCAGGCCCGACACTGGGCTGGCATGTTTATGGTTGTGTGTCAGTGATCGGCCCACAGAAGACCCTTGAAAAATATCTGTTAAATGAGAGGTGAGTGAATGAGTGGCCCCTTTAGAATATTGACAAATTCGTAGCACAGCAGCAACATGGTTATTTGAAAAACATGTTGATGGCCCTTCATTGTTTTGGAAGAATGACAAGGGCCATGAGATAACACAAGGATGTGCCATGTTTTCTTCTGTCAGTGGCACTCAGAATCTCTTGTTGAGTTTCCATGCAGATGGAAAGTGGGGTGAGGGAGCCAGTACAGCTGTTGTGGGAATGAGCGAGCCATCACTGAAACCGTAAATATGCCAGGGACCCACACTGTGATGCTGACAGATGCCCTCCTGGCAAGCTCAGATGGGAGGACTCATGGAATCCAGATTTTAAATTAGAGTCACCTGAGCCCAGTCAGGGACCTGCCATCCTTCTGATGGAATGGAAAGGAGAAGGGAGGGGGGACTAGCCGAAGAAAATCTTTGTAGCTGAGCCTACCTGACTTTCCTCAGTGGGAGCCGCATGAATAGTGTTTCATGTCAAGGAGATGTAGTTAAAATGCAGACTGCTGATCCGTGGTCTCTGAATTCCAGAGGCGTGGTCTGTACCCGTGGACCACTCGTCTTCCCTCCTTTGATCTATCACTTATGTAGAGAAAGGCTTTTATGTGTAGTTCCCATACAATGGGTAATTTAGTTCATTCCATTATAAAAAAGTAGGAAGTCTAGTACATTTGCTTCAGTTTTTCTTCAAAGTACTTAGGAATGTATTATCCTCGTATACTTTAGGTAGCCTGAATACGTTTTCTCTGGTTGTTTATAATAGAATTTTTGAACTCCTTTTAGCCAGCTCAGAGTAAGTTGCAACTTACTAAAATAAAATAAAATAAAATAAAATAAAATAAAATAAAATAAAATAAGATGAAAGCATGCACTCAGCCAGGTGGCACAGTTGCTTGAGACAGGTGATACTAAGGGAATATATTGATATTATGTTGACCCAAAGTGTTTTATAATTGAACTTGGCTTAATTTTGTGCCTGCTAAACTTTAAGTCCACTTGTGGTCCATTTATGCAGCAATGTAATTTACACTCAAGCTCTCTATCACCCCAGGTTCTGTTTAAAGTGTGTAGCCTGTGTCTCTGAATTCAGTTTGCTTTCTTAGCTAATTTATAAGCAACATACAAGGAGCTGACCATAATGTCTTTATCTGAGGCTTGAATTTGATTGTGTTTGAGTAAAGGGGACGCTCCCAGGCAACCACAAGTTCATTACATTCATGTGGACCACTGGAATCTAGGACTAGTAACATTTGAGTCAGAAACTACACATCTAACTTTTATTTTTAAAATGATTTCGAAAGTTTTGAGGTTAGTGAGAAAAATCTTTCTATTTCATTTATCAGAAGAAATTCTATACAAACTAGTATTTATACAGGACAGAATATGCCTTTCAATAACTTGTTGAGTTGCCTTAAGCCTTTGGAAAAGACAGTGTGCACATTTTATCTTTATTGCAGGAAAGCTTAAAGAAGTACAGAAATATTAGCAGGAATAATAAAGTCTTGAGTTTTTGTTATGTTATAGAATCTTGAGGGGAAAGGAAGATGATATGGTTAATGTTTTCTATCGCTATATCAAAATTCCCCCAAACTGTGTAATTTATGAAGAACAGAAAGTCATTTTGTTCGTGGGTCTGATAAATCCAAGAGTGTGGTGCTGGCATTTGGTTGCTTTGTCAAGGGCCTTTTGCTGTATCCTAACCTTGTAGAGAACTTTACATAACAAGGCAGAGCAAAAGAGAGACTAGGTCTCTTTTCCTTTTCATTACAAATGCCATCAAGCAAAGGTCACCCTCATGACCTCTTGTAATCCCAATTACCTCGCAAACACTCATCTCTAAGTATCCTTAATATATAAATTTGTGGGTTACATTTACGGCAGAGAAAGTTTCCAATAGAGCTCACTCCAAGGTGGAGATTGCTTGATCTTTTCACTTCTCTGAGTAAAGGAGACAACAATGTGTGATTGTTGTGCGTGAGTAACCTTTGATGTCTCTTGTTTCTCTATATGCTTTATAAGCCATTTACTTCAAAACAAAACAATCCAAAGCATTACTTTATGGACCAACATGCAGTAGAATTGAGGTGATAGGGTTTTTGAATAGGGGAGAACAAGAAATTGAGAACACATACTCAGGGTATAAAATCTTCATTGAGGACCTAATTATTAATGGGAAACATGGTAAAATTTGAACATAAATTCTACTTCAATGAACCTCACTTTGGCTTCATTAGTGCCAAGAAGCTTTATGCTAAGCATGTATGTCCCTTCTACAGCTCCCACAACATGAAAGGAAAGTAGAAACTTTCAAAACATTTTCATTCGTCTTTCTGATCTTCATGGTACTTGAAAATTTCGAGTGACATAGTAACGCGGAAGAAGGCTTGAGATGCACACTAATCCTTCTTTTATTCAACTCCCTTTCATCCAGGAAGTTAGGCAGTATGTGCTCCCGTTTTGTAGAGACAGCATATTGACTTGGGGAGATCCATCTAAAGTTGTTGGCAGTCTTGGACATATCAAGAATAACCCACCGAGAATGGTAGGATTCAGAGATGAATGAAGCAATGTTTGACTAGGCAGAGTGGAATCTTATCTGGGTACCCATTTCATGGCCCAAAGATGTACAAGAAAGGTGAAACGGGGTTGCAAGGAACCTTGTAGATGTTGGCTGCAGATAGTTTGAGAGAATAAATACCCTTTTCTTTTTTACATGAAATAGACTGAGTTCTGTGGACAATGGGTGCATTAACCTGTAAGAGAAATTATAAGTCAGATAATACTGGAGCTTCTGATAATTTGGCCAGGTGATGGGGAAAAAGTGTAGTTTTCAAAAGAGGTCTAAAAGTTCCATGAAATGTGTCTCATAAAGAAGAACTCTTTTTATATCTGATCTTATGAAAATAGTTTATTCCTTGTGGCTTGTTTCTTGCAAGGTTAGCTTATGAGAGGGCTAAAATGAGCCTGGAGAGACAGCTTACCACTGAAGTACACTCCTTTAAAACTCTCATACATATAAAAGAAAAAGAAATAAATCTTTTTTTTTGTCTGTATCAATAAGTACACTTTATTTTCATTACTGAATTTAGGACAATGTTAGATAATTGCCTATGATATTCTTTTGCATAGTGTGAGAAAAATAACTTTTAACATGTACTAGATACCGAGGAAGGCCCATATAGCTAATCTGCTGATTATTATGTAAAACAAACACTGTTAATAATTTTTCATCTCTATACATTGCCCCTAGTGAAAACAGACATCATTTTCCCATTTCTCTTCCAGGTAATGGGCTGCTGGTCCCCTAAATAGTGTTCCCACCTCTCTTCTGGCCTCTACAATCCAATCTTTACTGTCACGCTTATACTTGGCACAGGTATTCTCATCCATCCATTTGTTTCCCTGTCTCTTTCCTTCCAACTGAAGCTTTCCTTAAATTTAGGAAATCTGACTAGTCCTTTGGCCAGCCCCGGGACCAACTGATCATTTCCTGACCAATAATATTTAAGCAAGACTTGCCTAGAAAGTTCTGATATACAATGTTCTTCTCCCTAAACCATTAACGTTGTGGTACATTCTGGTTAGAACCACCTCTTCTCTCTGGGCTCTCCTGTTCACTGACACAAAGCAGTCAGAAAACATTGCTACAGGTCCAGAGAGTAGACAGTTCAGATACTGTAGCCCATTTAAAAATGTAAAAAGAAAGAGAGGTCAAACTGTTTTCCTTGGCCACTTATGGACCATGTTCTTTTACATACACTAAAAGACACTAAAAGACACTAAAGACTTTCCTGTTAATCTTTTGACTGAAAAATGTTGGAAATATAATAAATACATCAAAAAAATTAAAAAAATAATTTTTTACAGAGTCAAAGGCTTTTTACACTTTGTAAACAAGAAAACAATCAGACATACTACAAGTCATATTGTTCCTAATAACATACATAATGTTGGGATTGTTTGTCTGTTTTTTGTTTTGTATTTTTTCTACTCTTTTTTTTCTTTTTTTATTATTTTATTTTATTTTTTTATATCAAATCATAATGTTTACTCATTCACACAGGGGTTATAAACACAAAAAGGCAGGACGTGGGGAAGGGGTTGACACTGGATCATGGGTGTTCGGGGGACTATAGATATCTTTCAGAACAGGGTATCGGCTGGGTGAAGGTTCAGGGGACAGATCACTATGACTCTGCCTATGATTCACTTGTCCTCATCTAAGTTGGTATTGTCTGCCAAGGCTACCTATTTATAAGTTCTATGACTACTCAGGCTGGTAAATTTCCACAAAAGCTGCTGGAGGTCAGGTCTCTATCCCCACCTTTGCAAGATTAGAATTGCCACAGCCCTTCTATACTTAGAGAAGGGAGGACATGTCAGAGGTCACCCTGCTTATACACTGAAGGCCTAAAATCATCCATAGGCCTAAAATCAGTAATAGGCCTGTCATACATGTATACTAACACCAAGTCTTGGGTCTCAGTGGAAAAACATTGAAACAGATGGCTATAAGCTATTGTAAACAGGCAGCTTTTGTGGAAATAAATCTTTAAAAACATCTACAAAAACATAGAGCCCCTCTCCTCCTTGGTCTTTAAACAAAAGTGATGTGGTACCAGCCAATCTAGGATGTGGGATCAGTCAGTGGGAACATGAATGGAAGTCCCCAACCAGCGACTATTAAGAAACTGATGGGTTTTCTTCATAGCCTCTCATGAGCCAGTAACTTTGTGAGACCCCATAAGCTTTGTCTCATATTGGTTGGATGCCAGTTACTAGGTCCACCTCACACTCATAGAACATGTTTACCGAGGTGTGTATCACAGGAGACCATCAAAAATCACATTAAGCTTCCAGTATGGTGATCATTTAAGTGCTCAGATTCATTTTTAGGATGAGGGTTTGCAAGTGCTCTGTAGATATGGCTTTTTATAATAAGAAGTCTCCTGCTAAAGCAAATTCATTGGTAGCACATGTGGCTCTCTGGGAAGAAAAGTCCTCAGTTTTTATTTTCTTTTTCTTTTCTTTTTTCTTTGTCAAATCCCAAGTTCTTCAAATCACACTAGAGTCTTTTAACCATGCAACAGACCTAGAATTAAGACTCTTTGTGTTTATTTCACAATCCTCCTATAGCATGTGTTCTGTGATGTCCCTGTGTTACCAATGGTTGGTTACCAATGGTGGGGCTGGATACTTTCAGGTTCTAGGTTATGATTTAAGAGTTAAATAAAGGCACACACAACCTGTAAAGCTCCAGGGAAACTTTGCTCAAAGCAAAAGAATAGTACACATGAGCAAGGAATATACTGTCAAGATTGACAGCAGGTCCTGTGAGAGTCCTTAAGAGTCCAGGTTATTGTGTAGACCTTCTTTTTGTGGGAGTCCATGAGAAGGAGGGTTAATTACTAAGGGCAATGGTCTTAATTGTTCTGTATTTGTTACTGAACTTTTAAGTGATATAACTGTTTTTTTACTGCATACAACCATTACATGGTATTTTGAATGAGAATGACTTCCATGGTTCATATATTTGAATATCTAGTCACTAGTTGGTGGAACTGTTTGGGATGTGTGATTTTGTTGGAGAAGGTATCTCACTGAGGCTTGAAATGGAGGCTTTAAAAGCCCACACCACTTTTATTTAGATCCCCAACTTTGCCTCGTGCTTTGGGATCAAGAAGATCTCAGCTACTGCTCTATTGCCATGCCCACCCCCCGTGCTGCTATGTTCATGATCATGGACTCTAACCCTCTGTTTTATAAGTTGCCTTGGTCATGATATCTTTCCATAGCAATAGAAAAGGACTTAAGTCACCTTACTACAACACACTAAATTTTTATCATTTGCACATCCATTTTTTATAAACATAAGGTAGAGGATTCTTTTCCCTAAAAATTTGCCTTAAGGACAGTTTTGCCTTACTGTGTATGCATCTAGAACTAGATCAGGAGAGATATGCATTGCTATTCTCAAACTTAGACATAAGCAGAATGTGACTGACTAGAATCTAAGTCAAAGGGAAGAGAAACTTACTCTAGTGTTTACATTTGGGGTGTGTATACAGCTCCACACAGGTGGGGATCCTAGTTGACAGGTTGATAAGTGCACTGTTCAGAGAGGGTGTGTCCATAGGAACTGAGTATCATGGCCCTACACTGCCAAGTGCATTATTAGAAGAGGTATGTACATAGCCCCTAGCAACTGGGATGCCAACTTGCTAAACTATCCTCTATGCTCGCCTGCCTCAGTTTCTATCAAGGTAGCATTGTTCTCAAGCCTCACAGAGAAAACAGATTATTGTGATGAAGCTGACCATGGAGACAGAAGCTGCTTTAATGGTATCTATAGACCTAGAACTTCCAAATGATAAATGTTGAGCATTTATAGACAGTTTTTATTTGCAGTACAGTGTGTGTGTGTGTGTGTGTGTATGAGTGAGAAGTGGGGAGGGGAAAGAGAGAGAGGAGAGAGAGGGAGAGAAAGAAGGAGAGAAAGAATAAATGTGTACCTGATTGAGATAGGAGGACTCTGCAGTAACCAGCCCTTAAAAACAACAAAAAGATTTTATAGCTACCATATGGAGGTGGATATGGAACCAGGATTGGTTTTTCCCCTGTTAGTCTGCCATTCACATTGTGCTATGCATCTCCTGGCAGCACCTTGCCAAGTAATTGAGCACTTTCTGTTGGATTATATCCCCCTTACTCTCCTCCCTACTACTGAGCTGGATTCCTCAAGGGCTTCCACTTTCAAGCCCTTACTTTTGCAAATGCTATTTGGGATGCTAGCATTCATGTCTGTCTAATTTTCTATCTCTTTCCCTTCTGCTACCTGGTGTTGTTTGCAGGCCTGCCACTGTGTTTAATAGGAACCTCTCAGTATGTTGCTGATCAACGAATGAGTGTGTGCAGCAGGTGTGTGATGCTCTACAGAGCCACAGTTCTCCCAGGCCTTTCATCGAGTTGCATTTAGCCTAGTTGCCATGGCAAGGTCATGTGATGGCACGCCTTCCAGATTTGCACCATTGCATGACTCCACAGTCATGAAGCTCCTTTAGGACAGGTGGCATGTCTTGTTGATATAAAATTTATGTTAGTTCACTGACCCATGAGCTCTCAAAACATGAGTGCTGAAGGATTTACCATTTCAGTGAAAGAATAGAAATTACAAATAGACATATCTGTGACAAAAGCACTTTACCATTTTGTCAGTGCTTTAATAAGGTGCTGACATGTGGTGTGGAGAGTATGTTATTTAGCCTTGGATGGCCTGCATAGAAGCCTTCCCCTTCATACCAGCTGAGTAAACAGGAGCATGCTAATTAAATTCCCTTCTACACAATGCAAGTGATACTGGCAATAGGAATCCCACAGGATTCTGTAGGGTATAATAGTACAAACACAGGAAAGTCACCAGGCAGCCCTTGGAATTTTTTTTTTTTTAAATGCTCAGCAAATGTTTGCCTCTCAGGCAGTGTAGACTTCTTTAGAACATATGATTTACACTATATTGATGTTTTTCCTTTTACAGATATGGTTCCTTGCTCACAGACTGAAAAACAGTGGATGGAAGTGTATTTATAAGAGTAACTACTTAAATCACAACTAACTAACTGCATGGTTAAATGAAAGATGACCCAAGTTCTAGTCTGAATTCCTCTGAAGATGTTTATCTCTTTTCTTTCTCACTTGTACAGAGATACTTTTAGAAATTCCTCATGATTAGTGGCAAATGGCTACATTGAAGAGCTGTCACATAATACATTCACAATAAATTTATTTTCTTTTCCCATTATACTTAGGTGTGACGCGCCGCCTCGCCGAAAAGGAGAACACGCCACACTTCAGGATTCTTCTGACAGCAATTTACTGGTTACAGCAATTTCAGATGATGTTACAGCTCTTAGATGGTGTTACAGCTCTTAGATGGTGTTACAGCTCTCGTAGATGGTAGTGGCGAAGGACCCAGAGCCCCAGAACCCATGGGCTTATATAGAGTCCTGGGAGCACTTACTGCATGCTCATTGGCTCCTTAATGATGCCTAATTAGCATACTAGTTTCTTATTGGCTTAGAGTGCTCTTGGAGTGAGGCCTAATTAGCATAGTAATTTTTACTCTTTGCGCATGCGCATACTCGGCTTGGCTCTGACTGAAGCCAGAGCGCGGGAAGCCGGCGTGCCCTGCGCATGCGCGCTCCCATTCATGGCTCTGTCAGCCAAGAAGCAGGGAGCTGGCTTGCCTTACTCTGGCGCACTTTACCTCACGGCTCCCTCACGGGGCCGAGAGGCAGGGAACCAGTGCGCCTTAGTCAGGTGCACTTTACCTCACAGCTCCCTGACTGAGCCGTGCCATTGAGTGCGGCTCCCTCACGGAGCCGCGGCTTCTTGACAGAGCCGCGCCATTGACAATTGGCATATGCGGCTCCCAACACTTAGGATGGCAGTCTCTTGGCAGTATTCTTATCCCACATGACTCTCATGACAACTTGGTTCACAAAGTCCTAAATCCCAAGGAATGATGGACTAGAAAGGGTTTATATGAGGGATGGGCATGTAGAGAATCCAACATCATCAGAATCCATCTCTCTTGGCATTCCCACTTCCTTCTTATACTTTCTTCATTTCTAGTCTACAAGACATCTACCTAGCTAGTCATATTAGGAAGCACATTAGCCACTATAGCAAAGTCCACAGAAAAAGACCTAGTAGGAGGTGGAGGGAGATAGGTTAGTTCATTAATGTGCTTGCCTTGCCAGCATAAGACCGGTGTTCAATGCCCAGAGCCCACATAAAATGCAAATCAGAATGAAAAAAAAAACAAGCACTACAACAAAAATCAAGTGTGGTAGTATGCATTTATATTTCCAGTGATGGGGGAAGGAGACAGTTGATCTCTGGGTTCACTGGTCCAGCCAGTATAACCTACATAGTGAATTTCAAGCCAATTGAAATTGGTGTTTGAAAATAGATAAATAGATGAAAGGATATACAGTTATCTCCTAAAGAACCACACCCAACCTCTTCCACATACACCTGTGCAAATGTATACACACAAAATCACATGTGCACGACTAAGTGACAATAATGGAAATGTAGATAGTCACCTAAATGTTGTATAAGTTCCTCTGTAAAATAATAATTTAGTGTGTGTCTGTGTGTGTGTGTGTGTATGAGAGAGAGAGAGAGAGAGAGAGAGAGAGAGAGAGAGAGAGAGAGAGCGCAGAGAGACAGAAAGAGACAGAGACACAGAGAGAATATACAAATACACATATGTGCCATGACCTATGAATAAGGTCAAAGGACAACTTATAAGAGCCAAGTCTCTTATTTTCCTGGATAAGTCCTTGTTGAGATCAATCATTTAGGTCATCATGCTTGGTAGCAAGTGCCTTATTCATTGAATTGTATTGTCCCCCTCACCCCCCCTTTTTTTTTTACAAGACAAGAGAAATACGTTGCTTCACAGGACATGTGCCTATACATGCAGATATACATACAGATACAGTTCAGGCTTTTGAAGCAGCCTATGGACTAAATACATTGTATGTGAGTCCCAACTCACCAAGATGGGCAGCTTTCCAGAGTCTCACAAACTTGATGTATGCTCTGCTATCTTGATAGATGGTTTTGTCCTCTGTGTCTTTATTTGTAGATCCAAGAGAACATGACTTGAATGTATTTGTCTTCTCTTCTCAATTATCTATTACTCTGTAAGTTTTGCAGAATGAACAAATAGATAGATTGGTCAAAAAATAACAACATATGATGAACATTAACAAAAGTTCGTGTCTCAGTAGCTAGAGTAGCAAAGAACACGGAAGTGGAACTGGGTCAAGCTAGGGCAGGGCTATTAACCTGCACTGAGAATGCTGGGGCAGGGGGACCTTGAGTTTGAGGTCAGCCTGGCTACCTCACAAAAGCTTGTCTCAGAAAAAATATGGAAGTAGAGTTTCTGGTGAGCTTGCTTCTCTATGTTTATGTTGACAACTTCTTTGCTTTGAAATCATTGGAAACTAGATACTATGGTCCATATAATATTTTTGTTTCTTCTAGCCCTTTTGATATAATACTTTGTAGACATGTCATCATGAGTTGGCTTATCTACCATATAGAACACTTAGGTTATGAAAGTGGTCCTGGCTTGGAAGTCAGCATTGTTGCTCATACTGTGGCTGATAACTCTGGCTTGGGTCTAGGGTCTGCTGCTCATATATTTGACTTTCTTTTTTTCCTGAAGGCAGCCAGGCTTTCCCCTAAATCTGGGCAATGGGGTTTACTGACAGGACCAAAGGGAGTTATTGAAGATCTCTGAGAAACAATTGCTCAATTGAGAAGTTGGTTGTAGAATAAGATACCATCAAAATACAAGCCTACAATTGTTTCTCTTGTTCTCTATTTCTCCATTACTCCACCAGAAATTTGAATGTTCCAGGTACTTCTATGACATGAGTAAAAGAAATAAACACACTTTTCTGACTTTGATTATATAAATCTAAAATATACTAGCTAGAAGTAGTACACATATCTGTAATACTCATAAAGCAGAAGCAGGGAGATCACAAATTCAAGGCAAGCCTGGTCTACATAATGAGCTTCAGGACAGTGTAGGCTACATAATAGTTCTCGGTCTCAAAAATTAAAAATTAAATTAAATAGAAGAGATGCTTTTTTCCCTAAGTAATTCCTAATTACTTCATCAACAATATTGTGTCCATGATAGAAAGTCATAAAAATTGACCAATAGGAAATATTTCTTCTTACATGGAGACCAATTGCTTTGCATATGGCTTTGATTTTGGATATGATACCAGAGCCATGTTTGGCATAGAACCCTGATGAGGTTAAGCAAAATTTATTGGAGAAAGATCATGTGACTATAGTTTCAGTAGGTGATCTCATTCATAGGACCAGAAAGAATCAACCTAGAGCTTGCTGGACTGGAAAAGGACCCAGGAACCAGAAAAACAAAGCCTTGGAGGCAAATGTCTGGACATAGGCCTCAGCGGCATCAGTCACACTGACTCATGTTTGAGTCTATGGATCCTTAAGAAATTGCTGATAGAGAAAACAATGGGATTGAGTTATAACTAAATAAAGAATCAACAGCAGCTTAGTATTTAAAAGCTATGCTCATACCCACTTGGGTTTTATATTTGTATTAGCATTCTCTAGGGAAATAGAACTGATAGGACAAATCTATCTCTATCTCCATATATTTGCTTTGAAGTCATTGGAAACCATATATATATATATATATATATATATATATATATATATATATGTATACATGTACATATACACATACACATACACACACACACACACACACACACACACACACACACACACA
>NW_021604712.1:6443075-6478882 GCF_004785775.1 Grammomys surdaster | reverse complement strand
TTATAGGCTATGGGTCACCTAGTTCATCAATGAACTACCAATGATACATTGAAGAATCCAGCAGTTGTTCAGTCCATGAGGCTGGATGTATCATCTGGTCTTCACTATATGCTGGAATCTCAAAGTAGTAGGCTCTAATACCAGGGAAGGCATGGACTTGCTAATGAGAGCAAGCAGGCAAATGGCAAAAGCTTTCTTTTGTTTCAATGTTCTTTACATAGGGTGAAACCAGAAGGTGTGGTCTAGATTAAAGGTGGATCTTCCCATTCCAGAAGATCCAGATTAAAGGTGAGTCTCCCCATTTCATATAATTTAATTAAGAAAACTCCACTCTTAATTAAGAGTGTACAAGGCTCTCGGATTTTAGTTAATTTCAGATGCAGTAAAGTTGATAACCAAGAATAGCCATCACAAGTTTATACTTTGTATGCTGGCCATGAGTGATGACCACACGTGCAGTGTTTCCTGCCACTAGTTTTGCTCCATAATCTCCATTTGTGAAATTCTCACTCACTTGTCTGGCTTTTTTCCAGTTTTCCCCACATCGAGAAGGCTACACATCTGCAGGCCTTGAGTGTCATTAACAGACACACCAAGCTAGATGTATGGGAGATAGTAAGTTCCAAGTCATTTGGTGCACCGAATGCAATGTTCATCAGGGTTCTTGTTGATAATCACAGCTAATTCAATTCAATTCTTCTTGGGCCCTTAGGTAATTTCCTAGGTGACAGACTCAGAAAATTCAGGGAGACTCTAGCCTAGTAAAATTAGGGGCAATTTGTTCAGGGTTAGCTTTCATTCTTCAAATTTTCTGTGCTTTGGTCAAAGCATCAAGCGCTTTCTCTGTGGCCTCACAAAGTCAGGGTGAACACAATTTGTTCCTCATCCTCCAAAAGAAAGTTCCCTTCATTGAGTGAGAGTTTGCGAATGTCTTTTTATTGGTCCTTAGGTGTTTCCAAAGTTTTTCCCCCAAACTGAACCTGTGCCCGGGGGATTTCATGGCACTCACTAGTTCTGTAACCTGAGGGGCATGGTTTATTTGGTCTAGGCTTAACAAAGCCTGCGTTCATAAACACAAATTGAAAAACCATTAGTGTGAATGCATGCGTGCATGCATGTACGTGTGTGTGTGCACGCGCACAAGTGCCTTAGTAGTGGTAGTAGAAAACAAGATATTTTCTATCTGGAAAAGAGAAATAGATGGGTTTTATTCAATATGTCTTCATTGGAGATATGATTTTTTCTTGATACCCATGGGAGATTTGCTTCTAGCGTTTCTGTATGAACATCTCAGATTTCATCTATAAACTGGCATAGCATTTTCATAGGAACTATGCACATCTTCCTATATATTTCATCATATGTTTGTGCCTTAAGTGCCTAATAGGATGTAGACGCTGCATAAATCATTGTTATATTGTTACTATATGCTTTCAGAAATAATGAGAAAACTAGTTCAGGTTTCTTAAGTAGAGATGTAGTTATTTTGGCTCTATTATTGCTCCTCAGAGGTCAGTTGAAGGCATAGATGTAGGGATTGTTCATATGATGGTCCAACTGCATAATCTTCAAGAGAAGAAAGAGGGCCTGTCAGAAAGAAGATGGGTTTGGGAGGCTGTTAGGGAAATTTTCATTTGACTGTACACTAGGGTACAAAGTTTAGTGGGTAGGCTGATTGTGTTGTATTGCTGATAGAGGATTCTGGAAATTAAGAAACAGAGGCAATGAACACTCAGCAAAGCAAGAGTGCTGTGGCTTTTCTGTTTTCACTTTTTATCTGTCAAGGAGCTTTGTTCCTGAAGGCCGTGAAACTACTGACCTATGCTCTGTTTTCATAAGGAGGCTCTCAAGAGGACACCAAAATGATCAAGTGAGTCTTCATTTGTATTCTTTTTAATTATGTTTTATTTTATTTGTATGGGTACGGCTGGCTGTGCACCATGGGTATGTCTGATGTCTTTGTGGAGGCCACAAAGAGGCCATCTGATCCCCTAGAACTAGAGTTACCTAATGGTTGTCAGCTGCCACATAGATGTTGAAAATAGGACTCAGGTCTTAACCTTTGAACCAGCTCCTCAGTAGCCTCACCCTTACACACACACACACACACACACACACACACACACACACACACACTTTTTTTTGTTAGTTTGTCTGGTGCATGGCACCACATAGAGTATTATTAAACATAAATTTGTGAAAAGAAGAAATGAGATATATGTACTCACAATCTCCAAGGTTTTAAATATTGTAATGACTAAAAGTATAATCCTGGGAACATACATGCATTCTTAATTTATCCTAGAAGTTCTTAACTCTACAATGTCAAACACTTAACCTTAACCTTAAACACCTCTAAACATTGGCATTGGTTTTATACCCTACATTTACATGGGTACACCCCCACATTTACAAGGATATTTGAGAAAAGCAAAAGTCAAAGACAGGCTCACATTCAAAATGCATTTATTGTTTGAACTCACTCACAATCTGACCACTAGGATCTTTTAGAAGCAAGCTTATTAATCTACATAAAAAGAAGAAAGGTTTTAATAGTTACCACATGGAAAGAGATGCAAAATAGTGACACTCTTCTGGCATGTTCCCTAGAGGTTTAAGCATTTGTTTTTTTTGAACTTGGCATGAGAGCCCCTCAAATTTTTTGTGGAGTTCACAGCTGTTTGGGCTTAAGATGTAATTACATTTCATTATCAGTGTCAGATAAAACACACACAGCCATGTTGGCCCAAGTAGAGCCACAGAGATGGGGAAAGTGAAGTTGGCCATGAAAAGTTACACTAGAGCTCTGACTTTGATCCTAAAAAAAAAAAAAAAATCTTCATCATGAGACTGCCCTGCATGCTTTTTGGAGGGAGTTACAGTAGAGACACTGGATGTGAGAAAATAGGAAGATTTATGTGACAATTCTCAGCAAGATTTATTTTGTTACAGTGTACTGTATCAATATGTAAAAATCTAATAAATATCCGTCTTTAAAGAGGGGACTGCTCTAATTTTACTGTTTCAGAGAAGAGGTTTGGCAAAAAGTCAGAATGTGCATTAAAAACACACTTTCAAGAAGTCTAATAAATAAACCCTTTGAAATATGGTTTCCTAGTGAAAGGCATGTTAAATCATTTTGATAAAGAATCTAAATTAGATCTTTAAATAAGAAAGGCGAGTCCCCTTAACTTATTATTTATAGATCGTTTGGAAATAAAATCTATGCAAACTGATTTCTTCTTCCATTCTTTATAAGGAAACTCTATTGTCAAGTTTTAATAGCCCACATGCTATTTTAATAGCTGGAGAATGTTCTCATTTAGAAGTGAGGCAGTGGCCATGGGGACAGTATTCTCAGATCACCCATGATATGCTGGACTTTGTGTAGAACTTCATGGAACACCCTTACCTTAGTTTGCTCTGTGTCAAGAAACTACACTCACAGGCCCTGGATGGAGAGTGCCTGCTGCAGGCTAGCTGAGTGACCTTGAGCAAACATGCCTTTCCATGCCTCAGTTTCCTAAATTATAATTGAGACCAATATTAATACCTGACCAATAGATTATTGGAAGGTCAATTGATTTTGGATATTAAGAGTACTTTGCAATGTGCTGGGTCCACAAAATTTGAGAAGAAATGCTAACTTAGAATCATTCTCTTCATGCTGGGGCTCAGAGACTGAGAATGCTTACGAGTATCTAGTTGGTTGTTGATAAAGTCTGGATTTAAACTCTAAGTGTCAGGCATGTTTGCAAATATGCCCACATCTGTGTTCCTTATTACTTCCGTCTCAGACTGTGCTATCATTCATCCATTCTGTCAAGCTGTATGCGCGTGTGTTGCATCTCTAGAGCATATAACTACATTGGATGGCCAACTACAAGTTTTCTATTAGTATTTTGTATTATAGTATATATTGTATAGAATGTATATTATAGACAAGTCTTAACATGATGGTTCAATATATAATTTTCAACCTTATAATGGTACAAAGTAGAAACTGCTTTTTGGAATTTAGTCTTTAGTGCCATGAGCTAGGGATGACATATAACAAGAAACACCCTGTCATCTGACTCTACTTATAGAGGTGAGGAAAGACATGTCAATAGTAATAGTACACTGTGTTGACTGTCTGTGATGAAGAGGAATACATGTTGGACCTAAGCCAAACAATGGTGCAAGAGTAATTGTCTAACATTATTTTTTTCTGGGGAGGTTCGGCACCCTCATCTACTTACCCCAGATAAAAAGCCCATGACAGGCTAAAGTAGTGACACTATCAAAGTCCAGCTTTGTTAACAATGAGTTTGATTGGTGTTCCTTACAAGAATATGTGTGAAGGAATTACATATGGGAACGGAAATGACTCAAAGACAGCTGTATCACCCCAGCATGATTGACAGCTCACAAAAGATGGGACCACAGAGCACACTGCACAGCATTCAGGTAGCTCAACAGGTCGAAAGCATCTTTTCTAGGTGGCTCAGGTAGTTTGAGTCTTTTCCAGGAAGCTGGGCTGATCTCTGTTCCTTCCAGGCTACTTGGGTGGTCTGCTTAGGAGGCAGGGCTTGTCTCAAGGTCTTCTTTGCAGCTTGGTTCCTCTCTGCTTCATTCAGAGAGCTGGGCTTGTCTGAGAGTGACTCTGAGCAATCTTTACTCTTCACTCTTAGAGAGGGAAGGTACTGATGAATCAGGTTAGTTTCAGTGACTTCCGGGATCTATTTTGAGTGATTTACTTTCTGGTTTCAGGATCTTCCCTGTAGGATGGGGTGTTTTAATAGGGGAGGAAAATGCTTTACAATGAATCAAGCCAGTCTCTTGCTGCAGACTGAATCAATGTGGGAAACCTAGTTTTTCCATTAGACTCCATTAGCTAAGGCAGAATTTCAACTTACTGGAATTTTTCATTTCCTAGATATTTTGGATAATTGAGAAAACAACCCAAACCAAGATCAGCCAGGGTATTGCTGATGGCAGTTTGTGTTGACGATACAGGTCTTAGTCAAGTAGAAAGAGCCTATGTGTCTATCAGCCTCTGTTGAATGTCAATTCTTTCTTTGCTATTCACTAACTGAATGATTCAATCGTGCTGTGGAACATGTTAATACCCAGTGGCTATATCTGTAAGAGGAAAATGATTCTTCCATGCAATTAGCATGTTTACATGCCCCAAGCTTTGTGCATGACACAGTCTACATGTGTATAAGTTAAAGGGAGTCATGAAAAAGGGGTCAAGCCAAGCTCCTGGCTTTCTGATACTTTCTGATACTTTCATGTAGAGTCAAATGTTAACATAGGAGCTATCTGTGACTGTCTGGTCTTTCTGTAAACTCTTTCAGGAAGAGCTAAGCTTGGAACTGGATAAAAAGATGGGTTCTCTTAATATGGTGGGCTGGAACCTCTTCTCTAGCTAGTGTGGGGTCAATTTTCCTTCTTGTGTTCTCTATATGAGCTCAGAATTTCTTACCCAGCCTTCAAGTCCTGTTTCTTCCCTTTGAAGGCAACATGGTCTCAAAGAAGCATATGGTTTGGTGGAGATCAGAAGACGCTGTGTGTAAAGGAGCTGAAACTCAGTCTTATATTTAGTCACCCCTACCAGGCACTAATGTAAAAGACATTAGAGTAAATATTCCACTAGGGTCAGGATGTCACATAGATTATCTCGTTCCTTTATGGACTTCATAAAAGCCTCCCTGTAAGCCTCTTGCAGTGACATCACCCATTTGTCATTGCCAAAAATGGCAACAAGTTAAAAATTGAGATTTTGAATTTCTGATTTAAAACGTGACTTCTGTGTGGGATGGAAAGTGAGTGGGAGATTTCTTTACAAAAGATAGTTTCAACTATTTTAACGCTAGTTCTTCTTTTTTGTAAATGCTGTGTAGCATCATTGAGGCTTTATTTCTGGGGGCCTTTGTCTTTTATTCTTAATAAAAAATTACACTAAGGGAGGCAACCTCTCCATTTCTTTAGATAATCATACTCCGGCCTGTGTCAAGGGCCAGCGTTTCTTATATTAAGGTAATCCACATTTGTGCATATCCCCTACAACCTCTGAAAACAAAGCTGTATCCTTGATGAGCAAGTTCTATTTTCCTGTAAGAGGAGAGACATTTGGCAAGCCAGTGAAATGTCAGGAAAAATCACGTTCAAAAGCTCCTCTGAAATTAAAAGAACACCATGCGATGTGACACTCTTAGCTTCTTCTCCACTGAGTAATTGTTAATTAGATTAATTACTGTCTAGTAAGCTGAGCTGAAAACTTTATTTTTGCACACTTAAGGGTGAGGTCAGCTCCTCTGCATGCTAGGGACTGATCCTGGGGCCTCGGAAGCAGCTGTAGGAGGACCCTTAGCCTTAAGATGTCTGCAGCCACTGGCAAAGAGGAAAAGAAATGTCTGCGTTCCTGCCACCAACCCACTTTGGATTAAATTAAAGCATTCTCCTCACTTGGGTTCCCTACTCTCAAAAGTGTCTCAGTAAACAGCTTGAGACCTTAGCCTTTCTAAGAAATGAATCATATTTTCTCTGTCAGACATGATTGCTGTTGACTATTAATTCAGTGAGTATCGATCTCAAGTCCATATTTCTTACTGTTTAGATGGGGAATTATCTCATGCTATTAAAATGCCACTAAGTTTCCGAGGCCCTTACAACCGCTGGTCCAGAGGCCAAGTTCATCCTTGTGGAGCATGGCAGGATTTGGTATTTTATTCTGACTTTCACCCCTTAATCTCTTGTTTCTTTCTCAGTGAGTGTATGCAAAGACTGTTTTCTTATCTGGGGGAGGGAAAGGAGACATGGTGCTTAAATAAAACTGAAAGACAGAGCATCTCTATGGGGAAGCTTGCCAGACTACCTTATTCCAATAATTTTCTCTGAATCTGGAAACTTCTAAAGAAACAACCTTATTTAAAAGGCTTCTTGATAATGAGAATTCTCTTAATTTTTCATTTTTTTCCAAAATGTAGAAGACATGAAAAGGGGAGACTTAAAAATTGTGCCAGGTTTTCTGAATTATCATGTACTATGTATTCATTATAGAGGATGTGGAGAAGTCTAAGAAGTGTAAATAAGAAAATATAACCTGTCCACTTGTGTGTTGTCATTAACTTCTGTATTTTAGCAGAAATGTCATGCAGTGCACAAGGCATAAGGTCTGACCCTGTGTTTGACTTGTCGCTTTAGGTTGTGCTATTTAGTGGACGAGTGACCCTGCATTATGTGCTCACCTATCTCCTGGGTCATCATAGCTAGCTTTAAAGATCTATATTGAGGATCCATCCTGGGGTCTAGCACTTTGATTTGAGCAGCTGCTGGCACATGTGTCTGTCCCCCCACCCCCACCCCGCCATGGCTTAGACATTCTTGCTTCTCTGAGCAGGTCCACAATTGCTTATGTCTGACTTTCAAGCATTGGCCTAACATGTCAAAAAAAAGGTTGATCATATGTTTTTTATATTTTCTATATTGAGTGCCTGAATTTAAGGCACTTGTCACACAACTGTACTTGGTTGAATCAACGGTAATTTATACTGTTGCATAAATCATAACTCTGAGTAGGAAATGGAGGTCTGTTATTTCCTGGCAGCCAAGAGAGTGATTCCAAAGCATCTCAGGAGCAGCATGTGGTACCTTACAGGATACACAGAGTCAGTTTGGCTTTGGACCCAAAACTCATATTAGAATGGGAAGTGTAAAGCTCATGCTAGAACAGGAAATAGGTAGAGTGACCTTTACCCATAGCCATGCTAAGTGGGCCAGTTGTAGTAAAGAAACAAAATGGAGCTTCCCAGTCACTACCCACACCCTGAATGTTAGCAGAGGTCTTGCTAAAAACACCAGCTCAATGAGACTTGGACAGTTGGCCTGGGCAGTATGAAGTATCATCCCTGCCCGAGTTTCTGAAAAAAAAAAAAATTTGTCTTGGGTGGTAGAATTAGATTGACCACAACTTGCATCTAGCTAAGACTGTAGGGGGAATAGGGTTTTTTTCCCCGTATGAGGTGAGAGGAATTGGTGGGTGGAAGTATCTGGGTTGTAATGATTACCTCTTAATATCAACTTGGGGAAGTAGAGTGCAGTTATCTGAGTTGAAACAAAGCCAAGACCTTGGGTTAATGTCTTTACTTTTGGAAAACTTGTCAAGGGGGCTGTTAACGACCCTCTGGGTTAGGTCTTAGTTTCATAAGGAAGAAAAGACTGAAAGAAGAAAGAGAGAAGGCTTAGGATTTTTGACTTTCCATCATGCATTACCTTGACATTTGCTTAGAAGGATACACACCAGCACTCAGGTTGCCTGGAAGGCCTTTTTGATCTACTCCAAATATCAACCCTTCTGAAGCTGGTCTTCAGTGCTGCTATTGAGATAGGAGATCTCTGTTTAACAGTACAGGCAGATAATACTACCATGTTGGGTTGGCGTGAACCTGGGGTCTGCCATAATTTCAAACAGTCATGGCTACAGGATGTGGTGACTGTAGTGAGCCTGCATCAAAACTAGTTCAACTTATCCATCTCTCCTTCCCAGGTCCCATAGTTCCCTCTTCCATCATTCAGCTGTACCCTTCTATAATATTTCTCTCATTCTTTCTCTCTCATACATTTAACTAACTGTTGGTTTCAGATCACTTGGAGATTTTTAACCAAATTAAAGCATGCATTTTTCTTTTCAACACATCTTTAATGACAACTTCCATACACATTAGGTCCAGTCTAGAAAGAGTATTAACATGGCTTTGGAATCCTGAGAGATGGACAGGCTGTGTCATTTTAAAGATGAGAAAACTGAGGCCAGCATTACTGAACAATTCGCTCAGGATTCCTAGCTAGTACGCAGTGGGCTTGGAGCAAGAGCTAGCCTTGATTTTCAACTGATATCAGAAAGGCAAATGCTGAATGAGGCAAATGTTAGTTGGCTATTTCTCCCATATCATGTCGAGTGAGAAATGAGAGGCTCAGATCTCTGTCCTGAGCTTCTTATGGTAGGTTAAGCTTTGTTTACATATGAGACTTACATGTTTATGACATGTCTGTTCTACAGAGTTGCCCTGGAGTCACTGTTCGGTCTGTCCTTCCAAATGATCACAAGTCCCTTTTTCCAGACCTCTATGCTGCTGTTTTCTGTCTTTCAGACACTCTTCATCTCCCTTGGTCTGGATGCATCCTTTTTACCAGCTAATAGCCCTCCCCCATCTGCTGACCTCACCCCGCCTCCTGTGGATGTCTTTCTTGATTTAGGGCCAGGCTGTTGATCCTAGGTCAGAAGGGCCTCCCCCTGGGAGGAGCTGAGTTTCTTATGCTCCTTCTTGGCAGTCTCTGAGGTGGCTTCTTGGGAATGACATGCATCTCTTCACACCACACCTCGTTTGGTGCCTTTGTTTTCTCATTTCTTTTCCAAGTCTTGGCAAGCGAACAGCACCTCAGCACAGTTATAAACTTCAACCACGAGTCGTCACTGATGCTTTCCAGGATCGAAACTGCTGTTATTTCTTCACCTTTTTCCCATCGGAGGCTAAATGTCATCCCTGGAACAGCCCTGAAAGGCCTGGCAGCTTACTGGCCACTGAGAGGAGACTCCTTTCTGAAAACAAGCTTCCTGAGCCATAAAACTGGGAGAGAAACAAAGAGGTGCCAATCTTTCATGGCACACATTCCTGACTACAGGCACTCCTTTATTCAACAGACACTTAGAAAAATGTCAGCTTCTTAATGGGGCAAACATGGAGGTGGCTTTCAGGACTGTGATGTACAAGAAGGCAGAGAAATAAATGTCACAATGTGACTATGACTGTTTCAACAAGAGTAAGAATTAGGAGGAGGCAGCAAGCATACTTCAAAGGCTAGCTAGAGGCAGAGACCATTAAACAATTTGGGGAAAGGGGGTACTCGGAAATAGATCTTCAGGCAGTAGTAACAGCAGTCATGGAACTCCAAGGGAGATCCACTCTCCCCTCTGACCCCAACACATGCACACATGGGGTGGGGAGAAAATGCATTTGGGAATTAAAAAACAATGATGAGAGAGGGCTTTCTAAAGCAGTGGTTCTCAACCTTCCTAATGCTGTGACTCTTTCATACAGTTTCCCGGGTTGTGGTGATCCTCAATCAGAAAAGTATTTTCATTGACACTTCATAACTTTAATTTCGCTACTGTTATGTATCACAAAGTAAATATTTGCTATGCAGGATATACAACACTTGTGAATGTATCATTTGACCCGGAAGGGGTCATGCCCTGTAGGTCAAGAACTGCTGTTCTAAACGCATTGGATAGATTCTGTTGGAGCTGGTGAAATAGTTAGGGTGCTGTGTTCATCCAGAGGAGATAGAAGCGGTCCTATTCTGCTGTTGAGCCAATCGAGCTGGGCAAAGATAGATGCTTTTCAAATCTTGAAGCTAGAAGCCTTGGACCTAATGGTGACTGTGAGTATAGATTTTTTTTTTTTTTTTTTTTGGTTTTTCGAGACAGGGTTTCTCTGTATAGCCCTGGCTGTCCTGGAACTCACTCTGTAGACCAGGCTAGCCTCAAACTCTCGAACTCAGAAATCCACCTGCCTCTGCCTCCCAAGTGCTGGGATTAAAGGCGGGCGTCACCACTGCCCGGCCCGTGAGCATAGATTCTTAAAAGACTATGACTGAGGCAATTTTAAATCATGAATGTAGCTGCTTGATGAGACAGTAATGTGAACATTAGAATGATGGAGAAAAATTATCACTTTGCACTTGAATAGTCACTTTTCTACTGAAGAGGTAGACTCATGGATATGTGGGCCCTATCTTAATAGTCTGCAATGAACATCTTCTATCCTTGTCTAGCTCACGTATGTAGGAGAACCAGTGTCTGAAGGCTCAAACATCAAGAAAAAAAATCAATTGTTTTCAGGGCATGGGCAAGGCAAGAGGATTCTGCTAACACAAGCCTTTCTTGTCTTTTCCTTTTGGGATACTGTGAGAATATAGGAACTCTTGTGTGGTGTGGAATGTGCTTGGTTGGCAGTGTACTTGACACACTTATTATTTATTATGACTTAGTTATTTTAGGTGATCTTCTTTACCATATCCCTGGAAGACATTTTCTCTTCTCTTTCTAAATGGCTCAGGGGAGACACAGACTTGCTGAAGACTCTTTGGCTCCCGACTGAAAGAGCTAGGATAGAAATTAAGGCCTTAATTCCAAAGGCTGGTAATTTCTACACGTGGCCCTGCTGTCTTAAAAGACAGATCTGTTCTCCAGAAAACCATGGTGCTTTAGAGGCACAGGCACAGTAATCATGAGCATTGTTTATATGTCCCTATCTTTTCATGTCCCCTAAGAAGTGAACACACTAAGTAGAGTCTTCTGGGGAATCACATCTCATTGAAGAGGAAGAACACCAAGGTTTAAGGATGAAGTAGCTTGCACAGAGGCCAAGTAGGAATTGGACTTTAGACAAGTTTAACTCAAACTTTGCTACTATTTTGGGAAATGAAAGCTAGAAAAAATAAATTTTGGATCACAAAGACAAGAAAACCATAATAATTACAAGTAGGGATGTCTTGCAGTTAGTCTTCTTGACTTAAGACTTGAGAAAAAAATATTTTTATTGATCATAAGACAATGCACCTCATTATACAAAATTTAGAAACATAGACAAGAAAATAAACTCATTCTAAAATTTACTTGCATGAAAGCTGCCTAGAGACCAGAAATTTGTGCCTTTTGCGTATTTCTCTTTCTCTAAAACTGAGGAGCCAGAGCCAGTAGCTCACTAAATGAATGAAAAAGGGATACACAATTTCACTGTTAAAGACAGCCATGTTGACATGTTGGTGCTTATGATTCAAGAATTGACAAATAGTCAGATATAGAGACATTTAGACATTTATGCAGCCGTGTTTCTCAGTATGCAGTGAGAATGGCAAATAAAATCCAATGACTAAGGCTATGTATAGTCTTCTTTTCCTTCCCAGGAGACTACAAATGTTTCCTGGGGAGAGTATGATGATTTGTTTCTTCAGGGAAAGATTATTTTACTGTGGTTGTAGTTGTGGATTTTGGATACTTAACTCCTTACTACCATCACCACCACCATCACCAGCAGTAGCAGCAGCAGCAGCCCTTCTCCCACCTTCCCAGCTTGGGAAGCATCAGTCCACGCAGTGTGAATATGCCACTAAGTTAGTGTGGTTCAGTCCATGTCATGAGTGTATTCCTAGCATGAGTGAGAACTGAGTTCACTTTGTTGAGGAGAGCCATTTCTCCCTAATAGAAGCAATGTTGTAGTGTTATAGTTTGCCCCATTGTTGTGGCATTGTATTGTGGACTCTGTGTAGAAAACACAGTGTTTTCTAGTGAGCTTGTTGTCTCCTGTGGTCTACATCTTATTGTGTGACCTTGGACATCCATTTTTCATGTAGGGAGGCTCCCTTTTGAGTATGTCACAGGTACAAAGTTGGTGGATACAGTACATGCAAACTTTGATACTGCTCTTCTCGTTTTTACTAAAATTTTCCCAGCTCATCACACATTGCCTTTTCTGGATTTCCAAATAACTTCTTTCCTTTTAATGGCAGTGAGTTACCAACTCTGACACTCATGAAGAATCCAATTTTCTTTGAAATGAAGAGAAGGAAAATACCACTAGTGAGCTTTCATCATTAATTTGCTCCTTACAAAATATAAAAATCACCTGGTTATCGTAGTCCAAACAGACATCAGCCTTTCAGTGAAGGGCTTAGGCTGTGGAATACAAATCACTCTAGCCAAGTATAAGGAATAAAATTGCTGCCTGTTCTCACTTTATTAATGCAGAATCCAGGTAATATGAGAACCATTCATAGCTAGGAATATGGGAGCCATGAGAAACAATAATGCTTTGTCTTTCTTTTATTCTGGGTTTTAATATAGCTTAACTTTTACTCTATTTGTACTTTACTTGTGAAGGTGCTTGAACCCACGATGGGCTGTGACAATCACAAGTGCATCAGTAGGGTTGAGGCTAAGAATCCAGCCTAGTGTTTTGATGCCAACATAGCAGGTATACAGCAGGGAGTTTCAAGCACGGTGAGCTTCAGAGCCAACACATCCTCTATTCCACTCAACCCTCATTGCATATCTTTACCTGGAGCATCATGGCTGCTGGAGCCATTCCTACAACTCACACTAAGACCCAAACTGAGATTCTTGCTCCATAACATAAGAATTGTCTCCTCTGGACAGCCACCTCCATGTGAAGAATCCTGAATAATACAATATCCTAAGGGCCCCAAGAATTAGAGAACAAGGATATTTCACAGATAAAGATGCTAAGATTCACTAGAATGCAACTGTTTGCATACTGATTAGATGGTAGAGAGGGGAAGGAACTTACACTCATTTTAAAAGTTCTATCAATACTTCTGTTCCTTTACATGAATGTCCTACCATTTCTGCTAATAGTCAACTGTTTTATGTCAGGGTTTGCAGTAAGATCTCCACAACGGTTATAGTTTAATCTCCACAAAACATGCACACATGGATTCTAGTCCTGGTTATTTGATTATTATTCAAGAACTAAGTAAAAAAGATAAAAATATAGATCTATTTAGACAACTATGACCCAATGTCCTAGGCTCTATCAAAGTGAAAAGGTGTTCTCTCCTTTTGTCCTTCTGGGATGGATAATCCTAATAGTTTCTTCCCTGTGGCCATTCTCCAAAAGAAAGCACCAGGGATTTTCATGTTGGTTGACTTTTCTCTCCTAATATAGCTTCTGTAAACTTAGCATTTTGCCCATCAGCTTCTGTAAAAAAAATTTAGATTGGATTTTATATATGCACTTAAGATTAAACTATGAAATAAAATATCAATTTTAGAGGCTGCTTGGTCACCATCGTAGTCCAAATGTCTGGAGGTGTCATATCTACTCTTCTTGTTTATACACTTAGCATCATCAAGGCAGGAGACAGGGTTCAGCTGGATGAGACAGCATCATTTGCCTACTCAATGTCACCTTTGCAAGGACCTCGGTGTATGTCTGGTCTGACATCCTTAAGCAATTACCATCTTGAGCAGAATGGACTTTGCCTTTGATTTTGCACATTCCCCCAACAAAGGCAGTTGTGGGATGAATATATAATATCTCTCTTCAAAATGAGGAAGGACCAAGAGCCACATCAAAAGAATGATTGTGTTAGGAGCTTCTAAATGTCAAGTCTTAAATTATCCTAGCAAATTGTTTTTCTGCTTATTTCCCCAAAGCTCTGTGATGGATTGAGATTGGCTGGAGAGAGGGAAGCTTATAATATTAACCTAGTTGCTAAGACAATTAAGGGCATCTGTTTTCCGCAAATAATAGGTCTTGTTTTAAGAGTGTTGACAATAGTGACGGTTTGATAAAGAACTCCTTGACTTAGATCTTTGGGATGGCTGTGCACTACAGTGAAGATGTTTGTGAAGAATAGAGAATCTTATCCAGAATTTCATTTCTCATATTGTAGGCAGATAAACCCTATAAAATCACCCTTGATATTTTTTATTTCAGACAAATCTGTTAATAACAAAGCTGATGATGACTTATACTCCATGTGACTGTTACTGAGGATAGCTTCACTGCTTTCTTAGGGTAGAAGAAAGAAACTAATTTCCTGCTTTTCACAAATCCATCTAGTTCTAGGTGACAGAATAAAAGCCTCAACCATGTGTGATGACTGCTCTTCACTGTCAGCTTGAGGAGGAGATACTCATTTGGGTACCTATAGGTAGGTGTTTTCAGAGAGTTTAAAATGAAGGAGGAAGACTCGCCTTACATGTGAGTGGTACCATCATTTGGGCTGGGGCTCCAGACTGAATAAAAAGAGAAAAAGTGAGTTAAGCACCAACTTTCATTTGTCTCTGATTCCTCATGGAGATGAATGCCTGATGCTTTGTCTGCTGTGCCTTTCCTCCATAATGGACTGCATTCTCATACCACAAGCCAGAACAAATTTTCCAATCTCAAGTTGTTTTTAATAGGATTTGTCAATCACAGTAAGAAAGCTAAGTAATGCACCATCCTTGTCTGTCTTGTCTTTGACACTCTCCAGGTTCCAAGGTCCTGTTCTCTCTTGCTTGCACTCATGTTAAAAAGGACATGGCATTTTGCCCCCTGTTCCTTTAAAAACAGAACATCCCTTTTACCTGTTTCCAATCAATCACAGATTTTACATGATCTTCATAATGAAAATAATAAAATATCCTTTAATTCCAGGACTTTGAAAAATCCCAATAACATTCTCTATTGTAGTAATACCTGAAATCAAATGTATGTGCTTTCTTCTTTGAGTTCTTACAGTCTCGCATACTTTAAAAAATATTCAGAAAATGTCCCCTTCATTGTAAAGGCCTAGATTACTCTTTTATCCTCGATAATTAACCAGTCTTAGAGGAAACAAAAACCACTTGATTTCAAACTATAATAAAGAATGGCTTCCACCATTCTGATGGTGGAAGCTAGGAAAGAAGAGGTGTGGACTTAAAGGGAATGTTGGAGCTTGGCTGTTTCCTACCTCTCATTCTTGGCTACCATATACTGAGAAGACTCTTTGGCACCCACCTTCACCATGATGTTTGTGCTGCTATAGGCCTAAAGTAACAAGGACACATGACCATGAATGGAAATCTCTGAGTTTTGCTCTTTTGGAGTATTTTGTTTTTGTCATACTAACAGAAAGCACATTCACACACAAGTTGGGGCAAAATAAATTGCAATAAAAAAGGCAAATGGGTATGTTCTTGACTTGAACAGAAGCAGTAGGCTTTTAACTTTTCCCCCATGGATTTGCACTGGAGAACCATTTAGTCTCTTTTTATGGTAAGTCCAATCTCTCTGAAGCTGGAATATTATATCTTCATAATGAATGGAGAAAACCTAGTATGATGAACGGTTCTTATAAGATATTGCCTGATTTGCACTCTTTATGCATTGTACTATATGCTTTCCCAAATATTGTCTTCTAACTACTTATCTTTTTCCTTTTTTGTCATGACTGTATCACATATAATCTCAAGAATCTCATCCACAAAACCACACTGTCCATTTTTTGAAAGGATTATGATACACGGAGCAGTTGATTTTCTAGTGTCTCCTGCTTGGCTCTTGTCAGGAATCGAGACTTCCTTGTTCTTGCATCTCACCAACACCTGTTATGGACCTTAAACATAGTAGGGTTTCCCAAACACTGACTGATAGCAGAAATAACTGACATGAAAATCTGGGACATCAGGAGAGTTGGTTTTCCTTGATGTTACCTCATGCGTTCATACCTTCAGTGCTATCGTCTTAGAATTTGTGTCTCCTAGAAATCCCTATGCTAAAAATCTAATCACTGGAGTTTTGTGGGAGGCAGGAATTTAAGACATGGTTAGGCCAGGGGAATTGAACTCTCATTAATGGATAACTGTCTTAAAAACATCCCATGAGCAAACACAAAACCCTGATACTATTACTGATGGTATGTTATGCTTGTAGACAGGAGCCTAGCATGGCTACTCTCTGACAGGCTCTACCAGCAGCTGGCTGAGACAGATGTAGATACTTATAGCCAACCATTATGCTGAGGTCGGGACTTCTATGGAAGAGTTAGGGGAAGGACTGAAGGAGCCGAAGGGGATGGCATCCCCATAGGAAGACCAATATTGTCAAATAATCCAGACCCCTGGAAGCTCTAGAGACTAAACTACCAAACAAAGAACATACATAGGTTGATCTGAGGCCCACAGCACATATGTATCATAGGATGTCTTGTCTGGCCTTAGTGGGAGAGGATGTGCCTAAGCCTGTAGAGGATGCTCCAGGGAACGGGTATACCTGGGGCAGGTGGAGATGGATGGGTGGGTGGGTGGGGGTGAGGGAGAGCACCTTTTCAGAGGCACAGGGGTGGGTGAGATGAGGTGGAGAACTCTTAGGTGAGAGACTGGGAGGAGGAAAACTTTTGGAATGTAAATAAATAAAATAATTAATTAAAAATATGAAAATTAAAAATAAAATAGCGTAAAGTAAAATCTTCGGGAATTTCATGACTCTGTTAACTATGTAAAGAAAGAAAAGACCACGCAAGAGGGCTTTTGATCAGATGCCAAATTCCCAATCTTCTTGTAACTTCAATCTACACTTTCAGGTCTGCAGGAGTAGAAGTAGACATTTTGGTTCTTTATATGTCACTCGACTTACTTTATCTTGTTATAGTGACCTAAATGGACAAAATCAAGTGTACAGTAAGACTGAAGAACAAAAGTAATGGCACAATTGAGTTGAAAGGGGCTTCTTCCTGCAGATCCTTAGGTTTACCAACAACAAATCATTGCTCCTGTCTTCTTCCAGATGTTTCAAAATAGAATGAATAGAGCAGGTCTATTTCTTTCAGAATATGATGACCTGCACTAAATGGTCTTTAGGAATTTATGGGAATAGCAACTTGGAACCAGTATTTGCCTTGGTGGACTTTTTAAAATTACATTCTTTAGCCTATTTTTATTTTATCTTGAAAGTGTTTTAAATAATCTATTTTTTATTCATTTTACATCCCAATTGGAGTTCCCATTCCCTCCTCACCTCCATGTTCTGCTCTAACAAATCCCTCCCCCCTTACATTTTCCCTTTCTTCTTAAAGAAAGGGAAAACCCCTTGAGTACAGGCCAACCCTGGGACATCTAGTCCTAGTAGGACTTAGCCCTTCCTCTCCCACTGAGGCCCAACCAGGCAGTCCAGTACAGGAAGGGGCTCCAGTGGCAAGCAACAGAGTCAGAGAGAGCCTCTGCTCCAATTCTGCATGCTCTTTGGTTGGTGGTTCAGTCTCTGTGAGTTCCCATGGGCCCAGGTTAGTTGACTCTGTAGGTCTCCTTGTGTCCTTCCAGCTCAGTCACTTTTATCCCCTACTCTCCACAAGACTCCCCGAGATGCACTTCATTTCAATATAATTTTGATTCATAGGACTATACTCTAGAGTAACACTTTGTTTAGCTTTGAATTACCTTAGTTCTTAACCAGTAAATTCAAAATGACATAATTTTATACTGAAGACTTAGTACTGAGTGACAGATAATACCTTCACCCAAGGATCTCTGGATTAGGGGTGACTTTGTTTATGCAGGAGGACCTTGGCTTTTTCTATAGTTTTCAAGAGACAGTCTACCCAATAGGAAAGTTGATTATAGTAGTGTCCCAGAAAGCCATATGTTTTCTCTGAGCTAAGACTCTTTAAAAGATGCCAATTAAAACTGCATCGATTTATTTATATAATCTCCTAAATCAGATATCTTTTTTTCTCTCTTCTTGCCATAAAAGTTTCCTCCACAGAGATGACAATAAGAAACCATGGACATTTGGAGTTGTGAGTAACCTTCATATATACTTGTCATATCCAGGCTAAAGATAACAAGCTTGCAAAGACCTGGGTAATTACACGCTGAGGTGGATTCTTTCCTTCTGATGGTGGTGGTCTTAGTTTAGGTCTGAAGCAAATGGCCCCTTGAACTCTCATTAGGGATTAAAACATAGTTGGATGATGTTATTACTGCCTATCCTCAGTCTACATGCACATTTCACTTGGAAACATCACCAGAAGCCCAGAAGGAAACATGAGAAATTTAGGACATAGTTTTTTTTTTTATGTACAGCATATGCTCAAAATATATTATCAGTTTTTGGCACTACATGTGGCAGATTTTATGTTCACAGAAGAAAGAAAAAAGCACATGTGTGAAAGTCTGATGTTATTATTTTTGGTTTTTGTCTTCCTACTTAGAAGTTGTTGTGATGTTTATAAATACTTCCAAACAAATAGCTCAATGCAAAATTTTCTGTGAATAGTGATTGAGAAAGAAGGAAAGAGAATATTCTGAGCAGGAGCAGCTTTGCTTCCTTGGCAGGGTTGATTTAAGTAAAGACGCTATATCAGAAGTTATAAAAATAAGCCCATTCCCTGTCCATTTCCATCCCACATGAGGGGCTACTCTCTGGTACATATTAAGTTTTATGGCTAAGTGACAGGCTTAGGGAAAGAGAGGAACGGGGCTTTGGTGATAGGGGAGTAGGTGACTCTCACTCTGAAAAAAAAAACAAGGAGAAAAATTTGTTTTTAAACACAGCAATTGATTTTTCTGTTCACCCCCATGGCTTTCTCTGTGATGGGTTGATTACACCCCATTGAGAACATCTGATGGTTGCACAAACCCACCATCCACAGATTGGTAATAGAAGGACTTGTAAGGGTCAGGTCACTTACTCACTTTAATCTCTTTATCTATGATACCCCAAGAGCAAAGTGGAAAGAATAGGGTTTAAACGTTGGATAGAAACTTTCTTGCCTCTGCAGGTACTCACCATGCATGACAATGTTCTCTATGTTAACATCCCACTATTTACTCTAAGAGGAGGTTGATGGAAATCAGAGCTTCTGTGGGCAGTAGAATCACAGAGCTGGAATTCTGTTCTAGAAGTGACTGGCATCATGGCAGCACAAAGAAAACAAACCAAACTTATGTTTATGGGCAAGAAAGACATGAATCGGTAGAAAGGGAGCACTTCCGGTTTACTGAGGTGTGGGGGCCTGAAAGCAGACTGCGACACTGGGCTTGAGTTTTTGGTCTATCTGTACTTCATAGAGGGAGAGCTCAGCTTGTAACAGTAGGGCCCATTGACAATGTGATGAGCTAGCTTTGAACTGGGCCTCCTTATGGCATCTCTGAGGATATTATATAGTTTGATCTTCCAACAAAGCAGCCGGTGTCTCTCTCTGTCTTATAGGCAATGTCCCCAGGGTCCTGTGACCAACTTGTCAAAGTTACCATGAAAGCTAGATTTCTGCCCCTGCAAACGTGTGTCTAAGAGATGTCCTACAGTACATCATAGGGTCAGCGGGGAAGAGTGCTGTCCTTGGTGCCCATCCACATCAACTTGTCACTCTCTGCCTTATACACTACCATCATGTATAATTTGGGAAAATTAGGATTTAAAAAATAGCTCCAGATGACTCATTGGGTCGAGTTAAGTTGGTTCTCTCTCTAAATATGCAAATCAGATAGATTTGGTAGGGTCAAGATTCAGCAGGCAAATGCTTAAAGTTCAATGAATTAGGCACAGTGTACCAAAATATCTCTTAATTATGGATAAACAGATCATACATAGTTTTAAACTAAACTTCAGTTTGGGGGGTGAAGTTTCTTCAGTACTGAAAAGACTGAACAGTTAAAAATGAAACTCTTGAGCTGGAATGTGGCTCAGTGTTGAAGAGGTTGCTGAGTTTACTTATAATACATAAAGCCCTGGGTTGCATCCCAACCACTGTGACACAGAGCACAACAAACAAATGGTATACACTTTGAGTATACTACCCTCAATATGACTAGCACAGTATTTTGGCTTTTATTTTTTTACTTCATCAAGTAATTGATATTATTCTAAATATTAAGAACAGTACAATTATTTATCCCAAACCAAAATTGTTATTGAATCCATACTTGATTTGGCTTTAAGCCTATATTCATAATATTTTCATACTTGGTCACCGTATAAAACAACTATTTTTAAAGGATGAATATGTTTTTACATTGATTTCCCATTCTTAAGATATTTATGCAGTTCGTTGATGAATAATTTATGTACAATAAATAAAGCCATTGGTAAAATTAAGACAATGAACATATTGTGCTCTGAAAAGATTGTTCATGCCTTTCTGATGTCCCTTTTGCTGCCTTCCCACACCTCTATCTCTTATGTAATTCATTTTCTGTTATTACGTATTGTTTTATATTTTCTAGAATATTATGTAAACTTAATCCTACATTCAGAACTCTTATTTTGTTTATTCACCATAATAATTTCTATTTAATCAACATCATATAATCATTATTCCTTTGCACTACTGTGTAGTATTCCTTTGTACTACTGTGTAATACTTTTTATTGGTGTATAGTATTCCTTTTATTTGAAAATATTTGATTTATTTCTAGCCTTACACTTCACTTATGTGTGTGAATGGACATTTTTGTAATTTATCTCAATGAATTACCAAAGAGTAGACTTGCTGGATCACACGATGGTTTGATGTTTTCCTTTTCAATATATTGATAGACAAATCATTTCTTAAAAGCATTTCTACTCTCTCACCTTCCCATCATAGTTGTGGAAGACCCATAGTTTGGCCAATACTTGAAGTAGTCAGCCTTTAAGCTTATATAGTTGATTAGATGCATGGATTTTTTTAGGTATAAAATACAGATGCACATTCTTGATGACTACTGATGTCAGGCAACTTTTCTTGTCTTGTCATTTATTAGACTTTTTGTGAAATATATTTTTTCAAATATCTGCATTACAACTCTCCAGTGGGAAAAGGCAGGATACTTAGCCTCTTCCTGGGCCAACACTGCCAGGGAGTCAGTGGCAGGCATTGAGATGCAGAGGGCAGCTAGGGGCCAAGGTGGTGGTCACTGAGCAGGAGGTGACTGGGTTGAGGTTCATTGACAAAAGCTTGGGGAGAGAAAACTCTTCCCTTGAGTGTTCCAGCGCAATAGGACAGGAACTCTTTGGTGAAATAAACTCCTGTACTTTATTCCTTGTGGATAGGACCTCATAAACATTTGGGTGGGGTGGGATCTCGAGGCAGATGCTTTCAATTGGCTTGGGCAGAGATGTTTGGGATGCCTCATCTGCATGTGAAAGGACTTCAGGTGTTGTCCCTATTTGACTGATTGCCACAGTCCTCTCCATGGGTGTCATAGTCTTTATTGTGATGCAGGGGACATCATTTTTCTCTTCCTTCCATAATTTTCAAGGAATTGCTTCCAACAATTATTTCTCAGACAGAAGGCTATGTTAAAAAGAGGAAGTGTGGACATGGGAAACTCCAGTATCTGATCTTCCTGTTTTGCCTCTCACACAGTCATAGTGGAGATAAGTAATGTCTTCCTGCTGTTGTTTCTCTACTGGGAGGATAGGGTAAAAGACACAATTTCCATGTCATCAGAGTGTCTGATGACATGAAGAGCTGAAATAGCTATAGCACTTATAGCTATAGTTGGGAGTGCCAACTCCCAATAAATGTTACCTAATGACAACTCATTACCAGAAATACCAGCTAAGGGTGAGTTAGCTTAGTTTGCCCATGCCTGGGATATTAGCTGCTTTTTAATATTTTGAGAACAATCTATTTATTTGTTTGCTTATTGTTTATGTAATAACAACTCAATCCCAAATGGTTTTTATTAATATCATTTTGCTTCCAGCTACAAAAAAAAATGAAAGGAAAAAAGATAGATGATTACCAACAAGAGACACACTTTGGTTCTGATTAGGTCTTAGAAATGGACAGGCACTTCTCTCAGGGAGGCTGCCTGCTCCACCTGCTAGAGAAGAGCAGGGAATAGACTAACGCTACTCTTAACCCAAGGTAGCGAAGCTCATTTTTGCAGAGAGTGATGGTTAATGACAAGACTGTATCTGGTCAAAGGGTTTAGAATAAATGACTGTTGATCCCACAGCCATAAATGGCAGCATCTCTGTCATCCCTTTAAGATTCTAGAAACATCACAGAGGAGAGGGGGGAAAGAATGTAAGAGCTGGAGAATAGGGAGGGGTGTGATGATATGGAGGCTTTCTTTCTAATTGATTAAACTTTTAGTTAGCGTAAACGTAAGTTGTTTCATTGTGCTTTTATTATTTCATTATTACATTTTCACAATACTTTTTTCATATTTACTCGCTGCTACCCCTTCTTGTTCTGCTCCTATTTCTGCTGATTGCCACACTCTTCCCCATTAGTTATTTCATGTTTTTCTTCCTTTCGTGATGACTCATTGCATTGTATTAGAGTTTTTAACAGGAACTTGAGAGAGGGATTATTTACAGGAGAATGGGCTTCCTATCAGTGACTGTATCACTTACTAACATGTTTGTCTTTACTGTAGCAACCAGAGAGCATTATGGTCTTGTGAGGCTCCTCTGCCAGCTACTATTATCTGTTTATAGCTCTTTATGGCACCCACTGAGACCCAGGCTATGGTATTGACAGGACCAATCAAGTGCCTATAAATACGAATACTGTGAGATCAAGAATGTCAGTGCATTGGCATGCCCTGAAGCTGGGGCTCTACGTCATCCTACTTCTTCTTCTGACTCTTAAATTTTTCTTTTTCTTCTTTCGCGATCTCTTTGAGCCTTGGTGGAAGTGATGCACATAGTATGTTGCTGTCATGAACATTATGAAATAATTTATTATGCATAATTGATTTTATCTTTCCATTGTCAGCACCATACTCCTTCTGCATCTCTTGCTGGTTCCCTTCTTCCTCCCAAATAGTCATTGTTTTGCTTTGATGACACATACATCCCTTATACCTTCTCTTGTCTTTTTTCTATTCTTTGACCTGATTCCCCTTTGCATAGTCTCCTTTATACTTTCTTATATACACATGCCTATACATTTTAAACCTAGATTCTGCATGTGACTATAACATGGCCTTTGCATATCTGAATCTGTCTTACTTCTTTTAACACAATGTATCCAGTTCCATCATTTCCAGCAAATATCATAGTTCAAATTATTCTTTGTAACTGAGTAAAATTCTATCGTGTGTATGAACATTTTCTTTATTCATTTCTCTGTTGATGGGCATCCAGACTTGTTCCATATCTTGACTAATGTGAATAGCAAAACTGTCAACATGAATGTGCAAGAATCTCTGTACTATTTTGAGTTGGAATCTTTGGGTATTGCTGAATGATGTGGCTATTATGTTTTTGTGGAACCTTCACATTGATTTCCATAGTAACTGTACCAGTTTCCACTCCCAACAGCAGTATATAGGGTTCTCCTCTCCCCACATTCTTGACAGCAGTTGATATCCTTGGTGGATGTGATAATTGCCAAACTGTTTGTGGTGAGGAGTTTCAGAGAGTTATAATTTGCATTTCTTTGTTGGCTGAGGAGGCTGAATACATTTTCAAATATTTATTGGCCATTTGTATTTCTTCTTTCAGATTTGTTAATTTGTTTATAAGTTCTTTATTTGATTGTAAAAGTTTTTACTCTACTTATGTTCAATTTCTGTAATTCTCATAGATTCCAGATATTCTGCTTCTGTCTGATTTGTAGCTGTCAAATATCTTCTCTTGTTCTGTAGCTTGTCTCTTGGTTGTGTTAGTTGTTTCCCTTACTGAATGGAAGCTTTTAAGTTTATGTGATCGTATTTGTCAATCTTGGGAATTGTTTCTTATGCAATAGTAGTCTTTACTTTGAATTGTTTTCTAAAACTCTAGAGGCTTCAGAGTTTTGGATCTCACATAGGTCTTCAGCTACTTTCCTATTGATTTTTTCCAGGGTAAAAGATATTGATTTAGTGCCATTCTTTCACTTGTAGAAAGATATCCAGGTTTTGCAGTCTCATTTGTTGGAGACCATGTCTATTTTACAGTGTATGTTGTTTTTATAATTTTGATAAAGACTAAGTGACTATGGCAGTGTTTGATATCTGAATCATCATCTTTTTTATTGGCCCATATATCTGTTATGCACTAGTATTGAAATATGGATATGGTTACTATAGTGTTGTTTTCTGCTTTGGCTTTCAAGAATTTGTGTATTTCATTATTTTTAAAGGATATCTTTTTAATCCTGTCAGGAATGCCTTTGGAGTATTGTTAGGATTCTGTTGAATACATAGATTTCTGGCTTTGCAGAATGTGTTTGGTAGCCCTCCGTCTCCCTCCCTCCCTCCCTCCCTCCTTCCCTTCCTCCCTCCCTCTTTCCTTCCCTCCCTCCCTCCCTCCCTCCCTCCCTCCCTCCTTCCCTCCCTCCCGCCCTCCTTCCCTCCCTCCCTCCCTCCTTCTGTCGTTCCTTCCTTCCTTCCTTTCGTCTTTCCTTTCTTTTATAGTTTATAGAAAACTTTGAGGAGCACTTGTGTTAGCCTTTATATCAAAGTTTGGTGGAACTTAGTCCTGGACTTTTCTTTATTAGGAGATGTTTTATTACCAATTCAATCTTACTGCCTAATATGCTTAAGTTGATCATACTCTATTGATTTCAATTTTGTAAATCATACGTTTCTAGGAATTCAATAATTTTCTCTAGATTTTATAATTTATGGGTACAAGTTTTTAAAGTACTACCTAATCATCATCTAGGCTTTATTATGTTCTCCTCTAAAGTTCAGGTTTTTTTATTTCTAATTTTTTCACTTTCTAAAATACCACCAAGGTTGAGACTACCCTAGCAATAGAAGCTCTCTCTGTAGCTAGAGCTGTTTCTTGAGTAACATAATGCAGTCTTTAGGACAAAAAGGGTTGTCCTTTGTGTGCTCACTAGTCTGACCTTGACTCAGCTACCCCTAACACTCTCAGAGATTTCTCATTTAAGTTCCTTCACTATTTGTTTATATCATCATCATCATCATCATCATCATCATCATCATCATCATCATGAGTAGAGTGGATCCTAAGACATAGAAGTCCTATTCTTGGTCATACTGAATTTTTTATTGGCCTGTGTCTGAACTCATTGATGGGCTCCTTCCTTTTTAGATAAGCAATAATGTCTAGAAAATGCAGAGCTTAATGACTGCATAGACAGTGATCCTTGACCATAGAATCTTTACTGAGATTCTCTGCTTGATCAGATAGTTAATTCATGCTACATAAAGAAAGCATGCAAGGAAGAATTGGAAAGAAGGTCATGGCTCAGGTCTGATCATCTTGGACAGGGCTAGTTCCTGCCTAGAAAGCAGCAGGATGTTTTGCATATTCCCAAAGAGGGCTCAGCTAGGAAAATGGCAGAAACACAGAATGACAACATGCCTTTTCCTGTGACACTTCCTCCAATGTGTTTGGAGGGTGAAGGTGTTGCAAACAGAAGCCAAGGAGAACCCCAGGGCATTGAAGACTGTGATTAGAATCAACACAGCCTGCAGGATCAGCTTGCCCAGGTAGCTGCAGAACATGGAGCTCATGAAACCCTTGAGAGTCACATCATCTGGAAGAAGGTGCTGGATGATGCCTAGAGCAGAAACATCCAGATCTCGTTTCTGATCTAGGTTAACTATAAACAATGTAGCACTCAGTGTTCTGAGATGGTCTCCTGCCCGCAGCCTGGGCACAGGCTCTAAAGTGCCTCTATGTATTTAAAATGAGGTACATTCTAGAAATCCAATCATTTAAAGAGAATGGGATATTCATTTTGAAATTAAAATTGCCAAAATTTTGGATCAGCTTTTTACTGTCAAATCTTTGTTTAACCTAAAGACACAAATACATTTTTTTCCTCTAAACATTAGATACTTAAGTTTATTTTCAATCCATGACAGTGTAATTGTGTGTGGTGCAAGGTATAGAACAAAGTTATTTTTTTTTCCTGAGTGGATATACAACTGGGGGTATATAGCTCAGATGTAGAGAGCACTTATCTATAATATGAAAGGTCCTAAGTTGAGTCCTCAGTACAGAAAGTAAAAAGCAAATGAGTGTTCAACTATTTTAGTAATAGTTCTTTAAAAGACTATAGTACCTCAGGAGAATTGACTTTGTATGAATGTCAAAAAATTAGCTGCCTATTGATGTCTCTATTATTTCTGGAGTGTGTAACTGGTACCTGGACCTATTCACCAATGCTTACATCAGTACTACACTGTCCTAATCCCTGTAGCTTCATGATCAGTCAATGTAAATCTCTAAGCTTTGTTAAGATTCAGAGTTGTTTTGGTCATTCGTTGTTATTCATTTCATTGTGAATTTTAGAGCCAGCCTATTTACTTGTAATAAAGGGTTGTAGGGCTTTTACTGGTTTATCTTTGTGCATAAAACAATTGTTTTCAGCATGCTAACATCATTTTTTAAAAAATGGCCTAGCATACCTAAATGCTTATATTATTAATAATAGATCTTCAAAATACACTGAAAAGGCTAATATAAGTCCAAACAGGAATGTGCAAATTTACAGTTGTAAGACAATTCACCACTTTACTCAAGAATTTATAGAGCATAAAGGAAAAGCTTTACCAGTACCGTAAAACACCAAGCTTACTTGGTCAACTATTTAGAAGTCACTGATTTTTTTTTTTTTAAAGAACATTCTACTGCCAAAACAACACTAAATTTTTTTGAGCACACACAAAACAATTTTCAAGATACACTACAGCCCATTTATCCAACTCTTTCTGATCTAGTTTGGGCTTGCTCCAAACTTGTTGAAAACTTTCATGTCTATATTCATAAATTATATTGGTATTATGATAACATAAAAAAATGACACCACATTCTCTCTGTACTTGTGTCTCCTGGAAGAGTGTATAAATGATGGGTGCTAAGTACATTTAAATTTTTTTTCTTTTTGATATACTGGGGATCCATTGCTATTGCATTCTGAGCTTTTGGGGAACTCTGAAAGGTGTTCTAGTCTGTTACTGGTCTACTGCATGTTTTGCTGCTATAAAGTCAATTTATGTCATTCCAGAACTTTTCTTACTTCATCTAGGCCAGTTATTTGGTGGTACAGAGTTGTTTCAGTTCTACTTGGCAATCCTCCTTTGCTCTGTGAAGATGGTAGTTATGTCAATGATGAAGGAGTCTGTGAAAGGACAGGGATCCCAGAAGTTCTCAATCAGTGGATGATGAAGAAGCAAAAATAAACTGATGTATAGAGTCTGAGCACTAGTTTCAAATAGTGAGAAATAGATGATAGATAGGTGATAGTTAAATATGTAGAGATGATAGATCTACAGATAATAGACAGACAGACAGACAGATAGATAGATAGATAGATAGATAGATAGACAGATAGAGAGGTAGACAGATGATAGAAAGGTAGAGAGGGATAAAGGGAAAGGATTTTTTTAAAAAAAATCCTTTTCCATTTGATGTGACCAAAGAAACTCTGAGAATATAGAGTGTCAGGAGAGAAGTCCTTTGAGGAGATAGGAAGGAGAAGAACATTTCAGTCAGAGAGCCATAAAAAACTTATGTACTAGATTCAACTGTTGTTTCACAGATCATTCATAGCTATGACATCTCATGAAGGAAATTAAACAAAGATTAGCTGCAGTATGAATCTTTTGGTTGGAGACTCCATGTGTATTAGTTTTCTATGGTGACCATTCCTAAGTAGCACAAACTCAGTGATGTTCACCATGGAAATGGGTTTCCTTGTTTTAGAGGCATGAGGTCTAGAAGTATGAAGATTGGCAATGGGAGGATACGATTTTTACTTCTCCCCTTGGCTTGAACTCTGTCTTTTTCCCCATGTCCTTGGGTTTTTCTCCTTATTTGTGTACCTAAATTTAATGTTGTCTGAGGACACAGCTGAAGTAGATGGAGGCCACTCTAATAACCTCAGTTTAGCTTAGGGACCTCTGCATAGGTTGTTTTGACATATGGCCTTGGTCTGACATACTGGAGCTGAGGATTGGCCCTAGCGTAGATTTGGAGGGGACACTGCTCAATCTACAACATTGCTAGAAAGTGATGGAGGTTCTCCAGCACAGTGTCAAGGGGCTTTGTGTGGTTGTGACACTGGGGAAGCTGAAGGGAAGAATCTAGAAATGAGGTGGATACTTTTTATTTGAGCCCCAATATAGGAGTCTTTCTTTCTATGCCTAACACATTATGGAAACCCTAATAACTTAATGGACAAATAAATGACTTAGTATCAATCTATACTGGCCAGTTATGTCTATTCCTTGAGTCATCACCAAGTGTATGATTCTGAGTGGATTCTGAGGAGACACGGCTCATGTACCTATTTCTCATAGTGTTGCCTCCCTGGACATCCTAGGTCCCTTCTGCCTTTAGGCATCCTCTCTTGCCATCTGTCTCCTGTGTTTTCTATACTCGATTTCTCTTCTGTTTTTGTAATTTAAGTTCCTCCTTTTAACCTTATCACCCCTCTAAAAGATGTTCTCAGTTATTTCAGTCCCTGATGAATTTGCTTGTGAGTCTTGTGTAAACCCTTGGACATAGACTAATGGAGAACACACACTTTTCTCCTATTTTCTCATCACTTATTTTTAAGAATACTACTGTTTTCATGGGTAATACTGCTAATAGCAAAGGTACAATGAGTAATGTTTGTGGTGCTTTCAGTGCAGCTGGCATGAAGCTAGATTGGCTTTATTCCCATCAATGACTCTTTCTGGTTGACAGGATATCATTAGTAGATTCTCACATGGGGGGGGGGGAGCAAGAATGTGTCTTTCTGACTCCAAAGTCTATGTGTTAACCATCAGTACCACATCCAGCCTGCAGTGATGTTCCTCTAAACATCTCTCCCTACAAGTTACAGATTTTGTTTTCTTGAGGTCTCAGTTTTGTCCATCATGAATGGATTCTGACCAGTCATTTTGATTTTACACTGCATACAGAGATATTTGCCATTATTAAGTTATTCCAGGGGCTGAAAATCAGAACTACATATTAGTGGCTCATCACCAGTTAGAATCTTGTACAAGAAGAGGAGAGAAAGGGACAATACAGGTGTTTAAACTCCAGAATATAACATTTGAGACACTGAGAAAATTTTCAATAGCTACTGGCATTTCCATGTTGGAAAGTAGAAAAACTAATCTCTAATATTTAGCACCATTGGTGCATATTAGAAAAAGACTTAAGCGCCAAGAGAATTATGGGTCATTTACAAATAAGTGATGCCTTAGTGACAGGAATCTTGATGGAGATTATGGAAAACAGCACTTGTTACTTAAAGGTATAAAAGGTAGAATCCACTATATGTTGTACTATCTTACTTTGTCTTTTTTTTTAATTAAATGAATTAAAAACCTAAAATGACTTGTGTCCTAGGTCTCACCTGATCTGTTGGAAGTGTTAAGGAGTAAATCTATCATGATCTTCTGGCTCTGGGCCTATCTACTGTCAGAAAATTTACTAGGCTTAGATGTTGGATTTGGGCTCTTTCCATTGAAATCTAAGTTTGTCCTTATGGTTTCCTGAGCAGGGGAGCTGTGGTGGGAGTGCTGTGTAATGAGAAGGCTTGAAGTGTACAGGACATAAACGCCTCACAGGAACAAGGACTCACATTCATTTGGGCCTTGGCCATAACTATATTTTTTTTGGGGGGGGAGGGTGGTAGAGGAGCTGGAGACTGTTATTCCTTGGCTCCGTTTTGCCTTCTTTTTCTTTTCTTTCTTTCTTTCTTTCTTTCTTTCTTTCTTTCTTTCTTTCTTTCTTTCTTTTTTATTGGATATTTTCTTTATTTGCATTTCAAATGTTATCTCCTTTCCCATTCCCCCACCCCCAGAAACCCCCATCTCATTTCTCCTCCCCTGCTTCTATAAGGGTGTTCCCCCATCCACCTACCCACTTCTGCCTTCCCACTCTCAAATTCTCCTACACTGGGTCATCAAACCTTGAGAGGATGAAAGGCCTCTCCTCCCATTGATGCCTGACAAGGCCATCCTCTGCTACATAAGCAGCTGGGGCCATGGGTCCCTCCATGTGTACTCCTTGGTTGGTGGTTTAGTCCCTGGGAGCCCTGGCGGTGGTGGTGGGGTTCTGGTTGGTTGATATTATTGTTCTTCCTATGAGGTTGCAAATCCCTTCATCTCCTACAGTCCTTTCTCTAACTCCTCCATTGGGGATCTACATTGGGGACCTCATGCTCAATCTAATGGTTAGCTGCTAGCATCTGCCTCTGTATTTGTCAGGCTCTGGCAGAGCCTCTCAGGAGACAGCTATATCAGGCTTCTGTCAGCAAGCACTTCTTGGCATCCACAATAGTGTCTGGGTTTGGTGACTGTATATTGAATGGATCCCTAGGTGGAACAGTCTCTGGATGACCTTTCCTTCAGTCTCTGCTCTATACTTTGTCTCCATATTTGCTCCCATTAGTATTTTGTTCCCCTTTCTAATAAGGACCAAAGCACCCATACTTTGGACTTCCTTCTTCTTGAGCTTCATGCGGCCTGTGAATTGTATCTTGGGTATTCTGAGCTTTTGGGCTAATATCCACTTACCAGTGAGTGTATACCATGTGTGTTCTTTTGTGACTGGGTTACTTCACTCAGGATGATATTTTCTAGTTCCATCCATTTGCCTGCAAATTTCATGAAGTCATTGTTGTTAATAGCTGAGTAGTACTCTCATTGTGTAAATGTACCACATTTTTGGTATCCATTCCTCTGTTAAAGGATATCTGGGTTCTTTCCTGCTTCTGGCTATTATATATAAGGCTGCTATGGACATAGTGGAACATGTGTCCTTGTTATATGTTGGAGAATCTTTTTGGTATATGCCCTGGTATAGCTGGGTCCTCAGCTATACTAATTTTCCGAGGAACCACCAAACTGATTTCCAGAGTGGTTGTACCAGCTAACAACCCCGCCAACAATGGAAGAGTATTCCTCTTCTCTCTGCATCGTCTCCAGCATCTACTGTCACCTGAGTTTTTGGTCTTAGCGATCCTGACTAATATGAGGGGGAATCTCAGGGTTGTTTTGATTTGCATTTCCCTGATGACTAAAGGATGTTGAACATTTCTTTAGGTGCTTTTCAGCCATTTGTTATTCCTCAGTTGAGAATTCTTTGTTTAGCTGTGTACCCCATTTTTAATAGGGTTATTCGATTCTCTAGAGTCTAACTTCTTGAGTTCTTTGTATATATTGGATATTAGCCCTCTATAGGATATGTAAAGATCTTTTCCCAATCTGTTGGTTGTCATTTTGTCCTATTGACAGTGTCCTTTGCCTTACAGAAGCTTTGCAATTTTATGAGGTCCCATTTGTCTATTCTTGATCTTAGAGCATAAGCCACTGTTTTTCTGTTCAGGAAATTTTCCCCTGTGCCCAAGTATTCGAGGCTCTTCCCCACTTTCTCCTCTATTAGTTTCAGTATATTTGGTTTTATATGAAGGTCCTTGATCCACTTGGACTTGAGCTTTGTACAAGGAGATAAATATGGGTCGATTTGTGATATTTAAGACACACCAATTCTAAAAGAAGATAATATTTACTTAAAATCCAAAGTTAATTAGGCATCCTGTGCTCTATTACCTGGCAATCCTGTGATGGTAAAGACTTGAGTATTCCAAGTCCTTTCATTCTCATTCAAGGAAAAGTATCTACATAGTATTATGACCAGTGTTTTGGCTACTTCTCTGAAAATTAAGCACTCAAAAATGTTCCATATCATTTTGGTGTCACACTGGAAAAGTGCACCTAAGAATCATGTTCCCTTTGCTTCTTCTCTTCTCTTTTCTTCTCTTTTTTCCCTCCCCCTCCCTCCCCCCTCCCCCCTCATGCTCTCTGCATCTCACCATCCCCATCTTCCTGGCATTGATATATTTAGGATATGTTTGGTCAGTTTATGCTTAGCTGTGGCATCACACTTAGCTGTAGCAACAAACACTGAGATGAATGTTTCACAAGGAATACTTAGGTTAAATTTGAGATTTTATCTAGAGCTATGTCAGCCTCAGTCTCTTAGAAACCATTCTGTTAATGGCTAAGATCAAAAACTCAGATGAGAGTACATGTTGGCAAGGATTTGGAGGAAGAGGAACACTCTCCATTGCTAGTGGGATTGCAAACTGGTATAACTACTCTGGAAATCAATCTGGAGGTTCCTCAGATAATTGGAAATAGATCTACCTGAAGACCCAGCTATACCACTCTTGAGCAGATACCCAAAAGATGCTCTACCATGCCACAGGGGCATATATTCCACTATTTTCATTAAAGGCCTTATTTGTGCTAGCCAAAAGCTAGAAACAACCTAGATACCCCACAATGGAAGAATGGATACAGAAAATGTGGTTCATTTACACAATGGAATACTACTTAGCTATTAAGAACTAGAACATCATACCTCAATCCCACTTGGGAGGCAGAGAGAGGGAGGGATTTGGATGGGAGAGGGGACAGAGAGGGGAAAAGGGGAATATGATCAGGTATTGGGGGGGGGACAGGAGTGAAGCCCTGAGGATCAGCAAAAAGAATGGTAACAGACAATCTGGGGAGATAGGAGGTAGGAAGACCCTCTAGAATGTAACAGAGACCTGGGAGGTGAGAGACGCTCAGGACTCAAAAGGAAGGACCCTTAAGTCCCTAGGTGAAATGCCCTATAGTGGGGAGAGGGAATTTGTAGAGTTCATCTGCAGTTAGACAGGGCATCAAGTGGAGGGATGAGGTTGCCATCTCACAGTCAAAAACTCTGACCCAGAATTGTTCCTGTCTAAAAGAATTTCAGGGACAAAAAATGGGGAAGGGAAAGGAGTTTCATTGACTGTCCACAATTGGGATACAGCTCAAGGGGAGGCTCCAAGGCCTGACACTATTACTGATGCTAAGGTGTGCTTACAGACATGAGCTTAGCATGACTGCCCTCTGAAAGGCCCAACGAGCAACTGAAAGAATAAGATGCAGATATTTACACCCAACCAATGGACAGAAGCAGGGGAACCCTGTGGTTGAATTAGGGAAAAACTAAAAGAAGCTGAGGAGGAGGGCAACCTCGTAGGAAGACCAGCACTCTACTAACCTGAACTCCCAAGAACTCTCAGACATTGAGCCACCAACCAGGCAGCGTACACCAGCTGATATTGGGCCTCAGACACATATACAGCAGAGGACTGCCTGGTTTGGCCTCAGTGAGAGAAGATGCACCTAACCCTCAAGAGACTTGAAGCCCAGGGGGTAAGGAGATCTGATGGGGTAGAGGTAAGGGGGTGGGGACATCCTCATGGAGACAGGAGAGTTGGAATGGCATGAGGGCAGACCTGAATGGAGATAATGACTGGACTTCTTAAAAGATTAAATAATAATAATAATAATAATAATAATAATAATAATAGTAATAATAACAACAATAATAAACAACTCAAAAAAAGAAAAACCATTCTGAAAAGAGAAACCATTCTGTTTTCCTTAATGTTTGGGTTCAACTATCTCCACCCCAGTGATGTAGAGCAAGACATGTAATTCACAATAAACTGGAGGTGAGATTTCTATATGTATTAGATTAGCTTTCTATGGTCTCTTTCTCTTTATTTCTCTGCCTGTCTGTTTCTCTCTCTTACACACACACACACACACACACACACACACACACCAAAGTTTTTCTTTCAAGTGGATGACATATGACATGATATAAATGTTGTTCTTGTTCCACAGAATTAGCTAGAAATCACCAAATTCTAGTTACAGGGAAACTCTGCAGCATGTTTAGAGAGGACATCACATATTTTCATTTCTCTGTCTACCTTTTGTCATGCCACATTTATCAAAATGCAAAGATGTCTATGAGCCATGTTGTAATTTCTCTCAGGGTGCTTGAGGACATCTAAGAAGGGAAAAAAATGATAGGAAATTGGGGACTCTTAAACTTTGGCCATGCTTGTTACTAAAGGTCTTTGTTGTTTTTGTTAAGAAAGATTTTAGACAAAGTTTTATAGTACAATCCTGATTGTATTAAAACTCAAAGTCATCCTGCCTTGGGCTTCTGAGTGTTGGGATTAAAAGCCTATACAAGATACACCCGCCCTAATTCCAAAAAAACTAGAGAAGCTTCTTCCCTGCTTTCCCATGTGCTGGCATTTCCCCCATAGCATTCACAATAGCATTCATTTGACCTCATTAGCCTGTTTTGCATATATCTATTTTAATCTTCAGATTGAAATTTATATAGATCCATCTGGAAAAGTTCCCAAACCTATATAAATGCAAGAATTTCCTTTGAATCTACCATTCTATAAAAATTGTCTTATGCATAAATACTATACAGAATATGTTCAAGGAGACAAATTACAGCATCATGTTCCCACTGCATTGTGGGATATACTATTATGTAAATCCCCTTTTCCCCTTAACAATGACCTAGCACTTCTATTAAAAGCTTGACAATGCCACTTAAAGTTATTGCTCTTGAGTTGCATGTAGTGGGATAATTCAACACATGCCCACAATATGTAATGATCAAAGGATATAATGCCACTTTGGACTGATTTGTTTCCTCAAAAGAATGCCATACCTCTATTGTTGGGTGTGTATGTTTCACTTCATGTTTTTCAATTATTGTAAATAATCCCATAGTAACCATCTGTGAGAACAAATCTGATTATTTTCTTACTAACCCTTCAGAACAATGGTTTTATGTGGATGTGAGGGAAGAACACAGCAGAGCTTTCAACTCTCACCAGAGAATCTTCTTCAATGAGGAGTGGGGTTAATAAAGAGATTTACAACCGAGACACATACATGACTATTGAGTGCTCAACTCTAGATGGGGCATCTGCATCCTAACATTTCCCTTCAAGTCTCAGATAGCATCTTTGGAAGAGGGAGTGGGAAGATTGCAGGAGCCAGAGTTTGGGGAAGACTGCTATGAAACAGTGTTTTCTGGATATCACATGACCATTGCACAGGATCTCAAAGCAGTGGTGTTGCCTATACAAGGTCTGCATAAGTTCAAGGCAGTCAAAATACCAGTGTGGATAAGCAGAGCCCCTCCTTTCGAGCCTACCCAGCTGAGGGGCTATGTTGGCAGTGAATGATGTCTGAGGGAGGGAGCATCAGTTTCCTTCTGGGACTTGGTCTTTGGTAGGGTGATCATGCTTCAGTTCATAGCTCTAAACCTCCACATATAGGGCAAGCACTAACTGGAGTCAATGGGGGCTTTGATGTCCCCACCACAGGGGTATTTATTTCATGGTTGGCTTTGCTGTGCCTGAATACTTACTTATATTCTTATCATAATCATTTTGTAACATGTGCACACTTTCCCTTCACTTCTCGTTTTCCTGGGAAAATAAGGACTTATTGGTAACAAAAAAGAACCCAGACATGTGTAAATATATATATATATATGTATATA
>NW_021604712.1:6408533-6442675 GCF_004785775.1 Grammomys surdaster | reverse complement strand
TAATGAACATACACACACACATGCTTATAACTTTGAAAAATGTTTATAAGTCAAAGTTTAGTAGTATGGCTCACCTACCAAAGACACAAGTGAACGCATGTTTCACCAACTTAGCCCATGCTCACAGTACCCTCCTCCATTCACACACACAGACACAGACACACACACACACACACACACACACACACACACACACACAGCACACACACTCCATGCTGCAGCAAGCTAGTCCTCCTTTATGTTTTTTTTTTTCTTGTACAGGGGAGAATTGAACCTAGGGCTTTGTACATGCTAGGCAAGCATTCTCACTAAATGTTATTCTTAAACACTTTAAATTTTAAAAAATTCTTCTTTAATGCATTACAGTTTCACTTCTCTCTACTTTTTCAGCCTCTTTCCAGTCTACCCCAGATCCAATACACCTCCCTTTCCCTGCAGAAAACAGCAGACCTCCCAGGGATATCAACCAAACACAGCATACCAAGTTACAATAAGACTAGGCACAAACCCTCATACCAGGGCTGGATGATGAGGAAAAGGGTCCTAAGAACAGATAAAAGAGTCAGAGACACCCCGCACTTCCACTGTTTTCGGGGATTCCACAAGAACACCAACATATACAACTGTAACATATAAGCAGAGGACCTAGTTCAGTCTCTTGAAAGCTCTGCAATTATTGTTTCAGTCTTTGTATTTTTTTAAATTTGGTTTTGTTTGTTCGCTTGTTCGTTTGAGACAAGGACTCAGTAAATTAGACGGGACAGCTTTGAGCTCATTCTGTAGCCCATTTTGATCTTGGTTTTGCCTTCTTCTAGCCTAATCCTCCCTACTGGCTGCAATTATAGGTCTGGACCTCTAGGTCCAACTGAACACTTCCCTCTCAGCATGAGACCAAAAAAACCACATTTGTATAGTATCTATCCTATAGATACTATAGGGATGGGGAAGGTATGTCAGAAGATGGAGAATGAGTTCTTATCCTGGGGAGTTTAGACCAGGAGGAAATAGAGTGGCAAAGAAGTAAATGAAAAGCCTTTTGGTTTAACAACAGAACAGGAAACATGGCCACAAGATGAAGTGGCACTTCCCTTTTGGGTTATTTCTATGGCATCTCCCCAATTCCTCTACTTAGTTTCCTAAGTGTGTCTCTAAGCTTCTGCTGAGATCCTGTCTGGATTGGTCAGTCTGCAGTTGAGTGCGCAACCCCCTGGTGTAAAGGTTAAAGGCCTGAAGAAATTCCAGGAAGGCTGAGGAAACAGAGCTGGCATGCTGGTCAGTGGCCCCTGCCCTCCACTCATATGATCAGAGCCCACCTTCTTGCTAGCCTACATGGAGCCGTTAGCTTTCATCGATTCTCCTGTATTTCAGGACCTTGTCATAAAAACTCACAAATCCAGAGCACACTGCTTCCTGCTGTATTTATCAGGAAGGCAAGTTTTGTTTGTTACATAATCTCCCAAGTTTTCTTAAATAAATAAAGTTTTAGAAAAAGTGACTTTTTTTAGTATTTAAATACAAGCTGTGGTTGGGGTGGGGTGAAGAGATGGCTCAGCGGATAAAGTCTAGGCTCACAACGAAAAATAAAACCGAGCAGAGAGTGTAATTCTCATGGAGGCACTTGACTAGTTTGCTGACAGTTTTGGATTCATCCCACAATACAACATTCAAATAAACTTAAACCTGACTTTATTTATTGTTAATGGACAGAACTGAATGTTTGCTGAATGTTTTGTTTCGTCTACTTTCCTGATAGGAGTGATGCCAAGTCTTCTGTCAACAAGTCCTTTAGGAAATTCTGTGTATTAAGTGAACTTTATGAATTTTAATCCAATGTTCAAGAGATAAAATGTGGTTCATACAGGCTCCCATTAAAAGCAAATTAGCCTGGTTCTCCATAGCAGAGCATCGCTAAGCATGTATAAGACAGTGCCTTCTATCCTCACCACCAAATAGACACAATCAAATGCTAGCCTAAATGTATTAATTTGGGGTTTTTTTCCAAAGAGCAGAGAGTGTAAAGAACATTCCATAGAGCACAGAGGCCTCTTTAAATCCTGGTCCTGGGATGTCTGTCTATGCCTGTCCTGCTAGGCCTGATATCCTTTCCTTGCAAGGCTGAAGTAGGGAACTTGGTGTCAGAGTTGATGACTCTAGGAGGTAGCGATCCTATGTGCTCTACACAGCTTCACAGAGGAGCAGAATGGGGAACAGGAGACTTCTTAATTCCTGTCTCTCCTGCTTCTGTCTTCATATTGGTTTGAAAGGTTGCTCTTGTTTCAGCAAGAAAAATGTGTCTGAAAAGGTTCTGCTTTAAAAGAAGCTTAAAGCCCAAAATGCATGGGCTCCCCGGGTTAATAAATAGAGTAGTGTATTCCCTTGGCAGCTGGGACATCAGCTTCAGAAGGTGAGCAGCTTCTCGGCCTGTGTGTGAGCAACTGTGACAGGTAGATAAGGCAGAAGATGGGTTCTAGTCAATTGTGGTAAAGGTTGTCTTTAGAATCCATACTAATATTGCAGCAACTTGTGTCAGAGATTCAAGTAATATTTGTATAAATTTGTGATAATCAAAAGATTAGCAGCCATGGCTTGAAGTTGTATGATGTGCTAGGCAGTATGGAAAGCACTTAAATGATGTCCTAGAATCTGCCCGTGATATCATCTGCCCGTGATATCTGCCCATGATATCTGCCCGTGATATCTGCCCACTGTATACCCAATCTGACTAGAAAGCATTATGATAAATAAATAATAATATTGAGGAATGACAAATGCATAGTCATTAAAGAATTGGAAAAGAAATTATAATTCTGAAGGAAATAAAAAAAATGCTTACACAGGTTGGAGTTGAGGTCTAAAAAGGATTGATATAAAGAAAACCCCAAAACCAACAAACAAGGGAAACACCTGCAGAAACACAGAGAGGAACCTCGGGGGGACTACTTGAGGGCAAATGAGTATGTGGTGTTTCTGGCTGCCAAATTACCTACTGTTATTTTTGGTTGTGATTTTTGGTTGTGCCAGCAAAAGTGATTCAGGCAGGCTCGGGACATGATCAGTTCATCCTGAGAACTGTTCTCTGTCTTATATAACATTTAATGTGACAGGAAACATTCTGTGGACAGGCACTTGGAAAGCAAGTCAAAGTGAACAGGTCACAGAATGAGGCTTGACAGTATTGCTTGGAAAAGTGACCATGTGAGATGCATGTCTGTGTTTGTGTGTGTGTGTATGTGTGTGTGTGTGTGTATGTGTGTGAGTGTTAGATTGAGTGGTGAGAGATGGGAACTATGGCTATTGCCTTCAGAGTTCTGAAGTTTTAAAGAGTGAAGTGACATCATCTTTTCAGCTACTTCAGGCCTAAGTCAGACTCAGAAATTCATGTAACATTTAAAAAATATTTTTAAACACATAGGACCACACACAAAATAACGATGTCCTTGAGCAGATCCTCCAGAGTGTGTTTGGTTCTAAATGTTTTAATTCTGGCAATGTAACCCTGTACCTTTAAATCAGTGTTACAGTAAGAGCCAGTAGATGGCAGTAAGATACCGCAGATTTTGGCATTAGCTGCTGGGCTTTCACTGGTAAAAATGCTAGATTTTTTCTTCTTCTTCTTCTTTTTTTTTTGTAATTATTATTTGAAGGTGGGTCCTAATCTATTGTTCAGAGAAATTGCTGAATTGAAAAACAGGAAATAATACTTTCTAATTAAATAGACAAAGTGATTATCAAAGACTTTTATTTTGTCCCAATTCTACAAATTTGCAGTACGGTGTACAGTGTATGTGTGTGTGTGTGTGTGTGTGTGTGTGCCTGTGTGTGTGTCTGTGTGTGTGTGCCTGTGTGTGGGTGTGTGTATGTGTGTGTGTTTATGTATGTATGTAAGCAAATGAAAGATCTGGTGTGTTTTTAAATAATTCCAAATTTGAATGAATGTTAATTTGTGTAAAACTTAAAAAGCATATTATTGAATTGAGCTTCTATGAAATCATTTACTGAAAAATGCTTTTTTCCTTATGCACACCGGGATTTGCACATAGATTTTGTGTATTTAAACATAAGTATATACTCTTTGTAAATGTGCCGAGTTGAAGCTGCCTCTATTTTCTTTCCTTTTCGTTCTTTCGTCCAAATTTTTTCAGTAAGCTTCATTTAGGAGTGACATCTCACCCTGGGAGATGTCAGTGATTCCAATTGCTCCTCATTCAGGTCCCTGGGCTTGACCACAGAGAAAGACCTGCATTTTTAGCAATACAAACCTAAATAAATGTTCATCAGAGACATGTATATGTCAAAACATATGGAAAATGCAGCCTGTTAATGTCCAATTTGTGAACAGGAGAAGAGCGTGGGTTGCTGTCCTCTCTTTTTGCTGATCAAAAAGTATCCTAAGACGGTTCTGCCATTGGGGCTCACAAACATGGGAGAGGACAGCACACCTCACCTCTCTCTCCTAAGCCTCTGGCAGAGGCATGGCTCCAGCTTCTAGTGTGCACATTTAGGCCCCGTTCTAAAAGTTGCATGCAGAGAGCAAGAGCGGTCAAGTCCAAAGAGCACACCTAGGCTCCCTTACTCCCTTTCTATTCTAAAATGTACCCAGGCTGCCAGGGAGAGAAATTGTTTAATTTGCAAACAGTTTGGAGCTCTGTAGAATTGTGAAAGAGCAAATTTCAGACTTCTGACAGAGTCTTAGATAGACAACCCCCCCCCTTCTTTCTCTCTCTCTTTCAAAGTGAAGCTAGAAGCTGTGTGGGGCCTTGGCCAATACCCTGCACTTTCTGAGTCTCATTTGCTGTTTATGTCTTTACCTTCTTTCAGACAAAAGTTTGAGAAGTTGGGAAATATCTCCCCTAAAATTCCTGCTATGACTCTTAACAAAAGACTTGACACAAAGTGAAAGTAACACACTGAGAATCCTCAAAGCATTTTTGTTTTTTTGTTTTTGTTTTTGTTTTTGCTAGCAAAATAATCACAGCTAATTGTCATTCACAAATTTTCCCTAGGAAGCCTCTCGCTCTCCCTTCTCTCGGTTAGCAAATCATGATGTTTTATGTACATACATGCGTTCTCACTGCGTGTAGATATAAAATGATCCTGCACATTTCTTGCCGAAGTTTATGTGCATGCTAAAATTAATCAAGAGTTTAAGCTCTTTTCTTACAAACTTTAGGGTTTTTTTTTAAGAATGTAAATTTCAACCAGTTTGAACAATGCTTTTATTTGCTTTCTGTTTTAAATTAGATATTACCTGATGAAAATAGGCTACAGTAATATAGACAGAACATATTAAAAGTAAACAATTAAACAAAATATCTAAAAATAAGCATTTTAAAAAAATGGAGACTCTGCTCTAGAAAACATTCTCAGTGAGACCTCGGTCCAGTTGCACAGAGATGTCTAGACCTATCGAGTTAAAAATTTTCAAAGTTGCTCATATTTATTTGACACATGTTGATGTGAAAGATTAGTGATCGAGCAAATATTTGTGTGTGTGTGTGTGCTCACAAAGTAAAGTCTGAAGACAGTGTCATGCAGAGGCACTTTTAGACTGTGCAACCCGATCGGTTTGAACTCTGAAAGATCATATTATTTATTTATTTGTTTGTCTTTCCTTCTCAAAGACAGTTAATTACTGAAGCACCGAGAGAGAACGTTTTGTATTCCTGCTTTGCTACTGTGCCTCACAAACCTGGGACTAATGAGGCCAAGTTCTCACCCCAGCTGTGAACTTGCTGACTTTCCTGCTTGGAAACCGGAGCAGAGCTTCTGAACATTGGTGAGTTATTTAAAATAATGATTGCTTTTTGTTATTGTTTCTGTTCTATGAAGAGTCAGGTTTTTTTTTTTCCCTAATGCAACAAAGACAATGGCTTGGATCTGGTGTAGGAGAAAAGGCGTGATAGGCCTGGTGGACATCTATGGCTTGTATATTTATTTAAGGGCTTGCTGTAATGCATATTATTAAGGATGACAATCATGAACTTGCTTGCATTGTTTATTTTGTAAATACACATAATGGAGCTTTCAGAAACGGAGATCAGCTGCCCCTTTGCCATGGTGGCCGACTGCTGGGAAGGGACTGCCCAGGGGCCCTTTATGACTTGGTTTCCTGACCCAGGCCTTTTGCAATTTATGCTCTTAGAATATTGTTAAGTCCATTTATAAAATTTCCCACGCAAACATCTGAAATGAACTATATAGATCTACGTAAAAGTCCTATTGTAGATTACATTTGGATGTCTGTAATGGACTAGCACAGCAGCTGAACTCAGGGAACTAGAAAGACGTCAAATATGGTGTTTGTGGCCATCACATGCAGAAAGAACCCCAGGATTTCTGAGCTGCAGAGGATCCACTTCAGACTGGTGGCTGGTAATTTAATTAATGTGTGCCTCTGACGCTGAGGCCAAGAAATGGAATGGCCAAACCCACCTCCCCACACAAGACCCGAGGCAGCTTTCCCATTTGAATCCTTTGAATTATAATTTCCCATTTTTACACTAACTCGTAGAAACTTCACCTGGACCTTACGGCATGATTTTGACCTTTTCTGGCTCTATTTCAGTATTTGAATCATTTGGGCTTTGGATTATGAACACAAGACACAGAATGAAGAAAGGCTCTGAGGGATTTGACCTGGGTAGCTGAGTCCCCTTCCCACTCATTTCTCCACTGCTTGAGAAGCTGAGGCTGAAAAATCCCAGGAATGAAGATTCTAAGAAAACACTCTCTCCAAAAGAAAAAAATTATGTTTGTTTCTGTAAATTTTATAAACCCTTGATTTAACAGAACTTAAAAGGCACCTCACATGGTCCAGAGGCTCTGAATATCACATCTGCTTTTAATATTGTTGGGTGTCTTGGGCTTTTTTGGAGTCGGTTTGATGCTGTCTTTTGTTGTAGGAGAACTGGTGTATTCTGTGATGCCTGGAGTTGCCAGTTCAAAGGATACAGCCTTTCTTAGGCGATTTCTTCTCCCCTCCCCTCCCCCACTTTCCCAGTGCTTCCTTTTCTTTTCTGGAGTTGGGGGGGGGCTTTAAAACAGTCACAAGGGGCTCTCAGGATTTCTTCTTTGAAGACCCGGCTCTTTATAATGACGATAGCACAATCTGTAGTCCAGTTTGAAGTTGAATGTGCATGGTAAAATAAATACTGTTATTACTATCACACTTTACCCTGAGTCAGGTAAATAAATGTCCCAGACTCAGTACTGGAGGGGCAGGTACTAATTACTGTGAAGCTAATTTTAAGTATCTTTCTTTAGTTTTCATCTGGACTTTGGATGTTTAGGAGTAATCCAACACTCATATGTGTACTTCCCCATCACGACTGATTCTGTTAAATATCTTTACTCCCAAACTCGGTGTGGGTAGTGCTTTAAAAGTAGCCTATACTCAAAAAAAATTAAAAGGCTTTTATTCATTCAAACTGAATGTTAGATTAAAGAGTGAGACATCAGTGGATGAGAGAGGAAAGCTGGCCTTCTGCGTTTGTCTCAGACAACGATTTCGGCTAGGTGACTGTGTTTTGTGGAGAAAAGGATTCGATGGAATATTGACAGCCTCCTATCAATAGTTGAGCCCTAGAGGCCTGGCTGTTTGGGCCCACACTGATTGACTGTGCCTTAATAGACATGTAATTGTTGACAAATACCTTCCGATAGACTGTGGCAATACCCAGGCAGACAAAGGAGGCTTCCGGGTAATAAGAACCAGCGCAGAGCCATTTGTTAGAGGCAGAGCCTTGCCGAAGAAATGACTTATGCTTAGAGAGAAGCACTGGAGAGAAGGAAGCTGGACAACCCTCTTCCCCCACTCCTCCCTTCAGCCAAATCTGGACAATATTGCTGAAGTTGCGACATTAGTAAGAATTCTTGTTGTGTTTATAGGTTTTCTGTTGTGTACAGCGTGGTTTCAAAGTCTTAGCTTTGCCCATGTTAAACAATTATGCATATGTGTATTATTTATATATGCATATATAATACACATATATTGTACACACATCACATACATGTACATATAGACAGAAGTGCATATGTGATTTGATATCTAGAATATTTTTTATCTTGTGTATGGTATTCTAAAATCTATCAACAGAGGTTCTAGGAATACAATAGGCTATTCAGGCAATTTCAAAGAGCCTCGGGCATTAATAAGAATACTGGAAAAAAAAACTGAATTTGGATGTAAGCCCCAATTACTACTAAAATATCAGAGGAGCCTGGAGCTGTCCTTACAAAACCTGCATCCAAGAGCATTTTGGGATGTGAAACATATCCTTGCGCTGTCTGAGCAAGGCTGGCGTCCGAGATCCATGCCTGGCTGAGAAGCTGCTCCTGAAAGTTGGCCTCACAAGATACATTCCCTGCGTCCCCTCAGTTCCCCTTATCTCCCACTGTGGGGGCTTATTCTCAACCACAGGAGGCCAGGACTGCTTTCAGCTCCCAACAGAAGCGTGCCCACAGTGGGACAATGTGATATTATTTTGATCGGCAAGCTAGTGTAAGCTAATACGATACAGTCAAAGGCAAAGAGAGTTCAAATGCAACCTCAGTCTCACTGTAGGCATAGCATACAGTGCCAGCCAGAAGAGCAGACCCAGCTAGGCCTAATGCTATTCATGACACAGCTCTCCTCACAGGGTCCTGTGAGTGCATCAAGGTGACACCGCAGGCCGTCTCCTGACATCCCCTGTGAAAGGGAACCAGCTCATGCCCCAAAGACCTTGAGTCCTGCCTTTGATTCTTATCGATCAAAAATGAAGATTAAATCCCATATCATAGAGGGAGGCAAAACCTAAGCTTTCTATGTCAACTTCCAGGAACCCAAGCGAAGCCCTTTAAATCATCTTTTTATGCATGAAGGAGAGCCCAAGTACACATGTATTCCAGAAAGAAGGACAAAGTGGCCAAGCAGATACAGGGCTCTGATAACTCCCAGTCATCTTGGCAGGAGGATGAGCCAGATAAGAATGCTCTGCCTACCTGTTACCAAATTTAAGACTATAATTAAGATTAAGATTCATTTGGGGGTGGGGGTGGGGTGGGGAGGAAATATTATGTTTGAAGTTGCTTCTTTTGCAAGCTGTAAGCATTCCTAAACAGTCAGGCTTCTGCAAACAGCTGCCTCAAAATGTTTGTGTGTGTGTGTGTGTGTGTGTGTGTGTCCATTAATTCAGAATTACTCCAATTACAAGCTTTTGATGCTCTGAAACCCTCTCTCTAACCCAAAAGAGATGGAGAGCCCTCGGACTGTCCAATCAGATCATTTTCTCTGCCGCCTGCAGCAGATGTAAGCAATTTACTTTTTTATTTCTGCATATTCAGTGTGAGCGGAGCTGCTGGGGACCTTTCACCTCGGAGCCTGCAGGATTCTAACCCTATCAAATTAAAGCATTTTGCTCACTTATTCCCAAACGCTTTGCCGGTGCTAAGCAGACATCCCGCTGCATAGCAATGGCGGGTGTTCGTGTCCACTCATAGCCTCAGTCTAATCACATATTATTAAGGAAAATATACAGTGCTTTAATTTGATGAGATTGGTTATAGGTAGTGCAGTTAAAGGTCACACTCCTGCGTGTATCTCCCTCTGTCTCTGTAATATTTTCTTCTCGCTTGACAATCCTGAGCTGCAAACAATAGGCCAAGGCAACACATTTATTTTTGACATGCTGTGATGGGCTCAATAGGGATAAAGATGAATTATTTAAAGATTGCATAAACAAACATCTTGGGCCAGGTTTTGGTTACATCTTTTCTTTTGTGCTCCATGGTTGCTGTTGCCTTAGAAAGACCTCTTCAAGAAATGGACCTCCTTTGGTTAGAAACATATTTGCATGGAGAATCCAGATAGGCCGTTTCCAGATGGCTGGGGCTGCCCCCACCAACCCCTATGATGGCTATACAGGGGTACTGGCTGCCCTAGTACCCAGGGAAAGGCGCCTCTGAGAACTGAGCACTCTTCCAATCCTTGAAGCTCTCTTACCTGCTGTGAGCTAACTGAGCCAGCCTGCTTGTTCCAGTGGGAATGGTGGGGTCCTTGGAGACCCTGTGGCTGTTTATTGGCATTCTACATACAGCAAGGGTAATGGGAAGTGGCTGAGTTGTTTCCTGGCAGGCCTTGAGAATTACCTGACTTTCTCTGCTCATTTGAGGGTTGATTTTTCTAAGCAAGTTTTCTTTGTGTCCCACAGAGGGCTTTTCTTATGTCAGAGCATCCAGGCATTGAAGAGGTCCAGGCTACCATGAGAGGGCCCCCCGCTGTTTGTGGTGTTTGGTCCTTTTCCTGCATCCTCCATTTTCTGATTTGGACACTTTGGACTCTACAGCGAACAGTCTGGGAAGAAAAAAAAAAGGGGTATCTTCTAATCTGTCAAACATAATGGTTTCTGTGTATGTGTCTATGTAATAGACCAACTGCAGGCTGATTTACCTAGGAATTTACATGAAAATTGCTTTATGCAGCTGTATGTAAAAATTCAAGCTGCACCAAGTCACTCTACCACACAGGTCAAGGCTGAGCCCAGGGGGTATTGTAGCTAAAAACAATTTGTTTTCATTCATGAGACCAGAGGGAGGGAGGCCTCAGAGTGAGAGACTGCATGAGTACATGGTTAGGGCTCATCAGGACAGTTCTGTTCAGGGAGAAGCCAGAACTAACAGAGACCTGCTGCGGTGCTCCTCACAACGGTGTGCTCCTGACAACGGTGTAGGCAACTGGTGCCTTTATTTCTCCCTTCCTTGAAGTGTTAATAATTTAAAGGACAGTTATACTCTGTTTATCATTTTGGTCCCAAACTATATCATCTGACTCTCATCTTACACGGGAAGGCTTGCTTTATTTGGAAAGTAGAAAGAATGAAATACTTTTGTAGGTTGTTGTGTACTCTTTATGATAAGCTGAAATTCCCACCAAACTCAAGTGTCCAGATGTTCTCCATCTTGTAATGGGGGTAATTTGAAGCTAGAAAAGAATTGATAATAAAATTAACACTGATCTTTATATTAAAGAGGAGGATTTTGAATGGGAGATTAGGTTAGTGGTGGGGGCTGGGCTTGGCCCCTGGTCTGGGATCAGGTCTTAGGGAATGTCCTGGTCCTGACTTGCCCATGAGCAGTTCGGAAGAACCCTCCATACAGTTAAAGTAGAAGATGTACACAATCTCCCACTGTATACACTTGGCCCTGCAAGGGTGGCTTTATAGTTCACAGATCAGAGACCCTGCCACAATCCCCATGAGGAAGCTGGGAATGAACTCCTGCACCCCACCCCTGGATTCTAAGGAGAAATATCACAGCTAAAAGTGCCCACAGCAACTCCCTAATTTTAGTTCATGCTTTATAAATTTATATGTGCATATATCTGCATTGATCAAAATTCTTTATCATTGCCTGGTGCTCTTACATATTTTCATGGAGCTAGCTGCTACTCCCTATAGTCACGTGGCTAAGTGGCTTTCTTTTGTTTTGTATTGCCTATGATGACTTTGCAATGTAAAAGTTGAATTTCTCCTGCTCCTGCCTCCAAAGTGACAGGTGTACACTGTCGTGCCTAGATTAAGTGAATATCTTTATTCACTTAGCAATGTGTTTCAGCTGACATCTGGTCAGTATTGCTTATCCTTGTGACTTAAGTGGTGCAGGCCTAGGTGAGAGTGACAAGCCCTTTGTGCCTTTGATAACAACTTCTCAAAATTTCCCCTTATTTCTCTTTCTTCTTATTTTTGAATTTATTATTCAGTTGTACATCCCATTTTACTTTACTTGGTTTCAACCTAAATTGTCCCAACTAGAAAGAAAAGCTAAAACACAATCATAAAAGTGTCCCCCCAAATAGTGCAAACGTATTAAAATGTGTAAATCTTATAATGTGTAAAGATCGGAATACTGCCATGTGAGAAAATTCAGTTTGTTGTCGTTAATTAGATAGTTTGGTTACAGCTGGAAGAGATGTTGGCCTTTATTGGAGGCAAGTTCTGAAGACATGTGGCTCATCAGCGGGAGGACACTGTTTCGGTGAACAACCCGTCTACTCATTTGGCCAAACCTTTTCTCAGTACTATAAAACCTCATGGTACAAACCTGATTACTTGAGGAGCCAGGAGACAGCTTAAAGTTTGAAATGGGTGTTGGTTTGACCCCTATAAGCATGATAATAATGTTTTTAGTTGAAAAGATTAGCAGTTAAGGCTAGACAGTTGTTATGAAGTTTGGGGAAAGCACGCCTCTGAAGACTCTGAATTTGGCTTTGTGAGTGGTGAGCTGAGTATGCAAATTAAGTTGGAGTAAAGACATAAATGATTTTTTCTAGTAGATACTGACTCCAGTCATGTTTCAAAGCACCTTTGGGAAATTAGACTTTTCTGTCCAAAGTGTCTTCAGACTGATAGTGTTACATCTTGCCCCAGTAGTCTCCTGAGGGAGATTTATTGTTGTTAATGTTTTAATGGATCAGTTTCTCTGTTAAGTCTTGATGTAGCTGAACCCTGCACATCACTAGGTGTGGCAAGTTGTCACTCACACCTTGTAGTCAGCAAAAGGTGGACACAAATCTTCTGAAATTTGCCTAAATGATTGTAACCTCAGAAAGTTATAAGACTTTCTAACACAGATATTTGAGGTATTCTTGAATGCTTGCTCATGAGAACTGTGTGGTGCATCTACTACAGGTAGCTGTTTAAATCCCACCTACTCAACAAGGAGAAACAAGTTCCGTGCACTGTTTGTAAATTTCCTTTACTTTACTTCAATTTAATTTAAATTTTAAATTTATGTCTATTGAGATAAGATTCAATACCTACTATCCTTATGTTGTGGAAAAATGTTTCTCTAATGTCATTTTGATTATCTCCTTTCATGTATCAGGCTACTTTTGCAAGATTTTGAATCTGAAGATGTTGATTCTCCTGAAATACTTTGTAATTCTAAGAAAGGTTAGTAGGTAGGACCACTAATGAATGTCGTTTTAGTCAGAGAACACATTAATTCTATCAAAGAATATAACTCTCTATAAGATATTCAAGCAACAAAACTAGCAATCCATTCGTCAAAAATTTCCAAAGTTTGAGTTGTATGCTAAAGAGAACAATAACATAGGAAGCAGAAAGAGAGAAAGGCATAGCAGGAGGTATAATCACCCACCCAATGTTCTTGAATGTTTTAGTTATAATAATATGGCCCCACTAGGTTTATAGCACCAAAAGGCATACACTGAAAAGTTACTCAAGCATCGTTTCTTTTACTTTGCAGGTAAGTTCTCTCTTTTTTTATATCAATTGGAGAGACAAAACAAATCACATTTTAAGCTCTGAAAAATGAATTCCCTGCCACACACACACTCACTCGATTCTCAGAAGACCTATAATTAGGCAAAGAGAAATAAATCTGTAATCAATTTGTTTAGAAATTTTAATGTATAATATCCATCAGGAATAATATCTATCAGAGCAAGAAAATATAAATGTGGTTAATTTAAAAGCATAAGTAAAATAGTACCTCGAAAGATAACGCATGCTTCCAAAGCTGCGATCACTAGCAAATTCATAGCATCATTACCTAGGTCAAGCAATAAGAATGGAATTAGTCTTTCAAGTCAAGAAAGTATTAAAACTGTAGGCATAAAGAATAATGTACTAAGGAGGGAACTGATAAACAAATGGCTAGACAAACCTGACACCAGTCTTATCAGTGAAGTAGCTTGAAGGTATCTCTCTAAAGTTTTCTTCAAGGTAATAAAATATTGGCCAGAACAAAATGATAAAATATATTTTAAAAACTGGAATAACACTAAATATGAAGGAAACATAAATTATAAGTTCTGTCAATCATACATCTACAAAAAAAATGTTGAAGCATTTAGCATAGTCAAATACAGTTGTTTCTTAGGAAAACATGTAAGTATACTATTGAGACCCAAAGAATGAGCACCCTACCATGATCATCACATTTTTCAAGAGTAAAAATGAACACATGCATAGAAAATACATGCATGGCAAATATGAGAAATTGGCACATACACCACTGACATCATTCCAGGAATAGAAAATTAATATAATTCTAATTTATCTGCACATGTTTTAGAACACTGGGAAGAGTATGAATCTTAAGTGGATAATATGTATGTGCTATACTCAACACATCTATAGTCTCACACTAGGAACAAGACAAATATTAACATGTCTCATGCATTATCAAGAATGAAGTGATGCAGGTGATAGCACAAGGCACAGAAGAAATAAAGCTATTTGTTTTTCTAATTCTAATTGACCTAGAGTTGTCACTTTTGGTCATAGATAAGTATATGAAAAATACATTTGATAGTGAATGTGTCAAATTCAAGGCTAATGCCACAGCTTCTATTCCTGAATGGCTAATATAATTATAGCAGTTCATTGAGTTGTATAGTCTTTGGGTCTGGTTAATTTTGGTGTGCTCTTTTGTTGCATCATTTTTTTTTAATGATAAAGTTTTAAAATTTTTAAAATGAAATAATCAAAAGGTAAAATTTCAGGAAAACATTTAGAAAATATTAATAATGTTTTGTATTTTTCTTCTTTGAAAAATAATTTAAAGATATTTTCATGTACTGCCTGTCTCTCTCCATTTCTCTTTTTCTCTCAGAAATAGGTTTCATATTAAAAGTGGCTGAATACCCAATAATTTAAAATTCTCATATGTTTCCTATATGTAAGCAATATGTTTCATTCTGGAGAGAAAAGACATTGTGTGACATGAGATCTTGGGTAAATGACACATTATATTCAAGAATGACAAGTTATTGTGATTTGACATGGATTTGTTAACAGTTTTAACAAACCCACCAGATTCCTAATGGTGGCATCTCCTCACCTCTCCATGTCAACAGAAAATTCATTGGCACAGTGAAACTGTAATAATGCAATATACCAAGGAAAGTACAAAGAAGGATTTGCCTAATAAAAGGTCCTGGTTTTAAACAATGGGTACGTTAGAAGGTACAATGAAGTACAGATTGGCTGAGCCATGGAAGTAACAATCCAGAGAGCAAACCCAATGCAGATGTTTTTTAGAAAATGTTTTACAAGGCATTAAATTCATTTTTAAAAAAGGTTTATTTGTTTATTTGTTTTATGCATGTGAGTACACTGTCACTCAGAAACACTAGAAGAGGACATCAGATCCCATCGTAGATGGCCGTGAGCCATCATGTGGTTTCTGGGAATTGAACTCAGAACCTCTAGAAGAGCAATCAGTGCTCTTAACCACTGAGCCTAAATTCTAAATCTCTTCTAAATCTCTAACTCTAAATCTCTTCAGCCTAAATTCATTTTTAAAACAAGGGTGGGAAAATGATATTGATTAAAAGGTAAAACTCAAACATGTTCCATGAACATCCATGGTTAGGTGGATCTTGAGGTGACTCCAGGAAGAACAACATTAGTGGCTCAAGTTAAGAGTCAAATTCCAGCAATGGCCTCATGTACTCACAATAGTGAAGGTGATCGTATAACTCACTCTCCTTGCCTCCCAAATGAACCAGCTGACCACTCTTCTTTCTTAAACATTTTCCGATATTTCTGACCTTGGTCTTTTGATTTCTACATCTTCAATCAGCATGAACTCCCACATGTCTTCATCAGCTTGTAGGACATTTCTGAAGGGACAGATATTACATCAGAAGCCTGGCTGTCATGTTAACACTTGGGGTCTCAGATGGAACCTGGATATGGAGCGTCCTCTATGCCCATGTACAGCATGACTCCTTCATTCTGGATAAATACCAGCTGTCAGAAGCTGTGGCATTGTGCCATTGCCATGCCAGTGACATACTTCATGAATGAGTTTGGCTTCACTTTAATGGATGCCTCTGCTAAGACATGATCACTAATCTTCCTTCCTCCTTCTCTCCTCTTCCCTTCTTTCTTCCTTTCCCTCTTTCCTTTCTTTTCCCTTCATCATCTTTCTCCTTCCATTTTTGCTTCTCCTTCTCCTTCTTCTCTTTCTTCTTCTTGGAGCCAAGGATTTGTTATGTATCTTATGCTGTCCTTGAACTTACTATATAGCCCCTGCTTGTCTAGAACTCCAGCGATCCTGACTGTGCCTCTAGAATACTGAAATTATAGGTACATATGACCATCTTAGTCCTCACTGTCTTTTTGATCTCATGACTGCATGCGATCCTTTCTTTTGCTGTTAATTACATGATCCTAGGTTTGCATCTAGACTTTCAGCCCTCTGAAATAATAATTGTGTGTTTGTTATCTTACTACACCTCATGACTTATTTCTGGGTGTTATAATTTTGACCAGATCAATAAATAATTTCTCTCTAGTCTTCATCTCTTCTGATATTTTCCATTGTTTATGCTTCGAGAGCATCATTATTATCATGAGATGGTAAATAGGTGTTACAAAGGTCTCTTGATGGTGTTCCATGGAAAACTGATACTGTGTGACCCACCCTCGCCTCCTGACACCCTGTCTGCCATGTTGTTGTGAACACCCACAGGAGAAATCTGCCAGAGAATGCAGAATAACTGAATTGACTAATATTGTAAATAGATTGTTTTCCATTGAGAACTGAGAACTTTCTTTTCCTACTGGCAGGTCGTTGTGTAGTACGAGACCTGACTGTTGTCATGTCATTTCTCTTCTCACATTGCTTCCTGTGTGTTCCCTCTTGCTGGACCCTCTGTCTCATATGTGTATCACATTTATAACTGCGTTGTTCCCCTCCTCTAAGTTGCTTTCTTTCTTCATCTGATTGATTTGAAACCAGATTAAACAACTTGCTCTTTGCTTTCCATTTCCTTCTCCTTTCTCAAGACCTTCATTTTTCCTTTACATTCCTTCTTAGCCTCAGACTTTCCCCTTCCCTCTGGATCTTACTGCCCTCTACATAAGCAGGCGTGCAAACCTGTTACAGTAGGTATCACTCAGGAAAACATTACATGAAAGGTCTGTCTTGTCTCAAACACCTTTCTAGTAGAGTTTCGTTTCTCTGCCTATTTTTAGAGATTCCTGCTCTTTTGCTCCACTTAACTTTCCACATAAAAAACAGACGTTACCTGGCTGCTTCCTGGTCCCATTTGATAAAAATACTTTCTCTCCAGCTCTCTCTCTCTCTCTCTCTCTCTCTCTCTCTCTCTCTCTCTCTCTCTCTCTCCCTCCCTCCCTCCCTCCCTCCCTCCCTCCCTCCCTCCCCCTCCCCCCTTTCTCCTTTTTGGTAATTCTTCTTTATAAATGTTACATCATGCACCCCAGGCCCCACTCATCTTCCTATAATTCCTCCATATTCACCTTCTCCCCTTGCAACCTCCCCCTAGTTACACAGTATATTCTTGTGCCAAAATGTCTTTATTTGCAAATGAGTCATTGGTCAGGTTTGAGACCTCTGACTTCTGCTCTACTATCAATACTGGATCCTTCTATTTACTCTAAGGTGATACCTATCTTTAAAGCTAAGATGAATTTGTTGTAGGCAACAGATAGATAGATTTTATTTCTCAATTCATTCAGTCAGCTTGCATATTTTGATTGAAGAATTGAGTTCATTAATCTTTATAGTTATTATGAAAATGTGTGTGTTAATTACAGTCACTATGTTGTTGATATTTTGGTGTTTGTGTTTTCAGTGTTGCTATGTGTTTAGTAAGTATGGCTTCATATTTCTTTACATGGTTTCTTGCTTATATTCATTAATCTTGTTAGCTCAAAATACTGCTTCTTGTAATTTCTTTAGGATTCTTTTGGTTGATATATTTGTGTTTAGCTGTTTATATCCTAGAATGGTTTTCTTTCTCTTTCAACTATGATGACTGGTTTTAGTGGGGATATTTTTGTAGGCTGGCTTTATGGTCATTTAGGACTTAGAATGCATTGATGATGGAAGCTCACAAAATCTCAACCCTATACAAAGAATTATAGGCAACTAAAGAACACTGAGAATGGGAAAAATGTTCTTACTCAGGGAACAGCACACCAGTTGGTTATCCAATACAAAATGGTCAGAAGATTCTATTTATTTACAAATATATATGCATATATATTTATATTCCTACATACACACATATGAAAGATATAATAACATGTATATGTAGTCTATACATGTATATATGTGTATATATGTATATGTGTGTGTGTATGTATATATGTGTATGTATCAACAATTAAATAAAATGAGGTCACAGAAGAAAGTATAGTTTAACTGACCAGAAGAGTTTGGAGGTAGGAAAGTAAAGGGAGAAATGATACAATTATATTGTAATCTCAAAAATAAAATAAATAATAAGATATATGAACAACTTGTCTGATGAGAACTGAACAAAGAAACAAAATAATTCTAAATTCAGTGCACTAGTGACATTTTTTTCAGAGATATAAATGAGTTTCAATCTGCCTGAGCCACCGACTTCTTCCTCCTTTGCTTGAGCATGCCATTTGAACTGTTTGCATTTGTCTTTCTGTCTTTGCTGAGGCTCCTGACCATTTGGCCCCCATTACTGTCTGCATCTTCTATGCTAACTCCATCGACTAGCCCAGACTTTCCCTGTTCTACTCCTTCCTGTTCCATGATTTTCAGTAACTGACCATATGCTATTCCCTCTCTAAGCTTCCGCATGTGACATCCAATAACATGCCTGATACTGTTTTTGGGGTTCCAATAGGACAAGAACAAAACATAATTTACACTTCTTCTTCGACTCATACTATAACTCCCAACCTTTCCCTACCTGGTCTAAGCCAACACCAAAGTTACTTAGCATCTCCCTCCTCACTGGAAAACCCGTGTCTGATTATCATTGTGTCTGAATGGTTTAACTTACTAGATTCCCATCTTCCTTCATCTCCAGCTCCCACCTCCACATAGGAAGGACTGTGCTTAATTATACATCTTACTACTTTATTTTGGTTATAGACCTCTTAATAGCTTTATAGGAGTCATACTACACGTTAAATAATTTACCATGACATTGGATCCCATGTGACACCTTTTCTCCCCCCCCTCAAACCCCTGAGGTTTTTATCCTTTTGACAATTTCCTTATACGTAGGTGGAGGAGGTGCTTTCTAATGTCTGCCTTTCTGATTCATCCTTTTCAGTTAAGTCTCCTCAACAAACACCCCTTTAAGAAAATGTATTTTCTAATTTCAGATCTGATGTATACTGTCTGCCGTGTTCTCCATCCACAAATGTGCATTGTCCCGGGTTTTCATGTCATTACGATCTGAAAGAATCTTTTCTGGATATACGTACTACAGGGACAGAGCTGAGAGAAAGTTGAGAGATCACATGATTGTTATTTTATAGTGTTACATCTGTTGTCTTATAATGGTAAATAAGTTCAACACTTGAAATAAATATATACCTCAGAAAATTATAGTACATTGTAAGGATGTTCAATAATATAGCTATATGCAGATTATCTTATTCAAGACTGGCTATTGACATATTAATGATTGTTTAAGTTTTCTTCATTTCTCTTCATTACAAATAATGTTGCAGTGGTCATCAGTCTTCATTGATGTCCACCTTTCTCTATCCTTACATGCTTACCTATATAAATGACTGTTGTGATTGGTGCTTATATTTTTTGAAGGATGAATTCACAAAAACAACATTATTGAACACTCCTACTGCCTGTTTATAATTATCAACATTGATTCTTTTCAGTCTTTTATTTTTCTCATCTTAATAGTTAAGAATGGGATTTTGTTGTTCAGTCTGAGTTTCTTTCACTAGTACTAACTGACAATAATTATTACTAACAACAACAACAACAACAACAACAACAACACCACTAACTTTTAAAATACTATGCTGGTTTTGATTTTCTCCTCTGTATCTCAGGATGGATCTGGGGGAAAGTTGAGAGGATTACACACCAGCCTAATGGAAGCTTCATTTAAAGGTCTTTGCTCATTATGATTTGGATAACAGCTAAAATCTGCGTGACAATTTTCTGTTTGTACAATACTTTCATAAACATCATCCAATTTAATATGAGACAGAAACTGTGTGCGGAATGGCCTGTGGCGCAGAGCAGGGCTCATCACATATAGTGATTTTACTCACTAAAGACAGTCAAGAGGAAGTATTCTTTTATTCCCCACTGTCTTTGAATAGTACCCATTCCAGAGAGGCTGTGGGTTATATACATTAACTTTGATGCTTGTGGTCCTGTTCCATCTTCAATCTTTCATTACAGAAAAGTCAATGATGTTCATTCTTGGTACCAAGTTTGACTGGAGGATTAATTCAAATTATCTATCTGTATCCCAAGGCTCTCAAAAGGTACAGTGTCTCAAACTGACATTTTAGGGATGTTTTGAGGCTCTGCCTTCCAATCCTATCAGCCTAGACCAGTGCAGCAAGAACAAAAGCATAGCTGGCCAGACATATGAGTGAGGTGGGTTTGACTTAGCTGGGTTCTTGCTGCCTGAAGGATGGCCAAACTTCTGTGTAACAATTCCACTGTGCACATCATTTGAACCAAATGACCAGGGGCTGGTTTGGTATGGCAAAAGGCACATACAAGGTCAAATCCAGAGACAGGTCAGCTCTCCAGGTCTACTTTAAAGACATAAGGGCCTCTGCAGACAAAAGTTGCCTCTGAAAAGGCTCAGCAGGATACAGCGTCTGAAGATGATTTGCTGAGGTATATATATATATATTGAAAGTCAAACGGCTCTCACTCAAGAGTAAAGTCTATCTGCCCTTTTTATATTTTCAGTGCTTATTGACAAAAGCAAAGTTCAGAAGGAAATGCAGGGTTGCTCCCTGTGGCCTTCTCACAGAGAAGGTGCCGATTCCACTGACACAGGAAGTGAGTATCCCACTTCTGGGGAACTACTGTAGACAGAATAGTAGGGACTGCACAGAGATGCTCCTACATCCTCTTTCTTGTGGGCATGGCATCACTCAGCTTTCTGTCATTGTAATGGACAATTAATTTGTTCAAGAAAAAGTTTAGTTAGCTAACTTCCTAGATGTTTGAGAGTAAATGAGGAAATCCTCTGTGAGGGTGTCCAATGACAGTGGTAGGGACCACATCTCAAAGCACTGCTCTCACTTTTTGAGCCAGGGACCACGAGAGACAGGATGGGACAGTGTCTCACAGTAATCCTCAGGGTCATGCCCTCAGTGACTTAAGAACTGCCCACAAAGTTCTAAACCTAAAAGTTCCATTTCTTGCCTCCTGTCAGTATCACCTGGGAATCCAGCTCCCAACATAAGAGGGGTGGGCCTTTTGGAGACACTTCTCCACATCAAAGTAAAACTTTGTAGAATTCTAACTTGTTATGAATAGAAGACAAGACAGTATATGATGGCTCCTCCATCTCCTTGGTCTGCCCTTTCTGCCATGCATGAAGGATAACTGTCTTAAGGAAGTCAAGGAGTCCATAGAGACACGTTGTTTAACAAACACAGTAGGTGCTATCATATATCAGTATGGTCTGGAATCTTGACTCATCTTTTTTTTAATAGCATTTAGAGACGGTCAGAATTCTACCAATTATCAATTTTGCTTCCAAAAGTATCTCCCAGGGCTCCTGTGATGCTTCCCTTGCTCCAGACAGGTCCACTCTCCTGAAGGGAAGACTTCCATTTTAAAGGGTATCACATTCACATTGAGGTAATGAGAATCTGATGGAGGGAAATTACATCCCTATAATCCTCTCTTGGTATATAAAATGTGCCATCAGATATGTGGAACTTTGAAGTTGCTGTTGAGTTACCCCGTGGAAATATTTTACATTTGTATGCGTACACGGTTTATCTTGTAGTATACTTTATAGTATCTGGTAACTAAGTGGTGCAGTGATTTTGAAAGAAGTACAAAATTAAAAAGAAATCTATAAGGTTAGCTGAGTTCAGATCATCATTTGCATTGAGACATCAGACTGAGGTCATGCTTGATGAACTGGCTATAAACTGAGCTTCTAGGGCCCCTGCTAACAGGATGAGTCAGCTCTCTGTGAAGGAGGTGAGTGGATGTTCAGAACTTGTTCAGGCCTCTATAACTGCTGTTTTAATCACCCAAATAGATTTAAAAGCCATGGCCATCTTAACTAGGTGAGTCATTCTCTGTTATTCGTGGTTCAAGATTTGCTTCTGAATTCTCAGAGTCAGTCACAGTGGGAGGCTTGGGGGTCATATACACTTGACTTCCTTGTGGATCCTTTGTATAAGTTGTGGGAGCCAGGCAACTTACAGAACAAACGGAAATCTGGATAAGCCCGTGAACTCTCCTGCATTTGCTCACTTGCCCTTGTCACTGATAGTGCGCTGCTCTTCTAAACAATATGGTAATAGACCATTAATTACCCTGCACAGGTAATACCTTTGAGGAGAGTGAGGCCCCACAGGGATATGATTACTGATGCTGTTTTTGAGGGATTTGGAGGTGTCTTTGTCTACCTCATAGAGGTAATAGCCACTGAACCCTTTGCAAGAGCACACACAAGTATTTGAAGGATGAGATTTTTAACGCCAGAGACCAAACTCCATCCATGAGCCATGCTAATCCCACATTTGTCTGAAGTTGCTTATTGTAAAGGGTCATGAAGTTTGACCATACATACATACATGCTAAACAGAGTGCGTCACACCTATGTACTGCAACAGGGCTTTTTCTTTCTGTTCCTAAAAATCAGTGAAGAGCTGAATTGTCTTCAGAGATGCTTCCTCTTGAAATAGATGGTAATTAACACAAGGACTTAAAATGTTTGAGGTACAGACTTTGGATCCCTCAGTCCTAAAGAGGTATCTGTATCATATACCTCCCCGTAAAGCTTAGGGATTCATACTGAAGAAGAGGCAAAGATTATTATAAGAGCGGAGGATATGAATAACTTCAAGGAAAAAGTGTCTTCTGGATAAAACAGGGCACACACACATATGAACTCACAGAGATTGTAATAGCCTTCAGAAGACCTACAGAAGCCTACACATACCACAGGGCAAACCAAATGCTCACTAAAAGTTGACCAACAAAACATAGTCCTTCCCCCCAGTCTTTTGTTTCTGTTTTTCATTTACCTTTTCCTTTTATGGTGTTTTGTCTTTCTTTAAGAGAAAGATTATGAAGTTGTGAATATGAAATTGGGAGGGTATAGAGGAAGTACCTTAGAGGAGTTTAGGAAGAATATGTCCAAAATATTGTATATAAAATAGTTAAGAATTATTTAATGTAGGTCCTTTATTTCTGACTTCCTGAACCACCCGGGTTCATTACACTATCAGTACTTCTATACTCATTCCTGGAGGCTGACGTGATGCTTGTCTTCCATTCGTATGTGGCATCATGAGATCAAGCGTAATCTCTGTGAAAATGCTCCTTTCGGAGTCTGATTTGGAAATGCTAACTTAATGGCTTTGAGCTCTACATTCCATCACAGTAGCATGGAAATACCGGGACTTGAAACATTGGGTTATTTTCTGTGATGAGATATACTATCCAGTCTAGAGGAGTCAGACTGCCAAATGTTCTGTGTTGGTGCTCGGTGGAGACCAATTAAAACTATATCTGCCCAGTGGCATAGGAAAAAGAAGAATGCCAGTATGTGGAGAGAATAAAGGGCCTAAGATCATATGCATTAAATTATTTTATTCTTCTTCAATGTTGTATACCCATTGCAGCCAACTCAGCCTGTTGATGAAAACCACAGTGGCTCATCGTTAGATATGCTTTTTTTTTTCAAGGCTGCTTTTCCCATTACTGTTATTGGACTGTTGCTGTTGTCTATGAATTCCAGGGGATAGAAGGTTATTGAGAACATTTACAAATGAGTTGGAAATGGACACTGAGATGAAAAGAAACTCGTTAAATGGACTCTGGATATAGCCATTGCATGAGGAAGACTGTGCTCATCCTACTGAGGGCAGCAGCTCTGAAATGCTGGAAAGTCTGAATTTCCCTGGTCCACATTGTCTATGGAGAAGTCTAACCTCATCGGCTTCTCTTTCTCCATCTCTACATGGCCAGCCCTGAGTAAAGAGCTAGGGACCTAAGTGAAATGACTGAATTGCTAGGCAAATAGTACCTTTGTCCAGCACCTGCAGTTCCTACCACAGAGCCTCCTCACCTACACACTCAAGCATTTCTCAGTGGAATCAGTTTGAAGAGCCTCTCGTTTCTTTTCTGTTCTTTAAAGAGGTTCTCTTGACAAATGAAAAAGCACTACAAAGCAATAACCACAGCACAACACACTCTAAACTGTTACCGAAATGGCAAAGATCTCTAATCCAACTGCAATGGCAAAGTGGTAGAGGAGGCTAAGGAAGGTATTCAGCAGGCACAGGGGGGTGATCTGATGAAGACAACATGAAGCGCTCTGCTCCAGGGGCTTCTTCTCAGAAGAAGCCCTCGGGCTTGCTTATCTGCTGTGAGAAAGCATTAAGAGCTAATCTCAGCTCAGAGGGTGGGTGAAATGTTTCAGCAACAAAGAGAAATTCTTTCTTTGCTGCAAGATAGAATGGCATGGTTGTTCCTGTCTAGTGATGCTTCAGAGAAAGGTGGTGTGGGTTCAAATTAGGGTCCCCAGGGGTGTTTATTTGTCTGATCTGTTAAGGAATGCTTGCATGTGCAGGGGTGCATCTCCAGGGTGCCTCACCAACTGTGTCCTTTGTTCTCATTAACTCTGAACATTGTTTGTCCTAAAATATTAGGAAGAAGAAATACCTGTTGAGTGTCTTTTTTTTTTTTTTTGACTCTATGGTTCTCAAAGGGTTTCCATGTTACAGGAGCAGCTATTACCTACTTCATTCCCTCTGCTGTTGTGTGATCTCTCCTACTATAGGAATGCCCTGGGTTTTGAAGTATCCAAAGCTTCTTCTAAAAGTCATTGGGGACTGGAAAGATGGCTCATTGGTTAAGAGCATGCAGTGATCTTCCTGAGGAGCTGAGTTTAATTAACAGCTCGCTCACCATCACCCATGACTCCAGTTACATGGGGAAGCAACAACCCTGGCTTCTGCTGGAACTTGCTCTCAACTGTACGTATGTCACCCAAGCATAAACACATAATTTAAAATAATAAAAATCAATCTTAAATAAAAAGCAACTGGTAAGTGTGCTACTTCAAGCTCTATGGCCCAAGGATGAATTCAGGTTTGCAGAGCACAGCACATTCATGCTTGCTGTTTGGAGTATGTTCATATACATGACTATAGCTGCGTATCTTAACTTTTAGAGACAGACAGAGACCATTATCTTCATTTTATGTTTGGATACATAGTGCCTCAGTGAAATTCTTTGCCCTCACAAGAATCCCATGCCTAGTAGTCATTCCAACCTCATTTGATTGGTGTGTGAATATGTGTTCTCTGATTCTATTTCCAGCCATACAAACTATTACATAAAAAAAATAGCTCCTGCCCTCTAAATATTCTGAATAGAGAGAATTAAGCAGCACTGGAAATATGAATCTCAAGAAATAGCCTTTTCAATAATCACAAGTGCAATTGAGTATTAATTTATCTCACAACATCCCCTTCCAAAAATCAGCCAGATTTTTTAAACCAGTATTTTCCCCAAATGCCACACGATAAAGGAATTAGCCAAGCACCGGTCTTTTACTGTTAATTATGTTCTCCAAGGGTATCTGAAGAATCCAAGCTTGGAAGGGATGAAACTTACAAGTGTGGGTCAACCTATGGTTCCTCACTGTTGCTGGGATCAGGTTAATGTCTTTGGCAGATGAAATCAGACTCCTTGGCTTCACAGAGCCTTCTAGCTATGCTGGCTTTCGCTCTGTGAACTCTGCCCTCTTATTTACAATAGGGCATTTGTAAGACAAAGCCAACGTTTGTGAAAGGTCAGCTGCCACAAAGAGCAGAGAGTTTCAGTGAAAATGACAGAAAGAAGATACATGAACTGGAAAACATCATTTTGGATATGTATCCAGTCAGCTATTCCTGGATAATGGCCTATTCATTTCAAACTCTTCCTAATATTCTTTGTGTGTGTGTGTGTGTGTGTGTGTGTGTGTTTGTGTGTTGCTCACATGCGCACCCCTGTATGTGCTTGTGCACACACAGGTGCATATGTGCTTTGTTCTGTTTGTATGTCTGTGTACTTGCACATTTGTGCAACTGCTTGTGGGGACCGAGGTATACAGTAGGTATGTTCTCTTTTTTGAGCATCTCTATTTTATATAGTTTGAAATAGGGTGCTGTATTAAACCTGAGTTCCAAGCTCATTGAAATGAGCTTTGATGATCCACCTGTCTGAGCCCTGCCCCCCACAGTGCTGGAGTTACAAAGATGCAGGCATCCATGTAAGGCATTTTGTGTAGGATATAGGGATTCAAACTCAGGTCCGAATGCTTCTGTGGCAGACACTTTATCACCCAGGCCACCTTCTCAGCCCTCTGATAGTTTTGCAGGACTTTAATCCATTACAAATATCCTTTTCATAGGGGTACATATTAAACCCTGACAAAACGCTACTGGCAATCTATCCAGAGGTAGATGATCATTCACTATATCTGTGATAGAACAGAAAGTGACAATGTTTTGGGAGAGCATTGGTAGGAAAGTCCCCAGAAGAGGACTTGCACATTCACGGAGCCTGTCTAGAGCTCGTTGGATGTTATGATTTACTTGAGTATTATTAGGCGAATCTTATGGCAGCATCTATCATAAGAGACAAACTTCCTGTAGATTTACCATAAGGTTCTGGACTGTGTCTTTGAAATCAATATCATAAGATATTAATGTTTCTATATAGGTCAGTGCCAAAGATTTGCGGTGTGGCACTACTAAAATTTATTAATTTATAATAGCAGTAAGGATAATTCCTGGAAATTTTCACTCTTGCAAGAATAGCTAAAGGCCCTCCCCTTGTTAAAAAAATGTGGCTCATTATAATAGTGATCTGCATATCCTGGGGGCTAAGTCATTTCCCTTGAAATGAAGCAACTCTAACAATTAAGTCTTGATAAAAAAAAGTTGCCTATAACACTGGTAGTAATTTTTTCTCTTCACCAAACTTATAAAATAAATTGCATTTAATAACTGAAGAAAAATTTAAGCTTGTGAAAGACCTTAATAATGCATCAATTCTTGTTTGATTAATTATTTTAAGAGTTTCTTTTAGGTATTTGCGCATATATATATACATGGTAAGCAAAGATACATATATAACTATGACACCTCTTTCTATATCCCCTTCTCCTGGATTTACATGGAACACATGAAAGACTTGCTCTGCGTAAACCTTTCAGTTTCCTCTCAAAAAAGTCATTTATTTTATGTGTATGAGGGTATTGCTGGCTTGTATGGTTGTATACCACATGCATGCTTGGTTGGCAAAGAAATCATAATAAGATGTTGGAGCCTTGGGAACTGGAGCTACAGAGGTTGGGAATTGCCATAACTTTGCTGGGAAATGATCTAAGGTCCTCTGCAAGTGTCACCAGCTTTCTTACCATTGAGCCATCCTTCCATCCATCCAACATTCCACTTTGCCAACTATCTCTTTTACTATCCTAACTAAACCTGGCTGGGTTGTGGGCAGATTTCTACTTATATATCTATTATCAGTGCTCCAGGGCCACCTCAATTGTGTATTATGTTTCCATGAGGAGTTAGCATATATTCAACAAAGCAAATGTTGTAGAGCATTTGAATTGGGCTCAACTTACTTGCCTGCAAACCCAGTTCTGTGATTCACTGGCTACATTTCTGCATAATAGTACCCATTCTCATAATCTCTGTTTGCTATCAGTGAGTTTGGTGTGGAAATTCCTGCAAGGTAGATTTTTTACATGTCTGTGAAAGCTTAACATGACCACACAGTGCCTGGGGCAAAACTTTTCAATAATAATGGCTATTATTATCATTTTTGCAATTGTAATAATATTGAACAAATAGATAATGTTTATTTCTGGTTATGTTATTACCATTTTCCCCTGCTATCAAGGATTTAAGATTGCATAGAAGAAAGTACAAAGATCAGCAGATTAAAAAACTTGAGTTTGTTTTTCATTCAAGAAAACTTTAGTTTTATTTTCCAAATAAGACGATTGGGTGCCAACACTAATTTAGAATGTTTTTGTCCATGCTTTGCATCTGTACAGCTGTTAGAGGAAGATGAGTAAAATTAAAGAAATAATGAAGGTAAGCATTATTTATGGATTGTAAAATAATCTTCCAAGGTTGATTATTATATTTTTATTTGAGGCACCTTGTCATTTCCACTTTAGAAAATTTTTATTTACTTTGTATTCCATATAATAAATTGCATACCCCCAACCCCCACACACATACACATACACACAGACACACACACAGACACACACACAGACACACACACACACACACACACACACACACACACACACACACACAAAGGCATGCATACATACCAATACATACACATTTAATTTAGATAAATCACCTGAAGGTCCTTAAAGGATTGGGTATAATTACTTTATGGTAATGGTTCCACAGAGCAATGTCATAAAATCGCAGTATGACCATTATAACTCTATTGACTAGACAGGTTGAAAACAAGTCAGATAACATAGACTGTGGGTAATGTCTGTAAGCTGGCATGATTTAGAAGGAGTCGTTTGTGCAGCTCAGAGGCTAGATTGGGGAAGTTCTGGTTCTGTCTCCTGCCAGAGGATGTTACAAAGCAGAATGCTTTGGCTTCCAAGTCCTTGTCCTTCCACTGTTGATAGGAGAGGTGGTGGAGACTGAACTCCATGATCCTTTTCCTTAGACTTCTTATAGATTGAAAACAAAATCATTTAAAACGGAGGTGAGACTCTCCTGTCTGAATGGATGACTCTGTGAACAGTTTTATCTCTGCATACATCTGCTCAATGCCTACAAGGAAGCTTTTCATTTTGTGAGGAGAAATTTTTTTAAAAAAAATGTGATATACACTTGAAAATTAAAATTAAGATTAAATTATGCCAATTTTCTGAGGAAAAAAAAACCCTTTGGCTAAGACTATCATATCCAACTCCAACTCTTAAGATGCAGCCTCTGGTTTAAATCATAGTTCTCTTAATTAGGGTCATTGCTACAAATGAAAGCCGATTTGGGTGTTCCTCTAATAAGAAAATGCCAGTTACGGTATATTATCAAGCCCTACTTGCCAGGCATTGAATTTCCTGATATGGTCTGCTGGGAACCTTAAATGAACAAGAGCAATTATAAACCTAAAGTCTGCAGCCATTTGTTGGCATTATCTCAGGATAATTTCCCTGAAACATTCATGAAGAAATGCAAAGGTAGATAATTTAAAAATCCATTTCAAATAGCTGTGGTATAATTTAAGCTAAGGTCTCTCCTTATAGTGGACATTATAGCAAGACTGCATTTTCAAATGGATCTTTTTACAAATGATCTTTCCTTAGATATTGCCGCCCAGGAAAGCACTTTAAATGAGTTTAAATAATTTTCTTAAGTATGGGATGAGTAAAGCAAAACAAAACATTTAGTTTTATCCTTAAAATAATTCTGTTAATGGTTTAATACCACCTAGAGAAACTGAAACAGACAAGCAAAAAAAAACAAATTTTTTCCCATTTCTTGGATTTTTGCTGTTAGTCATTTAGGTCGTTTTTTCTTTATAGGTCTATTGACTAGCAAATTATTTTAAGGATGTATAAATAGTATTTGTTTAGAGGGGAAAAACACTCACTTCCTTTACCTTTAATTTTCTGTACATTAAGTTCATTTTCTTCTGTGGAAAAGGTCTCATCTCAAATGAAATAAAATAAAAAGAAAGTAAATGTTAAAATAAGAAAATTTAAAGTAAACAAACATTGAGATTAGAGTGGCATACCCATGAGTTTTCTTCTTAACCTCTGTCTCAGCCTGTCTCTCTCTAATTTCTCTTCTTAATTTCTTGAGCAAGGAGCAAATATCAACATTAAGGCTCAATGCTGGCTCGCTTTTTACTGTCAGTCTCTCCACTCAAAAAATATGTGTTTATAATGGAAGTCTTGACACAGGCTTTGCTCTAGTAAACTACAAGATGGGCCGATAAAGTACAGCATGAGCCTATTACGGAGAACCATTACTGCCCTCAGAACAGAAGAAAATTTATCTTTATTCTGAATTCTTTTTAAGATCTCAACCATCATAATGATTTGGGACCTGCTCCATGTTGAAGAGAGGCCACCCCATGTTTTTTCTAGATTTTTGGGATCCAAAATAAATAGTTCTCCTAGAGCATCCCACAGGTATCATGTCAATGCGGATGGAACTCATCTCTGAAAACCAAAGCAAACCAACCAAACAAACAAAGAAAAAAATCAACAACTTATCTTTAGATAAAAGAGTAAAGGATCACATCTAGAATTGGCTTTAGAGAAAACCACTGGAAAATGGTTTAAATATTGCTTTTCATTCCAATGGTGTCTTCATATGCTACGACTTCTCTACACTTTGGCATTTCTCTATGTGTTTTACTATAGACATGGTGCAAGGGCCACCCATCAGAAGTTAATTTTGGTGTCATTTCATGTTTGCAAATTCCAAGTTCCCTCATTGCTTATGAGATCCTAGTCCTTTGTCAGGGACAACTTGTGAAGAATGGTCACTAAACGTGACCCACAATGAAGCAATAAATAATAGCCAATCTTTCCCCATGTTCTGACTGTAAAACTCATTTTTCTTTCACATCACAGATGTTGGTTGGGTATTCAGCCATTATTCTTCATGTTACAAGGTTCATAGACTCTGTGATTCTCCTGCTATCATTGGATGACAGTGACTTTGACCAGGTTTATCTTAGGCATTTCTGTCTCTTATATTGGCCCCACTAAGGATTTAATTTCTCATTTGCTTTCGCAGATTCTGACCCCAATCAGTCTCTCGAACCTATGTTCTGCCTTATGGTTTAGTCTTGGCATCTAATTGCTAGAATTGCTAGCTTTTCTTGTCACATTGGACCCCATCATTTCCCTTAATTTTCTACCTGCATGCCATACCAGCTCCATCTTGGCGAAGGAGACTTCAGGGACAGAAGAGGAGTGTTTTTACTCAAGCCTGAATAAACTGTATTAATAAGACGAGTTAACTCGGGTGTTGATGTTCTAGCCATGAATACAGAAAGCTGGGAGTGTTTTATTTATACATATAAGGTACAGGCAAGAATAGAAGAAAATAGTATGTAGTAAGAAGGAAATGGTAAAGAGTCAGTGTGTTTTGTATAACCATCTTCCTTTGCTATGCTGCCATCTCTTTCTGAGCTTGTTGTTGTTCTGGTAAATAATTAGAGGCATAGCAATTCTGGGCCATTTCTCATGAACATTGTTAAGCCACATGAAACTGAAGCCAGCAAACGTGAAATCTACTAAGAACCAGGAACAGAAATGGCTAATTACAGAGCTTCCGTTCAAATGTATTCTTTGCCTCCTTGAGATAGAATTTTTGTTTGACAATTAGCAGACCGACAGAGCCCATAACATTCCCTGACTCGGAAGATATCGATCCCTCGGTCTCTTGCTGTCACATTTGTTCTTTCTGGGTCTCTTTCCCCTGAGAGTTGTGATGATTTCATAATTGAGAGTGGGAATGAAGGATGGATGTAACCCAAGCTGGCCTGCTGTGCAGGGAGAGGCTAAAGGGGGAAGAGTTCTCAACTATCCCTGAGGTTTCTTTGCTTTAATGCATATTTTCTTCTTATTCTTTGTAAATTTTCACAAGATTATCAGGAGACAGGTTTTAAAGTGTAAAAGCGCTCACATATGCAAAAGACACGTTTGTGACTCAACTGAGTGACATAAAGGACAACAAGTTTTACTACCACATGCCCAGTTCATGTTCAGATCCCCTCATGTGGTTGTGAATTTGGTAAGGGCAGTTTGGATTTAAGATGATGCTTCCTGAAAGATATCTTCTAGCTTGTCTTTCAGGACCCAGGATAGTGCTGAGCACATTCCATCGACCTAGGCATAGGGTAAGAAGGGGGCAGTATTGTGAATTCTTGTATACAGGAAACAGGTTTAGCTTTGAACGTATCTTAGAGGCAATCCGTGTATCAGTCCACCCTAGGACCACTCAAAGGACAGAATCTCACCTGGAAGATATTCAGACCAGTTACAGGCAGTTTATGTAGCTCCCAAATCTATCTAGAAGTTATCTAATGACAAGTGGTTGCCATGGATACTCCGACCAGTATAAAAACATGGAGTATTTGATCTCAGGTAAGTGGCACTTATGCGAACCAAAGGTCAAGAAACAGATGGAGTGGGGAAACACAGGACATCTTAATAAATCATATATATATATAATTTCAATAGTAGGAAATATTTTAGTTTTGAAGGGGTAGCTCCAAGTTGAATATATTGACTGAAATTATTTTCCTTTGAACTTTAAATTCTCTTGAATATGACTTTTTAATATGATTGTAAATAAATTATTACTGCACACACACACACAGTTGGGCTTCCGTAGCTAATGAGTGTTCTAGTGGTGGGTTGACCAACTGTGAGTTAAATTTCTTTGAAAAAAGTATTTGTTTTTAACATGACTGTTCTTACACTTCTTTACCTCACATTTGCATTGTATAGTTTGAAGAATGCTAAGGCACAAGGAAAGATATACACTGGTCCTTGTAAATACGGTGCCATTTTACATAAGGGACTTGAGCCCTGGAGGTACTGGGACTAATGTAGGTGATAAGATTTACCATGGCCACAGAAAGACAACTCTGTCTTTCTCTCTGTGTCTTTTTCTTTCTCTGTGTCTTTGTCTCTCCCTTTGAGTCTCTGTGTTTCTGTTTCTGTCTCTCTCTCTCCTCTGCCCCCCTCCCTATGTGTGTGTATGTGTGTGTGTGTACCCATGTATGTAAGTACAATAAAACACGTTCCAGGAATCAATAAAATAAGAAAAGAACAAGAGAATGGATATAATCTTAAATTTCAGTGCTTTGTTCTACCATCCAAATGTAGAGCTAGTTGACACTGTGCTATTGAGCTGTCAGTGAGGTACAGCAGTCATCATTACTAGATATGAATGAAGAAAGAGGGCCCAAGTGACAGTCATAGGAGAACAAGTTCCAGTATAGTTTAACAATGTGGCAGTGAAAATCTTTGGATACAGATGGAGCTTTGGAAACTGTGATCTACCCTGTGGCCAAGAACTCTGGAATGGCATAAGCTATCTTGGATATACCCCTCTCACAACTCCTCTTGTCTTGCTGTCCACAGCAGATCAGAGTGTATAGTTTCTGATGTCCTCAAGTGCCACCTGCCAGTGTTACAGCTGCAACTGTATCACTAGGTTCTTGGATCGATTCTGGACACCTGGCACAAGTCAGCCCAATGTTGAGTGGCAAAAAATGTGCCAAAGCCTGTCACCCCACCTACATGCTGGGCCCCCAGCACCCTGGATGAACCAGCCTCATTAGAATGTCATTTCAATGTCCTTATAACTTTGAACATATTGGTTGTTAGTTTGCTTCTTTATTTTTTTTTTCCAGGCAGAAGCTCAGAGAATAATTTGCTTCTTTGTATTCAACGGTACTTTTTAATGATCATCTCTGAAGCCGAGCTAGTTCATAACCTCTGTGATCGCAAGGCTTGGCATTTTTCTTCCTGAAGCATGTAAGTGGACAGGCAGGAATCTGTCCACATCATCGGCTCCAGTCATCCAGCCTTTCATCCTCTTCTCTCCCACGCATGCCCTTGCTGCTCCTCTGCCCACTCCGAATGCAGGTCTGTCAAGAGCAGCCAGAGGTCGACATCAAAGCTTGTTCCCAGCCGGCGGCTTGCCTCTGATGCTACAGTGATGGAGCGAGGAGGTGGGGGACACCCGGTTGCTTGAGTAGTCTCTCAGATGGAAGGAGCTTGAAGATCGGAACAAAACTTCCCATCATGCTTTCTTGGCAGAGTGGGCATGTGTGGGGCAGTGTTGGGTCTGAAGTACATCAGCACTCTCTGTTTATAACAAGAAGCTTAATTTGGAAGAAAGATCTCCTGATATTACTTTATGCTAATCCATGTGGAAAAAAGATGTCTGTTGAGGGTAGGCTTGACACAGGGTGATCAGGGTAGGCTTGACACAGGGTGATCAGGGTAGGCTTGACACAGAGTGATCAGGATAGGCTTGACACAGGGTGATCAGGGTAGGCTTGACACAGGGTGATCAGGGTAGGCTTGACATAGGGTGATCAGGGTAGGCTTGACACAGGGTGATCAG